>NC_070617.1:4105000-4414166 GCF_027172205.1 Podarcis raffonei | reverse complement strand
CCCAATTAATTCAGCTGCTAGCCTCCTCTTATTTATTTATTTTCTCTTTCCCTCCTCTTTCCACCCCCCCCCATTGCTGCGCCCACTCCCAGAATCCTCCGGGGCTGATGAGCATCCTGGACGACGTCTGCGCCACGATGCACGCCAAGGGCGAGGGGGCTGATCACACCCTCTTGCAGAAGCTCCAGACGGCCCTGGGAACCCACCCTCATTTCAACAGTTGGAACCAGGGCTTCGTCATCCACCATTATGCCGGGAAGGTCAGTGCCCCCCAAGGAGGGGAATCAATGGCTGGGTCTCCCCTCCTCCCTCATCCACGGAGCTGTGCACCTTTTTTGAATTGAAGTTGAATCCTGACAAGACAGAAGTACTGTTTTGAGGGGACAGGGGGGGCAGGTGTGGAGGACTCCCTGGTCCTGAATGGGGTATCTGTGCCCCTGAAGGATCAGGTGTGCAGCCTGGGAGTCGTTTTGGACTCACAGGTGTCCATGGAGGTGCAGGTCAATTCTGTGTCCAGGGCGGCTGTTTATCAGCTCCATCTGGTACGCAGGATGAGACCCTACCTGCCCACAGACTGTCTCGCCAGAGTGGTGCATGCTCTAGTTATCTCTTGCTTGGACTACTGCAATGCGCTCCACGTGGGGCTACCTTTGAAGGTGACCCGGAAACTACAACTAATCCAGAATGCGGCAGCTAGACTGGTGACTGGGAGCGGCTGCCAAGACCACATAACACCGGTCTTGAAAGACCTATACTGGCTCCCAGTGTGTTTCCGAGCACAATTCAAAGTGTTGGTGCTGACCTTTCAAGCCCTAAACGGCCTTGGGCCAGTAGACCTGAAGGAGCATCTCCACCCTCATTGTTCAGCCTGGACACAGGTCCAGCTCCAAGGGCCTTTTGGCGGTTCCCTCACAGCTTAGTCATGCTGGCCACATGACCTGGAAGCTGTACGCCAGCTCCCTTGGCGTAAAGCGAGATGAGCGAAGCAACCCCAGAGTCAGCCACAACTGGACCTAATGGTCCCTTTACCTTTACACCTGTGGGTAGCCTTTATAACACCACTAAAGGTAAAGGGACCCCTGACCATTAGGTCCACTCGTGGCCGACTCTGGAGTTGCGGCGCTCATCTCACTTTACTGGCTGAGGGAGCTGGCGTACAGCTTCCAGGTCATGTGTTCAGCATGACTAAGCCACTTCTGCCGAACCAGAGCAGCACACGGAAACCCTGTTTACCTTCCCGCTGGAACGGTTCCTATTTACCTACTTGCACTTTGAGGTGCTTTCGAACTGCTAGGTTGGCAGGAGCAGGGACCGAGCAACGGGAGCTCACCCTGTCGCAGCGATTTGAACCGCCGACCTTCTGATCGGCAAGCCCTAGGCTCTGTGGTTGAACCCACAGCGCCACCCGCGTCCCTTGACCCAGAGGTATACTGAATCACAAACTATTGCAGAAAATTTAAAGAAATAGAAAGGCAGGCCGTTGGTGGCTGTCACTGCCACTGACTCGGGCAACAAGCAGGGAGTCTCTCCCGGCCCTGTCTGCAGATGCTGTCAGGGGTTGAAACTGGGACCTTCTACATGCCAAGCAGCTTCACTAACCACTGAGTTTTGTCTGCCCTTCTGCTAAAAGTAAAGCAAGATCCTGGTCTTCATGGTTCTGAATAAATCAGGAGGATGGGAAGCTGCCACCTCCTGAGTCAGATCCTTGGTCCGTCCAGTTCAGTTCAGCATTGTGGAGGGCAGGGGACCCCCCACCCCAGGAACTGCAGAGTCCAGCAACCTGAGTCTCTTTCTTCCCGGGTGCCGCAGGTCTCATATGACGTGAACGGCTTCTGCGAACGGAACCGCGATGTGCTCTTTACGGACCTCATTGAGCTGATGCAGAGCAGTGAGATGTGAGTGGGGCAGGGTGGGGAGAAAGGTGTCCCTCGAAAGCAAACCTCCAGCCCCCTTGCAACAAAAATTCCTTCCTGGAACTCATCTCCGCCCTGCTAGCATGTCCCTTTAGGATGGCGTTTCACACCTGGAAGTTGCAGGTTTGAATCCCAGCTGAGTTAAATGTCTCCTGGGCGATCCTCAGTCTTCCCCATCTGTAAAATGGGAAGATTTAAGCGATGTCAGGAGACGGTGTTCGAAAGTGGTACAAAAACGAAGACCTTTCTTTGGGGCCATGTGAGCCATTTCCTACAAGGAAAATGATGGTCCTTAATGTTTTTTTTCTTGTTGTCCAAAGCCCATTCATCCGAGATCTCTTTCCTGAAAACCTCAACGCAGAGAAGAAAGGGCGTCCCACCACAGCTGGCAGCAAGATCAAGGTAGTGTGGTTTGGCAGCGTATGTGGAAACAAGGAAAGTGTGTGCATGTTTGTATATCCATAAGGGCCAGGATTCTCTGCTTTAAGAAATGCAGTTGTGCAGCAGCTGCTACATCAAACTGCAGCAGGAAAGAGAACAGAAAGGAAGCAAGCAAGCGTTGGCTCCACTTCCCCTGTCCTTAGGACCTGTCCCTGAGAAAATCATTTGCGAGCTTGCTTATTTTTTCCTCCCTCCTCCCCATCCCTTTTCCTTTTGTGATATGACTCCAAAAAAAAAAGGAATTAAACAGAGCAAAACATTTTCTTTTCTTTTCACCTCCTCTCCTCCTGGGAAAAATTAAAGAGACAAGCCAACGACCTGGTCGGCACGTTGATGAAATGCACGCCGCAATACATCAGATGCATCAAACCGAACGAGACCAAGAGACCCCGCGACTGGGAGGAGAGCAGGTGGGCAGCTGTGGGGCACATGGGGCCGATGGGGTGGGGTCTTCAAATCAGTTCTGGTTCTAGAGATGAAGAGGGGGAATGAGGGGAGACAGTACGGCCCCTCCAAAATGACACATGAAGAATAACCAGTGTAGCTGCAGGCAAGGATGGTTTTTAAAGGGGATTTAATTAAATTTGAGGAGTCTTGGATTCCAGGCAGTTCAGGGGTGATGATGGGACCTGTCGTTCACCAACAGCTGGAGAGCTGCTCCAGTTCCCAGTTCTCTGCTTAAACTGCCATAATAACAAGGACAGTGGTGTGATAAAAGGGATACTTAACCCCCCCTACACTAAGAAGTAATAATAATTTATTATTTCTACCCCGCCCATCTGGCTGGGTTTCCCCAGCCACTCTTGGCTGCTTATTATTATTAATAATAATAAAGTGATAAAACATCAAACATTAAAAACTTCCCTAAACAGGGCTGCCTTCAGATGTCTTCTAAAAGTCAGATAGTTATTTATTTCCTTGACATGTGCTGGGAGGGTGTTGCACAGGGTGGGTGCCACCACCGAGAAGGCCCTCTGCCTGGTTCCCTGTAACCTCACTTCTCGCAGGGAGGGAACCTCCAGAAGGCCCTCAGAGCTGGACCCCAGTGTCCGGGCTGAACGATGGGGGTGGAGATTTTCCTTCAGGCATATTGAGAAGGTGCCCTGGTATTCTGTTTCAAATCCCCTGCAAACTTCTAAATGGGGTTAAAATGAGTCGAATGAACCCATTTCGACATGGCAGGAGTCACCAATGTGGTGCCAGTGGGTGTTTCCTGGGAGCCACAAAGCTCCCTTTTCTCCCTACACAACACACACTCATTGCTCCCTTGGTTGGGAGGGGATGAGGCCGGATTTGTCTTGCGAAAATTTCACGGAATGGAAGGAGGAATTGGCGGGAAGGGGCGCTCTGTCCCACTTTCTCTCTCCTCTCTATGGTCTTTCCGAGGCAAATTCTTTGACCCAGATCTTTTGAAACAGAGAAGGACAGGAGCTCTCTGTGAGTGGGGGCTAAGTCAGTGGGGGAAGAGAAGCAATTGGGTGGGTGCCCACACCACTCTCTCATATACCCCTCTGTGCTCAGTTTGAGGAGGATGAGCTTATGCAATATAATAGCTTTTTTAAAAAACCTCCATGTCCAAGAGCACTATATCCCTGAATGTCACAGACAGTAGTGACGAAGGAGAGCTTCTTAATTCCCTGTTGCCCATGAAACAACATCCTGGACGAGACAGACCTTCACTCGGATCCAGCCAAGGGGCTTTTTGCCTCTTCTGCTGTTTCTCCCTTAAATTGGGAGGGGAACCCCACTTTCTTCTTTGTGACATAGCCCGATCAGTTGTAACGAACGGCTCAGTGGAACTTCTGTGCCCAGGCGCAGTCTATCTTTGAACAGCTGTTGCCAGAAGGTCAGGCAGTCTCTCCCCCCTCCCTATTCCCCCAACCTCCCATTTGATCCAAAAAACTAAGAGCCTCAAACATAGACGTCTACTCTGCCTCATCCGCAGTTTATACGAAAACACTCGGGTCCAGGTTAGGTGTGACCGACAGGGTCACTTATCCAAGGAAATCCAAACCTACCATAGTGTTAAACAAGGCTGCGTCCTTGCACCTACTTTATTCAACTTCTATATTAATTCCTTAGTAGGAAATATGGAGAAAGAAAATGCCCACCCTCCCTATATTGGCTGGTACACCCCTCCCGGTTCTCTTATATGCAGATTAAGCAGTTCTAATTTCCTTCTCCTATGTAGGCCTCAGAAAACTTCTAAGATCTCTCACTGTTTATTGTAATGCCGAACAATTAACAATTAACTATAGCAAATCCAAAGTTATGGTGTTCTCTATGGGAAGGGCAATAAGAGGCTGCTTCCGTTGTTCTTGTGGCCCTCAATTTCTGCTCCTTCCCCCAGGGTGAAGCACCAGGTGGAATATTTGGGCCTGCGGGAGAATATCCGGGTGCGCCGAGCCGGCTACGCCTACCGACGGGTCTTTCACAAGTTCCTCCATAGGTGAGGTTTGTGTGCTGTGCTGTGTCCTTTCTGGGGTTGCCAACTGACCAGAGGAAAAGCCCGTCCTACTCTGCTCCTGCGCCTTTTGACGGAAGCTCGGTCTTGTGGGCCATCAGGGAAAGCTTCCCCTATTGATGGGGACGAAGCCTTGGAATATGCAGAAGCAGCCGAGGGGAAGGAGGCGCCGGTCAGAAAGGGCCGGACCGTTCCCCAAACCTGTTTCCATCCTCCCCACTTTCACATGTACAAACCCCCGTAAGCACATTCTCTCTCTCCCTCCCAGGTACGCCATCCTGACCCCAGAGACTTGGCCATCGTGGCGTGGGGACGAGAAACAGGGCGTGGTGCACCTGATGAAATCTGTCAACATGGACCTGGACCAGTTTCAGCTGGGGCGGACGAAGGTCTTCATCAAAGCTCCAGAGTCGGTGAGGGCAGGAGGGAGGAGCAGAGGCTCCCACTGGGAAGTCAGGGAGGAAGATGGCTGTGCTCAAGTTCCTTCTTTCCTCCCTCTTCTTCCTTCCTCCCTTCCTTCTTTCATCCCTCCCTCTCCCTCACTCCTTTCCTTCCTTCCTTCCTTCCTTCCTTCCTTCCTTCCTTCCTTCCTTCCTTCTTTCCTCCCTCCCTCCTTTTCTTCTTTCCTTCCTTCCTTCCTTCCTTCTTTCCTCCCTCCCTCCCTCCCTCCCTCCCTCCTTTTCTTCCTTCCTTCCTTCCTTCCTTCCTTCCTCCCTCCCTCCCTCCCTCCCTCCCTTCTTTCGTCCCTCCCTCCCCGTCACTCCTTTCCTTCCTTCCTTCCTTCCTTCCTTCCTTCCTTCCTTCCTTCCTTCCTTCCTTCCTTCTTTCCTCCCTCCCTCCTTTTCTTCTTTCCTTCCTTCCTTCCTTCCTTCTTTCCTCCCTCCCTCCCTCCCTCCCTCCTTTTCTTCCTTCCTTCCTTCCTTCCTTCCTTCCTTCCTTCCTTCCTTCCTTCCTCCCTCCCTCCCTCCCTTCTTTCGTCCCTCCCTCCCCGTCACTCCTTTCCTTCCTTCCTTCCTTCCTTCCTTCCTTCCTTCTTTCCTCCCTCCCTCCCTCCCTCCCTCCCTCCTTTTCTTCCTTCCTTCCTTCCTTCCTTCCTTCCTTCCTTCCTCCCTCCCTCCCTCCCTCCCTTCTTTCGTCCCTCCCTCCCCGTCACTCCTTTCCTTCCTTCCTTCCTTCCTTCCTTCCTTCCTTCCTTCCTTCCTTCCTTCTTTCCTCCCTCCCTCCTTTTCTTCTTTCCTTCCTTCCTTCCTTCCTTCTTTCCTCCCTCCCTCCCTCCCTCCCTCCTTTTCTTTCTTCCTTCCTTCCTTCCTTCCTTCCTTCCTCCCTCCCTCCCTCCCTCCCTCCCTCCCTCCCTCCCTTCTTTCGTCCCTCCCTCCCCGTCACTCCTTTCCTTCCTTCCTTCCTTCCTTCCTTCCTTCCTTCCTTCCTTCCTTCCTTCTTTCCTCCCTCCCTCCCTCCCTCCCTCCTTTTCTTCTTTCCTTCCTTCCTTCCTTCCTTCCTTCCTTCCTTCCTTCCTTCCCTTTTCGTCCTTCCCTCCCTCCCTCATCTTTCAGCCTTAATGTAAGAGCAGCCTTGTCGCTTGATAAGGCCAAAGTCTAGCTACTCCAGCTCCCTGTTCTCCCAGTGGCAGACCAAACACCCCAGTGGGAAGCTGAGATGGGTCACAAGTTCCAGCTTCCAAACATTCTCCCGCCCTTAAGTCTGAAAAGTTAAATTGGTCCCTGCCTGTTCCAGGTTGGAGCTCATTTCATTTACATTTACATTTTTCCAGCTCTGCAATTCTGTGAAGGATCTCTATGGGAGGCAAGAAAATGGCAGCTCCTTCTGGAGCCTGCTGACTCCTTCCTGCCCCGGCAATGCCGCCCCGATTGATCTCCCTCTCTTCTCCCCTTCCCTCCTTCTCCTGCCCCCTCTCTTTCTCCAGCTTTTCCTCCTGGAGGAGATGCGCGAGCGCCGTTACGACGGCTACGCCCGCGTCATCCAACAGGCGTGGCGGAAACACGTGGCCGTCCGGAAGTACATTCAGATGAGAGAGGAAGGTGAGCTGTTGACTCAGCTGAGCTGGACTTTTGGGGGGTGGCAAATCCCTCATTGCTCCACAAACATCCCACCCTTGTGGCTGGGGCCAGTAACACCAGCACTTGAATTACGGAGGAGGGGGCAGAGAAGGCTTTTGTGACAGCACCGCTGACTATTATTTTAGCTCCGTTAGTAGAGCATGAGATTCGTTGATCTAAGGGTCCTGGGTTTGAGCCCCGTGTTGGGCAAAAGACTCCTGCATTCCAGGGGGTTGGACTAGATGACTCAAGTGGTCTCTTCCCACTCTACAGTTCCATGATTCTAGGGGGGCCCATATTTGTCCAAAATCAGATGGGGTGGCACAAAGGTTCGTAGCAATTTCTCTCCACAGTTTGAACGCTGGGTAGCGCAGTGCCCCAAAAGTGCGCCTAAGGTGAAATATACTCGGAGTCCTATTGTGATTTCATGCTCTCTATTGCAGCTTGTAAAACAGTGATTGAATTGCCCCCCAAACCTCAGGCTTTTATATACATTATTTACACAGTGAGTCCCGTCTGATTGGCGGATTCTGCTTGGAGCCTGATTGGTCTTTTCCTGCAGGCCAATCAGTTGTTGCATTCTAGGATCCTACTTGCCTATTGTTCTAGGATCCAAGCTTAGTACATAACAGCAGGGCTTAGCCGCTGGGTTGTGTGACTGCTGGAAAACTGTCTCTGAGCCCGCACAGAGTGCCTGGCAGCAGCTAGGCCTAGCTTCTTTCTCGCTTCTGTCTTGCAAAGCATCCAACATCGTTCTGAACAAGAAAGAGCGTCGCCGGAACAGCATCAACCGCAATTTCGTGGGCGACTACATCGGCTTGGAGACCCACCCTGAGCTGCGCCGCTTCGTGGGCCGGCGAGAGCGCGTGGATTTTGCTGACACGGTTGTCAAGTATGACCGGCGGTTCAAGGTGAGCCGGGACACTGCGAGAGTCCTTCTTTGTGGCCATCTTTCTGAATACATTTTCTGCAACATTTTACTGTTGTTAGACGCTCTGAGCCCAGCTTCGGCTGGGGAGGGTGGGATATAAATAAAAAAATATTATTATTATTATTATTATTATTATTATTATTATTATTATTGCCTCGTCTTTCTCTCTGAGTCCTGCCCTGTTGCCTGGGCTCTGCCTCCCCGTCGGAGGCAGTAGATGCTGTTGAATATTGTTGCAAGCATGTGCCTGAACCCACATGCGTGTCCAGCACTCATGCACACCCTGCAAAGAAGTTTGGGATCTTCTGCTAGAGTTATGATGTGCATCTGCTTATGAATATGTGTTCACCCTTTATCCTTACATCCGCAAGAGGTTCTTACACAAAGGAATGCAGAAAGCTTGCGAGAACAGGAGGGTTGGACTAGGTGGGCCACTGGTCGGATCCAGCCAGCCCTTCTTAATTTCTTACAGAACCTCCAGGCCCAGTGGCAGTCTATCTAAGTTCCAAAACTCTTTGGGACGTTCGGCTGATGTGAGAACCGGGCTAGATGTTCTTACGACCCCCTTTTCGTAATTTCCCTGCAGACAGTGAAGCGGGACCTGATCCTGACTCCCAAGTTCCTCTACCTGATCGGCCGCGAGAAGGTGAAGCAGGGCCCAGATAAAGGAGCCATCAGGGAGGTCCTGAAGAGGCAGATCGAGGTGGAGCGTGTCCAGTCGGTCTCCCTGAGGTGAGTGACAATGACAATGGGCTGTGGGGAGGTCAGGGAGTTGTGGGGAGGCTGGAGTATCAGAGCTCCTCCTTCTATACTGAACAGGGATGGCCCTCCAAGCATCTCTGCCTGGCCCTCAAAATCCTCCCCAGGTCGCTCTTTTTGCACCCCAGGGGTTCCAGCTGATGCTAGCCTTACTCAGAGTAGACCCACTGGAATGAATGGACACGTGGGCACGTTGATTGAGTGTGTTTCTGGCCACATTCACACCACATATCTAAAGAGCTGTGATGCGCCAACCAACAGTCGTGGCTTCCCCCAAAGGCTCCTTTAGTTTAAAGATGTAGTTTAAAGATAATAATAATAAATAATAACAGTTTAATAATAGTTTAAAGGTGATAGGTGGTGAGAATTGTTAGCATACACCCCACTATTCTCCTCACAGAACTACAATTCCCAGAGTGGTTCAACAACCAATCCCTCTTCCTGGGAGACTCCGGGAATCGTAGCTCCATGAGGCGCCCTTGACAAACGACAGCTCCCAGAATTCTTTGGGGGGGAGCCATGACGGTTTAAAGTGGCTCCGTCGTGCTTTAAATGTGATGACCCTGGCCTGAATGCACCCTTGATGTTGATAATATTCTTAAGGCTAATTTGTTTCCCACCGTTTCTTTTTTTAAAAAATATTTTTATTAGTAATTTCAACATAACATTTTATCAAAAAACATATCATCCTTAAATTCTCCCCCTATTTTTTCCCTCCCTTCTCCCCAAAATATAGCCCCCTCCCCTCCCCTCCTTGACTTCCTTCAGCTCCTCTCTCTGGTTTATCAACATGTTATTTTCTGCATGTTACAAAACTGTACATATCCTTAATTTATCTATCTAGAGGTTATCAATAAGAAGTTTGTGAGTGTTTATTCAAAACCTGCCAAGGAGTCCAATTCATTTTGTTGTTTCTTTAAATATGTTGTAAAGGGTTCCCACTCATCTTTAAAATCACAGTTATCCTTGTCATGTAGTTTGTGTGTCAGTTTTGCCAATTCTGGCTAGTTCCATCAATTTCTCTTGCCACAGTTCTTTGGTCTGGATTTCCTTGTTCTTCCATCCTTGTGCTATTAAGACTCTTGCTGCCGTTGTCGCATACATAAAGTTATTTTCATTTTCCTTGGCAGGTCTTTTCCTACAATCCCTAACAAAAATGCTTCAGGTTTTTTGACAAATGTTAATTGGAACATTTTCTTCAACTCATTATATATCATTTCCCCCCAAAATTTAATTTTACTACAGTCCCACCACATATGATAAAAGGTCCTTTCTTTTTCTTTACATTTCCAACACATATTTGAACTGGTTTCGTACATTCTTCCTAGCTGCACTGGTGTTATGTACCATCTATATATCATTTTCATATCATTTTCTTTGGACAAGGAGCAATCTGTAAATTTTGCTTCCCACCGTTTCTTAATGTTAATATTTAAAAATTAGTGTAACCCGCCGTGGGACATTATGGTGAAAGGCAGGTAAGAAACTGAAATAAGAATAATACAGTTCCAGGATTGGAGGCAATTTCCCATCAGTTGGTGGGAATCGCAAGTAGGGAGAGCGTTGCTGAGTTTGACCCCTGGGAGGGCAGAATTGCTCTTCTGATGTTATGATGGAACCTCCAGTCCAGTGGCAGTCTACCTCGATTCCTAGGTTCAGAGAGGTGTTTGGGACACTGTCAGAACAGGGTGCTGGACTAAATGGGTGTCTGGACCTGATCCAGCTGCAGCAGGCAAGGCTCTCCTTTGGCTTTTTAAAGTCCTTACTCTCTTTCTGTCTCCCATCTTCTCTCGCCCAAGCACCTTGCAGGACGACTTCATCATCATCCACGAGCCCCAATACGACAGCGTCCTGGAGTCGGTCTTCAAGACGGAACTGTTGAGCCTGCTCTACAAGCGCTACGAGGAAAGGACCCAGAAGCAGCTGCCAGTCAAGTTCAGCAACCAGTGAGTAGCCACGCTGCTCCCTTGAGAGTATTAGTTGATGATGATAATAATAATAATAATAATAATAATAATAATAATAAATGTATTTATATCCCGCCCTCCGCAGCCAAAGCTGGTCTCAGAGCGGCTAACAATAATAAAAGTAACATAGCATTCTAAAATCAATTCATTCTAAAACCATTCAAAATCAAATTAATGGCAACCATTGGGCTAGAGTTCTGTGAGGATTACCAAAGGAGGGGGTCAGACTGTGCCTTGACCAAAGGCCTGGTGGAACAGTTCCGTCTTGCAGGCTCTGCGGAAAGATGTCAAGTCCCGCAGGGCCCTAATCTCTTGGGACAGAGCGTTCCACTAAGTCGGGGCCACAGCCAAAAAGGCCCTGGCTCTGGTTGAGGACAGCCTAACCCCTCTGAGGCCTGAGACCTCCAAGATGTTTTTGTTTGAAGACCGTGAGGTCCTCCGTGGGACATACCAGGAGAGGCAGTCCCGTAGGTACGAGGGTCCTAGGCCGTATAGGGCTTTAAAGGTTAAAACCAGCACCTTGAACCAGTGGCGTAGCGTGGGGGGTGCAGGGGGGGCCGGCCGCACCGGGCGCAACATCTGGGGGTTAGGGTTAGGGGGTGCAAATCCACGCGTTAGGGGGCGCAAATTACTTGCCTTGCCCGGGTGCTGACAACCCACGCTACGCCACTGCCTTGAACCTGATCCTGTACTCCACCGGGAGCCAGTGCAGCTGGTATAGCACCGGGTGAATGTGATCTCGTAGCGAGGACCCCGTAAGAGTCTCGCCGTGGCATTCTGCACCCGCTGGAGTTTCTGGGTCAGTCTCAAGGGCAGCCCCACGTAGAGCGAGTTACAATAATCCAGTCTGGAGGTGACCGTCGTGTGGATCACAGTGGCCAGATCAGGGCGAGAGAGGTAAGGAGCCAACTGCTTAGCTTGGCGGAAATGGAAAAATGCCGCCTTTGTTATAGCTGCAATCTGCGCCTCCATGGAAAGGGAGGTGTCGAAGATTACACCCAAACTGATGGTCCTGTGGGTTCGGACAAGGTGGGGCCACGTCGCCCAAGTCCCTGCTTCCAGTGGGGAGCCTCCGGGAATGAAGGCATGGCGGTGAGAGAGAGCCCTCTCCTGTGGGTTTTGCTTATGGGGCTCTAAGATAGACTGTGCCTGGATGTGGAGGCTTCTGTGGAACTATGACAACCCACCAATGAACACCCGCAACCGCTTTTTGGGGTGATGCAGAAAGGTGTGGGGGGTGCCTACCTTTAACTCCTTGGAGGGAGAGTGGTTGGATTAAAATACAAATATTCTATTTGATCCAGGAGAGGGATTGTTCGAAATAAGCCCTGCAAATGGAATATGGGCTATTGTTGCAACCATGACTGATTGTATTCTTAGCCTGTGGTCTATGGTGATCCTAAGCACAAGTTCGCCCCGAGAAGTAAATTCCATTGCAGTCAGACTTTCATATAAAATGATTAAGGAACAACAGGCTGTAAGTCAGTTCCGTTAATGTTTTATTCAATACAGTGGTACCTCGGGTTAAGTACTTAATTCGTTCTGGAGGTCCGTTCTTAACCTGAAACTGTTCTTAACCTGAAGCACCACTCTAGCTAATGGGGCCTCCTGCTGCCGCCGCGCCACCGGAGCACAGTTTCTGTTCTCATCCTGAAGCAAAGTTCTTAACCCGAGGTACTATTTCTGGGTTAGTGGAGTCTGTAACCTGAAGCGTATGTAACCCGAGGTACCACTGTATTTGTATTATTGAAATTGTAGCTTTTGATGGTATATTGTAAACCACTTTGAGGATTTTGGTTTTTTAAAAAAATAAATGCAGTATGTGTGTATGTATATGTATATGTATATGTATGTGTATGTGTGTACACACACACACACACACACACACACACACACACACACACAGTATTTTCCATGTATAAGACTAGGGTTTCTTTTACCAAAAAAATAGGTTTAAAATTGGGGCTCATCTTATACACGGGTAGTGCTGAGGGGTGTCTTCTTAATTTGGAGTCCCCCAAAATAGGGGGTGTCTTATACATGGGAGTGTCTTATACAGTGGTACCTCAGGTTACAGATGCTTCAGGTTACAAACTCCGCTAACCCACAATGACCTCGGGTTAAGAACTTTGCTTCAGGATGAGAACAGAAATCGTGCTCTGGCAGCGCGGCAGCAGCAGGAGGCCCCGTTAGCTAAAGTGGTGGTTCAGGTTAAGAACAGTTTCTGGTTAAGAACGGACCTCCGGAACGAATTAAGTACTTAACCCGAGGTACCACTGTACATGGAAAAATATGATATGTTGTAATAAACAAGCAAACTCAGGTTTTATTTATTTTACATTTTTAATCCCACCCTTTCTCCGAAGGAATTCAGGGTGACGCGTGCGGTTCATGCAAAACCACCCCCCATGTTATTCCCCCCCCATGTTATCCTCAAAGCAACCCTGTGAGGTAGGTTAGGAAGAAATATAGCGGGTGCTCCGAGGTCACCCAGTGACTGCTATCTTTTAATATATATCGTTTTCTCATCTCTCCCTCTCTCTATTTTTCTCTCCGCTGCCCCAGGCTGGAGTTCAAGGTAAAGAAAGACGGTTGGGGTCCCTGGGGGGCCGCCGGATCCCGCCAGATCCAGTTCCAGATCTGCCAGGGGGACTTGACTCTCCTGCGCAACAACGGCAAAGTGCTGGTGGTCAGCATCGGGCCCGGCTTGCCCCGCAACGCCCGTGAGTCTGGGGACATTTTGCGGGGGGGGGGGTGACGGTTATTGTTCCCAAGAGGCGAGGACCTGCGGAGGGGAGGGAATAGCCCTAGACTCTGATCAAGATATTGCTTAACGGATCTAAGTCAACAAAACAGTTCTTTAATTATTTTATTTATGTCCTTTAAATTCCCGCAGAGAACCCCAAAATACATTCTGAAAGCCTACACCCCTCCCCACACACAATTTATAGCAGTGTGCCTTTGCAAAACACACACTTATTAAGTGACCCACCAGAAACCTTTGGAACTGGTATTTCAAATTCGTGATTTCAACCCTCTATCTCCCATTTTGCGTTGACGATATCAGGATGTAATGACTGCCGGCTGAAGGTCTTTGGGGGTGTGGATTGCCCTCCGACAGTGCCGGATTTACGTGTAAGCTAAACAAGCTATATCTTAGGGCCCCACTCTCTTGGGGGCCCCCCCCAAAAAAAAATAAAGGAAAAACTGGGTGTACATTTCCAATATAAGATAAATAAATATAAGATAAATAAAACCTACATACAGCAACAGTGTTTTGTGCAGTGTATGGACCTATTAGGTCCATAAATTACCATATAGCATATATTCAACGCAGAAAACAGTGACAATTTGTTGTTGACAAAGGACAGCTGGACATATAAAGGGCCCCATTACCTTCAGTAGCTTAAGGACTCATCAAACCTAAATCCGGCCCTGACCTCCAATGAGCTTTTGAGTCAGACAGCACTGAGGCCACCTTTAAGGGCTGCTGCCCCATGCTGGGTGGGTTCCCAGGGGATCGGGGCCACCTCCCCTCTGAGAGCTGACGGTGGGACCCCCTGATTTCAGGACCTACCCGGAAAGACACCAGGAAAAGTCGGAGCCTGGGCAGGGGAACCTCATCTGGCTGGAATGCCCCGAACACAACAGGTAAAAAATGTTTTCTTCCGGGTGGGGGGGTCTTGTCTAAGATGGGGGTGTAGAGGCAGGATTGGAGGAATTCAATTTCCCCCCCACATAGGCATCCAAGAACATGCGAAGCTACCGGCGATAGGGGGTTGGGCTGGATGACCTTTTAAGATCCCATTCTCTATCCTTGCACAAGGTTCATCCTGCCCTGTTTTGTCTCCTCTTCCGGGGATCAGGCCAGGTGGGGAGGGGGATTCTCCCAGAGTCCCACTTGTGGCCTCTTCCCAGCCTTGGCGTGCTGGATGTCCTGGGTTCGAATTCAGACATCTCCAGATTTTAAGAAGCCCAGGTTAGGAGAGCTGCCTGGATCCCAGAAGGGTTTCTCTCTTCCTGACAACCTCAGGAGAAGACACCTTTATTGCAGGTCAAGTTAGGACAGCCCAGATCAACCAGGCGCTCCCTCCAGATTGGATTAAACTACGGCTTCCATCACCGTCTCTGACCATTGGTCCTGCTGGCTGCCGAGAGCCCCACCAGCATCTGAAGGGCAGCTGTTTGGGGAAGGCTGTGTTACATTTCTGAGCACAATTCAAAGTGTTGGTGCTGACCTTGAAAGCCCTAAACGGCCTCGGTCCAGTATACCTGAAGGAGCGTCTCCACCCCCATCGTCCAGCACTGAGGGCCTTCTGGCGGTTCCCTCACTGCGAGAAGCCAAGTTACAGGGAACCAGGCAGAGGGCCTTCTTGGTGGTGGCACCTGCCCTGTGGAACGCCCTCCCACCAGATGTCAAAGAGAAAAACAACTTCCAAACTTTTAGAAGACATCTAAAGGCAGCCCTGTTTAGGGAAGCTTTTAATGTTTAATAGGTCATTGTATTTTAGTGTTTTGTTGGAAACCACCCAGAGTGGCTGGGGAAACCCAGCCAGATGGGCGGGTATAAATAATAATAATAATAATAATAATAATAATAATAATAATAATAATAATTATTATTATTATTATTATTAATTACAGGGGATGCTTTGGCTGTTTGCTTTGAGGATATTCCAGAGCAAATACTCAAGAATTCAGGAAGACGGGGAACAAACTCAACTCCTAACACCCCAAATATTTGGGGTGGAGGGGGGGTGGTTAAAAAGGAGCAACCCAACTAGATGGGCGGAGTACAAATAATATAATAATAATTAATGTGCTCAGGAACTGTGAAGAAGAATCTACCCAAGCTGCTGAGAACTTTGATCTGTTTTTAGTAGCTGTAACTTTCTGCATGTTTTAAAGCATCGTTGTGCATCATTACTGATTTTATTGTTCTGTGAACCGCTTTGATGCTTGTTTACAATCAAGCGGTGCGTGGATTTTATGAAATAACCAACCAGCCAAATGGCGACCCACGTTCCCCTCGCAAAGGGTCGGGCGTTGACTCTCTCTTATTTATTCCCCCCCAGCAGGGTCAAAGTGGGGCAACCGCGGGGGTGGCAATGCGGGGACCAGGCCCCCCTTCCAGCAGCGCCTTTCGATGACCAGGCAGGTCAGCATGGAGCAGCCCAGTTTGCCCCGCCAGGGGGCCAGCCCCAGAGCCAAAGTCCTGCCGACTCAGCTGAACCTGGATTTCATGAACGTCCCGGACCAAGGCGTGGCTGGGTGAGCAAGCTGAGTAGACGGTCGTTGGACGTCGCACCTTCCTGATGCTAGACTGAGACTTTGCTTCTCTCTCACACACACTCTGGATTACAGAACTACCATATTTTTAGCTCTGTAAGACACACCAGACCACAAGACGCACCTAGTTTTTGGAGGAGGAAAATCCCTCTTGCTGTTCTGGCTTCTGGGATAGCTGTGCAGCCTGCATTCGCTCCATAAGACGCACACACATTTCCCCTTACTTTTTAGGGGGGGGGTGAGTCTTATAGAGCGAAAAAAACGGTAAATCTTGCCTTCCTTCTCTGATTTTCCTGCTCATTGCCTTGCAACTCCTTTGAACTTTTGCCCAAACCAGTTGATTGACAGTTTTAAGGTGACCAGTAGGCTGCAAAAAAACACCACCACCCCAAAACCAGAAAAACGTATTGCCTTACAACCCAGGTCTTTGGCAAGCTCAGCAGTTTGCCACTTTGCTGCGTAGCTCAGGTCTTTTCTGTGTTTCCTTACTCTCTGGGCCATGAAAGGAGCCAGCTTGTGGGGACACGGGTGGCGCTGTGGGGACACGGGTGGCGCTGTGGGGACATGGGTGGCGCTGTGGGTTAAACCACAGAGCCTAGGACTTGCTGATCAGAAGGTTGGCGGTTCGAATCCCCGTGACAGGGTGAGCTCCCGTTGCTCGGTCCCTGCTCCTGCCAACCTAGCAGTTTGAAAGCACATCAAAGTGCAAGTAGATAAATAGGTTCCGCTCTGGCGGGAAGGTAAACGGCATTTCCGTGCACTGCTCTAGTTCGCCAGAAGTGGCTTAGTCATGCTGGCCACATGACCCGGAAGCTGTACGCCGGCTCCCTCGGCCAATAAAGCAAGATGAGCGCCACAACCCCAGAGTCGGCCACGACTGGACCTAATGGTCAGGGGTCCCTTTACCTTTTAACTTGCATATTTTGTTGTTTTAAGGACTCTCGTTTAGGCCAGGAAACCTGCAGCTGTCCCATAATGGTCACTCACAGTTGGCCATGCTCGCTGAAGGGTCTGAAGGGGGTTGGACTAGATGGGGCCTGATCCAGACTGGCAGGCTGCTCTTAGGTCCTTCTGGAACCTCCAGGTCCAAAGGCAGTCTATCGAGATTCCCAAGTTCCAAAGGGCATTTGGCCACTGTGAGGACAGGATGGTGGCCTGATCCAGAAGACTCTTCTTAAGTTCTCAGGAGTTGTCGTTCAGACCCATCTGGAGGGCCAAAGGCTCTCCCCGCACCCCACCAGCTTTGGAGAGGGCCTTCCTTTCTGGCTGAGGTTGGGATGTGGCAGATCATTTCAGCAGAATTAGGTGGGAAAGGAGAGCTTCCGTTTGCTGCAATCCTGATGCTGACCTCTCTTTTCTCCAGCCTCCAGAGGCGCCTGTCCAAGGAAGCGAAGCCCATCCCAGGAGGAGGCCGGGCCAAGCCCAAGCCCAAGCCGAAACCTCAGCCATGCCTTCCCCAGTGCAGGGCCCTGTACGCCTATGACGCCCAAGACACAGACGAGCTCAGCTTCAATGCCAACGAGCTCATTGAAATAATCAAGGAAGGTAAGCTATCGGCGGTCTTTCTTGGCGAGGTGCATGTGTTGAATGGACCCCGTTTCCCTGCCCAACCTTGAGTTCAGCGGCTGTTGTCCATGATAGCTACTGGAGCCTCCAGGTTCAGGGGCAGTCTAGCTCAGAGTCACATCCAAAACGAGATGGCAGATGAGACGGACCCACTTTGGCCTGCTCTAGCGAAACCACTCCTGTATTTTTTAAATAAGGTCTACCCATTTTTCTTAGGCATCTGGAGGGCACATTAGCCAGCCCTGGCTTATTCGTTTATTTCAACAATTTGTATACCACTTAATTGCCGGGGGTTGGAATAGATGACTCTTTGGGTCCCTTCCAGCTCTACATTTCTACGAATTACAGTGGTACCCCGGGTTACATACGCTTCAGGTTACATACGCTTCAGGTTACAGACTCCGCTAACCCAGAAATAGCACCTCGGGTTAAGAACTTTGCTTCAGGATGAGAACAGAAATCGCGCGGCGGCGGCACAGCAGGAGAGGGAGGCCCCATTAGCTAAATTGGTGCTTCAGGTTAAGAACAGTTTCAGGTTAAGAACGGACCTCTGGAACGAATTAAGTACTTAACCTGAGGTACCACTGAACAGGTGTTGTACAATAAACTTAATAAATAAGAGAGAAAATCAGAAATGACTTTAAATGCCTGCTGGAAATTTTTGAAAGGCGGCTTTTCAAGACAGTGGGGGCTGTCTAATCTCAGACAGAAGATCCACAAAATGTGGCTTCTGCAGTAATGAATGCCTGGTGCCTGGCTGGATCTATCAATTGTAGGTGATGACTGATTACAGTTTCTATCATCCCTGCCCCTGTGTTAAGTGGTGGTGATGGGAGCTATGGCCCCAAAACATCTGGAGCTCCCCATGTTCGTTATCCCTGACATAAGCTCTCGGAGGCAGGTGGAACCTCTGTGTGCCAGGGCAGTCTAGCTGAGTACCAGGTGCAGCAAGCGGCAGGTGGGAGTGCAAATGTTCTGCTTCTGGTGTCCTCTTATCCGCTGGCCCCTTCTGGGAAATTTGGGAGCTATATGGGACTGACTTCTGGTCTGATCCAGCAGAGCTCTTCCGATATCTGAGCTCCTGATTATTATTCCGCCTGTTTGCAGACCGTTCCGGCTGGTGGCAGGGCCGCATCCGTGGCAAAGAAGGCTTGTTCCCATGGAACTACGTGGAGAAAATCTGAGGCGGGCAGACAACTCTCAGCGTTCTCTTCCTAGACTGCCCCCCTCCACCAGCTGCCGTGGACTTTGCAGGCTAGAGAAGGAACTTTGGCCAGCAAAAAGAGCTGCTTCGTGGTTTGGGAGACACCTGCCTTTCTCTGTTCCATTGCACAAGGACAAGGGGTGTGTGTGTTTATTTTATATATATAAATGGCTGCCTTTGAAAGCCATGACAATGCCAGCATGGCTGAACTTTGAAATCAAGAACAGGGTGGGAAAGCGCAGGTCTCCCTTTTTACCCCTCCAGTGGAAGCCGTTTTGTCCGTGAAAACGGGCAGGTTTTTGTTTTTAAGCTTCCAAGCAAGAAAGCCTGTTGTCGCAGGGGGAGCGGTTTGCATTCTGCATATGCACCATGACCGCACGGGAGTCACAGGAGCTCCCTGCAGAATCCTGCTGAGGCCAAGCAAGCGCTGGCATTTAAGCAGGAGTGGGACCACAGAACCTGCGTGCGAAATAAATTATGTGCATCAGGAACCCTTTTCTGTAAATGGGTTTTATTTGATGAAAATGTGGGTCGCTGAATCCTGCCGAATTTCTCAGCAAAGGCCCTGCCCTACACCCCTGCAGTGCAGTCCCCACACATTTCCCAAACGGTGGGAGGGTAAGTGTGTGGAATTGGGGGGGGGGCATTTCATTGCTTCTACTTTGGGAACCAGAGCAGGTAATCTGGGATTACAAATTCCAAGAAGCTTTGGAGGATAAATTGCGAAAGCTTCTTGGAAAGACACGTTGCCAAAGGGCTCCTGCACCTTTTAACAGCTGAGAAAGGAATTTTCAGCAGGTGTGGCGTGAAGCGGGGACTGCACAGGCTGGAAGTACCTGTTCTAAAAGTGCAGGAATGCCGTCGTGTTTTTGTTCCCATCGGGCTACCTTCGAAGGATCTTAGAATTGGGAGTTCCAAGGTCTGGAATAACTTTGTGGTCGCAGGTTGCAGTGGTCAAAGTTGTAGAGAAAGGAAGTCTACGAGTTACATTTATTCGTTTATCTACATTAATTTTTGCTCTCTTTGGCCAAAATGGCTCCCAGGGCAGCTTATGTATGATCCATAAAAGCAAGGCAGCTATGAGAGGGTGTCTTCCTGAGACTTCTGTTTTCAGAGGCTGCGTGTGGAGAATCCTGGTGTTTGTGTAGTTGCCCTCCTGCCCTGATGGGCACATGACGGGGGTTTCTCTAGCCACTGTGGCAAACATGGAAGTGCACTTGATGGAGGTTTGATCTGATCCAGGAGGACTCCTTAAGTGGAAAAAGAGGGGGGTGCATACTGGGAGCAAATGCCATCACTGGGACCATCATTGGGTCACCCCAAATTCACCATCAGATGACATAGCATGTCCATGGCTACAGCCTGCACCAAAAAAAACCACACACCCATTGTTGCATGGGGCCGCAATGGCGCAAAAACGTGGTTACAAAGCATGGATCCACATGGATTCTCAGGATTTTTGCACTGAGCTACCCCAAAATCACCGTCAAACCACATGTCTGTGGCCACAGCATGAACCACAAAAATCACACATCCACTGTTTTGTTCAGAATATTTTTTTTCTTGTTTCCCTCCTCTAAAAACTAGGTGCATCTTATGGAGCGAAAAATACAGTAATCACAGACAGGACAAAATCATGGACTGGAGGGAGCAATGGGGTCCCTCTTGAGAGATTTTACCCACTAAGACGTCTCTTGGCTCTGTTTTTCCCTTGTTGGAAAATAAAGCCATTAGTTTGAGGGAGCCTTAAATAATAAAATACTTCCTACCCCAGACAGGAGGACACATTCAGAGGTGACAGGCCCACAAACGGTGGCACATGTTGGAAGCCCTCCGAAAATCCCGCTCGGGTGCCACACGGACGTTCTCAGTGAGCCAGGTTTAGCTCCAAATTACACGTTTCCTTTTTGAGACTTCCTTCGACGTCAGGATGGGGTTTATTACTCAGCTGAAGCCACAAAAGATGAGCTGGGTTAGTTCACAGGGGGAAGCAGGTGGTGAGAAGGTATCGTTTTTCAGTCCTGGCCCGTTCGCAGCTGCCCTGGGATGGCGAAGGAGTGTATTGCCTCTGAACCGTCACTCCAGATTTGCAAATTTTATTGCTCATAAATTTTTGCTGAGACGCGGGGACTTTAAAGAAAGCTCTTTTGCAAAACTGTAGCTGGCACCACAGCCTCATGGAAAGCAATGACAGGATATTTCTTTCTTGCCCCCCTCCCTCTGTGGAAGGAAGGAGCAAAGGTAAAATCAAAGCACCAGGGATTAATTTCAATTAAGACCAGGTCTGGAGAGGAGTTAAACCACTAGAAGTTTTTAATTGCATTATCAGTACAGTGAAAGGAGTTAACCTGAGAGACTTTTTCAGTGACCAATTTTTTTTTTAATGTAGCATAATATTCAGTTCACAGTCGTGACCCCCCCTGAACCTCCCATGACCCTCCGTAATTTTTCACCTGCTAGAAAACAAATATACAGAATTCAGAGTCTTCTTTTTTTGTTTTTTTGTTTTTTAAAAAGCCCACAAGATATACCTAAAGGCACTGAAGTGCGTGCAAGGTAAGAAAAGAAAGGGGGGGGGGTAAGTTTGGAAGTCAATCTTCAATAATTACAAAGCAATAGATTCTCTTCCGTAGCCCCTAAAATGGTAAGAAAGTTCTATGAAACATCATTTACACTTTCAGCTATTATTATTTTTTAAAAAAATCTTTTTTCTTTAAATTAAAAGGGGGTGGGGTGGAAGATGAGTTAAGTAGGTGTTTTAACAGAGACAAGAAGTTGCCTAAAATAAATGAACACGTTTTACTTAGGAGGAGGAGGAGTGGCACAGCGGGAAGAACCATCAGGGGCTTCTGATGAATAATTCGGAAGCTGAGTTCATCATACGAGATTCATGAGAAGGAACTAAACAGTACTGATCATCTTCTTCCTCATCACCCTCAATTCTGCTTTGGTGAAGCATCTCATTTCCAAAAAGCATCCCCACATAATGGTAGAGTGGATATGATTATTTTTTTAAAGACATTATGAGGACTGCAATCACATAGCTGATGTTACAGAAGTTCTGTAGGGGGGGGGGATGTGAATTTATTGTCTGGCTCCCTCTCCAGCCCTTATGTTGGATCTTCACTGCATTTCCCAAGCTGGACTTGAGGAGGAGACAAAAAGACAGAACACAATCCCATGTCCCTTCTAGGGTGGAAATCCCACCTCTCAAATCTGCACCCAGCAGGATTGTGCAAAGTACCAAAGTATCTGGGGCTTTGAGCATGCAGCTGTTGCGCCACAGACGACCCACACCCTCTTACTCACTTCGCTAACCGCTCAGCCTCTCTTGCTTGGCATGTTTACTAGGAAGTAGGATCCCACTGGGTGCAGGGAGACTGACTTACATGCAGATTCAGGAGTGGGGCTGAGATCCATTGCGGAAGGTTGCCAAAACCAGTTCTGGTGCTAAGGGAGAAAAAGGCATTAAAAGCAGATGGTGGCAGAGAGGGCGAGGGGAGCATTTGAACTCAGATCCATAGGTCACAACAGCAGAGTGCTCTGCTCATCCTGCCCACAGAATCTACAACTCCACTGCCAAAGGAGGAGGAGGAGATGGGGAGAACCAGATGGAGCCCAGTTCTATGAAGAGCCATCTTTCCTTCTTAAGCAAGTGTGAACACAGTAATAAAAAGCATCCCTTTCTCTGGCCTACGCTCTTGCCTGTGATGCGTTACGGTTGGGATTTAAAAAGTTAATAAAGATTGGAAACATAACTTTCAGCCACCCCACCCTTCTTCTTCTCTGGCCCAGAGATGGGAAGCTGGTGGCCCTCCAGATATTTAGCTATGCAGCTTACTGTCTGAATAGCCCTATGGCCAAAAGGCGACAGAGGCCTAAGGCAGGCAGATGTTGGGAACTACAACTCCCATCAGCCCCCAGCCATCTGGAGGGCACAAGGTTGGCAAAGGTTGTTTTAGAGCAGTGTTTCCCAAAGTGTGGTACCTGCCCCCCAACAGGGGTATGTGAAAGGGGTTTCAAAGGGTACACAGAATTTTTTTTCTTTTACTTTAGCACAGGCTTTTTTTTAAGCTGCAAAAAAACAATTCAAAGATTAAAAACATCATTATTAAAAATTCCCCCAAATTATCTTCACCCTCGAAGGGGCAAGCCAGGAAAACGAAACTCTCGGGGGGGGGGGAGTGAAATTGTTTTAAGTTTGCGAAACAGTGACTTAGACGGGCCACAGTCAACTCTTCCTCCCTGCTCTAACCATTTGACAAAACTGAAAAGGGCCTCCATCTTTTCTATCTCTCCAAAACGAATTTAACGGATGTGCAAACTAATATTTTCAGAAACAGGACATTACAACACTCATTACCTTTTTCGTTTTTCTTTTTAGTTAAAAAAAAAGTGTATGTTAACAGATTTGTTTAAAGGACACACGCTGGGTTAATAAGGATTAGTGACGAGTCAAAGACAAATAAAGAAAATCCAAGTTACTAAAATAATCACTTGTGCACATTATTTTTTTTAAAAAAAGAGATCTAAGAGACTCCCTTCCATGGTTTCCTTTTAGACAAAGCACAAAAGTACCCCCTCACAAACCTTTACACATGATCTGATTGTGGGAGGTGTTTTTTTAAAAGCACAGAACTGCCGCTTCCCAAACCTTTATTGAAATATGCAGCTGGAGGCTCAACGTTTGTTAGAATAAAGAGGCAGCAATTATATGCTGTTTTCTTGGTCACAAAACCTCGGAATGATCATCTACAGAAGGGACTTCAAGTTCTGGAGGCAGTGGGTTTTTCTGAGGTGGAGGGTGAGGGCAGAGACTCAAGATCATGATTAATTGCTAAATCAGCATGATATAGACAAACACCCCCTTTGGCAGTGAAGTTTGTCAATACATGATTAACGCAGCCGATCCAACCGCCAGGGGAGGCTGGCATACCATTAAGTGTCGACAGAGAGGATGGAGAGGTGTGTTATATATTTGCACAAAGGTTTGATTTGTTTGTTTTAAACACGGGTCATTGACCTTAATCAAGAGACTGTCCATCGTAAAATTCTCTCCTGAGAGATCCCCACTGAAATTGGACACGAGCGATGGAAGAGCACAGGCCCAAAACGTCCCGGCGGATTGAGAATGGGGTCAAGCGAAGCCTTCCTAACCCTTTTGCAATTAAGGGCAGAAATGGGGCACCAGCATTTTATGCGAGGGGTGGGGGGGAGGGGGCAAGCATTTGAATCCCCCAGCTGTAGCTGAAAAAGTTACAGCCGTGTCCGTATCCCTCCACCTGGGTTGCCGATCAGACATGTATCTGGTCACTACAGCTGCCTTTTCGTTTTCTGTTAAGGGTGGAGGCAATATTAACCTCTGCCTCCCGTCCACACCTCCTCAGCAATGGATTTTCCTGGCCACCAAATATTAGGAAGTTATGGCTGTGGATACACACACCCATTTTGAACCTTCTGGAGGTCCCCAACACCACCCTTAAGCTGACACACAAACACACAGAGCCTCATCTGCCTCCTAACCCCCGGTTTCATTCTCCGTTCAACCCTTGGGAAAAGCTGGAAGACGTGGCACGTAGTTTGGCAGGTAGGTCTGGGATGCGGAGGGCAATGACTGCTGACCGAGTGCCCATTGTAACAGCGATGGAGAAGCCTCTATCCTCCCCAAACGCTGCTGGCCTCCCAGCAGCCAACATGCCCAGTGCTCAGGGCTGACAGTGGGAGTTGCAAGACAGGCACCCCAGATAAACCCCAATCCCTGGTCTGGATTCTCATCCACACAGCACACACTGTGAGCCAAACACCAATAACGCTGGGGGTTATGTGTGTTTGGTTTGCTTTTTAAAACTCTGCCCCTTGGAAAGGGTAGCGCTAATGTACGAAAAAAGGAGTCAGTATTACGATCAGGGCGGAGGGAAACGCCGTGCTTCGGAGAGGCGGAAGAATCGACCCATGATTCCGACTGAGAAGGGCGAGGGGAGAACAGAGGCACTAACCTGTAGCTAATTGCGACTTCCCGTCCTGCAGCTGCGAACATGATTTAAAAAATAAAAATGACGACAAAACAGGAAAGGTGAAGCTGAAACGAATCCCTCTTTTCGAGGAGGGAAGAGAAGAACTAAAACCCAGGAAGCTTTTGGAAATCCTGGAGGGGAGAAAAGAGGGTGGTGGAAAGAGTGGGAGGGGGCAAAATCAGAGGGGAGGGAGGGAGGGAGGCGGTGGCAGCACCGAGGGGGCAATGCAACGGGGTCATGCACTGGGATGGGTTAGTGCCCCTCTGCCCCTGGGCAGGGAGCAGGAATTGGAAAGGAAGAAGAGGAGCATCACGAGGCTTCGCCTGCCTTTTCCAGTGACCAGCAAGCAAAGCCGACGGGAAGTTCTTGCCAGCAAAGGCAAGGCAGGCACCCCTGCGTACAGCAGCTTTAATCCACTGGGGCTCAGGGTCCTATTCCTCAGCACCACCAGGTGTAATGCTTCTTCCTTGCCTTCTGCCCCACGGTATAACCCCAAACTGAAGGAGTTAATAAAAAACAGTAACAAGACACCCCACAACCGAGGTTCCAAGCCAACAGCAGAGACAGCTGCTTATAAATAAGGCTCCTTGCCGCCCCCCCTCACAATCACAGCTTATTAAGAAGTGAGGCATTGGGGGGGGGGTGCACCACTGCTCCCACCCAGACCTCGGGGCGCTGATCAACCTCCGACCGCTGTCCCTGGCAGAGGGGCAAGGCAGAGCCTCCTGTGCACACACTCCTGCCCCCCCCAAACTAGTTCTCTGCCCCCACGTTCTGCCGAGCTTTGATGAAGGCCATTCCGTGGGTGCGGAAGTGAGTCTTGAGGTTGAGCTGGGTGTCGAAGCCCTTGCCGCAGACGGTGCACGAGAGCTTCCCCTCTTCGGCCGGCGGGGAGCCTTCCTCGGCGTCGCCCCCCCGGGGGCTGGAGCCCCCCGCATCGCCCGACCCCCGCTTCTTCTTGTGGGTGATGAAGCGGTGGCGGTTGAGGGAGACCTGAGAGGTGAAGCAGAGCCCGCACTCGCGACACTGGTGGGCGCTCTCCCCTGTCCTGTGCTGGGGGATGTGCTCCTGGAAGTCGGCCGCCGAACACGCCACGTAGCCGCACTTGCGGCAGTGGAACTTCCGGTCGCCCCTGGGGGTCTTCGAAGGCGGGGTGGTGCTGTCCGGCTCCTCGCTGCACGAGTCCCCTTCGTCGGAGAGCTTTCGCTTCCGGCCAGACGCCTGGGGGGGGGGAGGGAAGTCTTTATTTTTATATATACAGTGGTGCCTCGGATTACATACGCTTCAGGTTACAGACGCCGCTAACCCAGAAATAGTACCTCGGGTTAAGAACTTTGCTTCAGGATGAGAACAGAAATCGGGCTCCGGTGGCGCAGCAGCAGCAGGAGGCCCCATTAGCCTAAGTGGTGCTTCAGGTTAAGAACAGTTTCAGGTTAAGAACGGACCTCCGGAACGAATTAAGTACTTAACCCGAGGTATTACTGTATACTGTATTTTTCGCTCCATAAGACACACTTTTTTCTTCCTAAAAAGTAAGGGGAAATGTATCTGCGTCTTATGGGGCGAATGCGTGGTCCCTGGAGCCGAATTGCCCAGGAGCAAAAAACAGATCATGCTTTTTTTTTTGAAAGTGGGAAGTGAGTGTTGAAACAAAGCCCCTGATTGTTTGCCGATCAGGGAGAGAGATAAGGGACACTAGAGATAAAGGAGGCTGCCTGGGAGGGGGGAGGTAAAGACAGCAAACTTGCAAAGGGGGGAAACAGGAAGACTAAAGCAATAAGGAGAGAAATTTGAAGAAAAGGAGGAGCAAAAAACTGTTCCAGCTAAGGAAAAGATACTACACTAAGGCAAACAAGAGGGAAGGGAATGTTGAAAGGAAGCAGCTGATTGGTGGGATCGGGAGAGAGATAAGGGAGGCTAGAGATAAAGGAGGCTGCCTGGGAGGGGGAAGTAAAAGCCCATGGATCCTCAGGATTTTTGCATTGGGTCACCCCAAATTCACCATCAGATCACATGTCTGTGGCCACAGCATGAACCACAAAAATCACACAACCACTGTTTTGTTCAGAATATTTTTTTTCTTGTTTTCCTCCTCTAAAAACTAGGTGTGTCTTATGGTCAGATGCATCTTATGGAGCGAAAAATACGGTGTGTATATATGCTTGGTGTCTAGCATGCCGTAGGGCTGATCCTGCTAGCCATGCAAGCAAGAATAACATCATGAGCACCTTTGCTTCTCAGCAAATAAAAACCAAGAGGCAGCGGCATGGTTCTAGTCCTCAGGGCTGAGCAAAGGGGTGGTGGGGTAGACCTGGGGAGGTGTGTGGCAAAGATTCTGGACACAGAGAGGAACTGAACCCTACTGGGCAGTACAATCCTGACCAGGTGCAACAGCAGGGAACATAGAGTTTGTAAATTAAGAGTTAACTCTGTTGTCAGAATGGCAGCCCATGGTCCGTGTAGCTCAGCACTGCCTGCAGTGAGCGGCAGAGGCTCTCCAGATTTTCAGACAGGGAGTGTCCCCTGCATGCCAGGCAAGGGCTCAGTCACGGAAGAATCCACCCTCCCTCAAAAGAAAAGCAAGATTCTAGTCCTCATGTAGGGAAATAGCAACATGGGAAGTGGTTTTGCATCGAGTCTGACATTTGCCACCCCCTGTACCTGCGAGTTCCTGGCACCCATGCGGGTGATCAGCACCTCTTGGCTGCGGGTCTCATCGGTCACCTTGATGCCATGACGCACCTCGATGTGTTTCTCAAGGATGAGGCGGCTGCTGAAGGTCCGCTTGCCTTCTGTGCAGTACCTGGGGTAGGAGGAGGAAAGGGGGAGCAGTGAGAAGCCAGTAGAGGCGGTGAAAGGGAAGGGAGGTGGGTTTATATCTTGATTTTATTCTGTGAAGCACCCTGAGCCCCTCGGGCATAGGGTGCTATATAAATTCAATAAATAAAAATAAAAATAATAGAAGGCTGTTTCTGGTGGCTGCATTACAAAGTGCTTCAGAAGTAGGCTGGGAAGAGAAGTGCAAAGCTCAGAGTGCAGACAAGGAGCCTCTGTTCCCCTTACAAGATCTACCGTATTTTTCGCACGATTGGACGCACCGGACCATAGGACGCACGTAGTTTTCAGGGGGGGAAATCAAGGAAAAAATATGATTCCCCCCCCCCCCAGCTCTGGGAGCAGTGGGCAGGCTGCACGCAGCCTGTGCGCTACTCCAAGACCTTCTCCCTGCTTTTGCGGGAGGTGGCAGAATTCCCCCACCTCCCGCAAAAGCCCACAGGAGCCCCGCGTGACTCCTGCGGGCTTTTCGACCAGGAGGGAGAAGGGACTGAAACGGCCCGTCAGTCCCTTCTCCCTCCTTGGGGAAAAGCCCCCAAGAACCGCTCGCTCTTTAAAGGCTGTGCGGCTCCTGCGGGCTTTTCTAGGAGGTGGGGGAATTCCTAGAAAAGCCAGCAAAGCCGTGCAGCCCCTTTAAAGAGCGCACGGCTTTTGCCTGCTTTTGCGGGAGGTGGGGGAATTCCCCCATCTCCCCCAAAAGCCCACAGGAGGGTTGGAGAGTAGCGGGAAGGCGTCGCACGCCTTCCCGCTGCCCCCCAATCTCTGGGGCTGGCGATGGGGGAAGCGCTTTTTTCCCCACCGCCAGCCTCGAAGCCGGGTTGGAGAGTAGCGGGAAGGCGTTGCGCGCCTTCCTGCTGCCCCCCATCCTCTGGGGCTGGCGACGGGGGAAGCCCTGCTTTCCCCACCGCCAGCCTCAAACCCGGGTTGGAGAGTAGCGGGAAGGCGTTGCGCGCCTTCCTGCTGCCCCCCATCCTCTGGGGCTGGCGATGGGGGAAGCGCTGCTTTCCCCACCGCCAGCCTCCAACCCGGGTTGGAGAGTAGCGGGAAGGCATCGCTGCCTTCCCGCTGCCCCCCAATCTCTGGGGCTGGCGATGGGGGAAGCGCTGCTTTCCCCACCGCCAGCCTCCAACCCGGGTTGGAGAGTAGCGGGAAGGCATCGCTGCCTTCCCGCTGCCCCCCAATCTCTGGGGCTGGCGATGGGGGAAGCGCTGCTTTCCCCACCGCCAGCCTCAAACCCGGGTTGGAGAGTAGCGGGAAGGCATCGCTGCCTTCCCGCTGCCCCCCAATCTCTGGGGCTGGCGATGGGGGAAGCGCTGCTTTCCCCACCGCCAGCCTCAAACCCGGGTTGGAGAGTAGCGGGAAGGCATCGCTGCCTTCCCGCTGCCCCCCAATCTCTGGGGCTGGCGATGGGGGAAGCGCTGCTTTCCCCACCGCCAGCCTCAAACCCGGGTTGGAGAGTAGCGGGAAGGCATCGCTGCCTTCCCGCTGCCCCCCAATCTCTGGGGCTGGCGATGGGGGAAGCGCTGCTTTCCCCACCGCCAGCCTCAAACCCGGGTTGGAGAGTAGCGGGAAGGCATCGCTGCCTTCCCGCTGCCCCCCAATCTCTGGGGCTGGCGATGGGGGAAGCGCTGCTTTCCCCACCGCCAGCCTCAAACCCGGGTTGGAGAGTAGCGGGAAGGCATCGCTGCCTTCCCGCTGCCCCCCAATCTCTGGGGCTGGCGATGGGGGAAGCGCTGCTTTCCCCACCGCCAGCCTCAAACCCGGGTTGGAGAGTAGCGGGAAGGCATCGCTGCCTTCCCGCTGCCCCCCAATCTCTGGGGCTGGCGATGGGGGAAGCGCTGCTTTCCCCACCGCCAGCCTCCAACCCGGGTTGGAGAGTAGCGGGAAGGCATCGCTGCCTTCCCGCTGCCCCCCAATCTCTGGGGCTGGCGATGGGGGAAGCGCTGCTTTCCCCACCGCCAGCCTCAAACCCGGGTTGGAGAGTAGCGGGAAGGCATCGCTGCCTTCCCGCTGCCCCCCAATCTCTGGGGCTGGCGATGGGGGAAGCGCTGCTTTCCCCACCGCCAGCCTCAAACCCGGGTTGGAGAGTAGCGGGAAGGCATCGCTGCCTTCCCGCTGCCCCCCAATCTCTGGGGCTGGCGATGGGGGAAGCGCTGCTTTCCCCACCGCCAGCCTCAAACCCGGGTTGCTGAATCAATGCCACAGAAGCAAACATAAACACATACTGCCTGATTTTGCAGCAGAGGGCGCAACACACCCACAGGAAAGATGGAGTGCGTGGACACACACACACACACACACAACATGCTGCCTAACTCGCCAACCAGCCCAGAGGCCAGGAGGATGGGCTCCTTCCATACCGGCAGGGGTAGACACGTTTGATGCCCTCGTGGTTCACACGGACGTGTCTCCGGAGGCTGGGGTAGGAGCAGAAGGATCTCTCGCACAGGTGGCATGGGAACTTCTTTACGCACTGTGGGGCGGGGGGTGGGCGGGCAGGGGAAGACAGAGAAGCCACAGAAAGAAACTCGGGTCAAAAGAAGTGCAAACGCCACCACCAGCATCAAAGCCCGACCCTCAAGTCCTCTAAACCCTCAAGTCCTCTAAACCCAGCATCCACAAGCGTAATATTTTTTGTTGCAATTCTCCCCTCTGCTTCCATCCCACAACCTGTAAGCTCTTGGAGAGGCAGAGACCTGCCTCGTACCTGATTCAGTACAGTGTAACGGGGAAGAGGAGAGTTGTGACCCTTTTGAGGTACCCCCCAGCCCCTGGCCAAATTCTGTGCGACTGCCATATAACTTAGGGAACAGGCTGTACTACCAAAATGATTAAGGTTTTAAATGACAATTTTAGGTTATATTTTAGTGATCAAGATTTAATATATATTTTTAACTGCCGCTATATCTGAATTGTCTGTTATATCCAACTGCATTTCAATGTATTCCTGTTGTGTTTTATGATTTTCCTGATATTGTAAGGGAGTAAGTGGAACTGGTCTGTGACCGTAATAATAAAATTCTATCCCCAAGCCCCTTCATTTTCCTCCCGTGTCTTTTGAGTTTTAGATTGTGAGCCTCCTCGGGGCAGAGACCTGTTTTTCTGTTCTTAGCAGAGCACACAGAGGGGCATGACATTATAGGAACGAATGAGTTTCCTCCGCCATGAAATTCTGTCCTTTATGCCTCGCAGGTGCCACTCAAGATACTTCTCCCTGGGCCTTTTAAACCCAGAGATGCTGGTGACGGTCCCCCCCCCCTGCCATCATCCCCTTGCCTCCCGCAGCTCCTCCCTCACCTTCCCGTGGATCTTCTTCATGTGCAGGACATACTCGTCCCGCTCTGGGAACCAGGAGTGGCAGATCCCGCAGGTGCAGCCGTTGCTCCGGGAGCGCCCTCCGCTCTCTGACTTGCGCTGGAAGCGGCCCCGCTTGCTCTTCCGCAGCTCCGGGGAGCTGGGCGGCTCCTCGTCTTCCGAAGAGGACGACGACGACTCCGAGAGCTTGGAGACGGGCGGCGGGGGCTCCTCTTCGGCCGGCTCCTGCTTGGGGGTGAGCGGGGCAGCAACTGGCTTCTTGGCAGGGTCCTCTTTGGGTTTCTGGGGCTGGTGGGTGCTCTGGCGCCGGGAGGGAAGGAGAGGCAAAAGGTTCAGAGAAGGGCAACAAAAACCACTGAGGGGATGGAGCGGATTCCCCTATGAAGAACAGGGGCAGCTTCTGAGGGCTTTTCAGTTTGGAGTCAAGGCGGGGGAGAAATGATAAGAGATTTATAAAATGATGTGCGGCATAGAGAAAGGCTTTCCTCTCTCTCTCATAACACTAGACTTCAGGAACGTCCAGTGAAGCTGAATGTTGGAAGATTCAGGATAGTCAAAAGAAAATAATTCTTCACAGAGCACATAGTTAAAGTCAGGAGGCCGTGATGGCCACTAACGATACGATAATCTTTATTGTCACTGTCCCATACAGAACAACGAAATTGAAAAATCTACATAAGACGTTCAAAACCCAACAAACTTGCTATCCCAACCTGGTTAGCCCTCTAAAAACTCTGATACCCCATTTCTAAATACAATATACTCCCATACAGACTCCTTACAATGCATTTAAAACCAAAATTGCATTTGGGTAGAAACTGTTTCTCAGGCGGCTAGTCCTAGTCTTTATAACCCTGGACCTTCTTCCAGAAGGCAGAAGCTGAAAGAAATCATTTCCAGGGTGCACACTATCCTGCACTATCTCTGCAGCTTTCTTATGGCACCTGGAAGTGTAGATTTGATCCAAGGTGGGAAGAGCGCACCCAATTATTCTCTCCGCAGTCTTTATAACATGGATGGCTTCAAAAGAGGATTAGGCAAATTCATGGAGGAGAAGGGTATCAATGGCTACTAGTCATGCTGACTGTTCTCTGCCTCCCATGTTTAGAGACAGCAATCCCAGTTGTTGTAAACTACAGGAGAGGGGAAGGGGCTCTTGTGCTTGAATCCTGTTTGTGGGTTCCCCGCAGACATCTAGTTGGCTGCTGTGAGAATGGGTTGCTGGACTAGACAGGCCACTGGCCTGATCTAGCAGGCTCTTCTTATGAGTCTTATGAGAAAGCGACTGGACTGGTCAACATCATTTCCCAGCTTCACTTCATGGCTGGGCAGCAGGCGAGTGGAGGGGCTCTTTGCATGCAAGGCAGACGCCCTGCCAGCTGCACCCCTTCCCCAAAGTTAAGTCTCTTTTCTGAGGTCTGAGCAGCTCTTGCTCACTCTTCTACTCTTATCTTTGTAAACAAGAGGACCAGTAATTTCTCTCTCTCTTTTTTTTAATGAAAGCTGCAGTGCTTGGGAGCCAGGATTTTGCAGCCAATGGCCGTGAGGATTAGAAGGAACGAAAGCTATGGTTCTCAGGGACCTGAAAACAGTTATCATATTCCTTTTCTGTGCTGTTGCTGTGGTATACTGCAACACACATGCAGTTCCTGCCTAGAGTGCTATTCCCCAGAGCAGAAGTCAGCAAAAAAAATTTAGGCTGGTCCACTGTTGCTCAGACCTTGTGGTGGCCCAGAGAAGTGGTGCGGAGGGGGGCTGGAAGAAGAGGTGAGGGGGGCAAGTTCTCCTCCTCTCCACCTCCAGCCGCTGCGCTTACCTTTCCTGGGGCTGCCACCACCACCACCACTGCTGCTTCTCGTGAGTAGGCAGAGTGAGCTCATCCGCTCCGCTCTCTGGCCCACAGGAGCACCAGGGCGGCAGTGGCAGAGGGAAGATGAGCAGTGCGGAAGGGCTGGCTCCGGAGAGGGGCTGCTTAAAATGGCACTCAGCCAGCTCAGCCCAGCCCCCTTCCTCCTCTAGGCAGGGCAGGGAGAAGCCAGGAGGAGGGAGGGAGGAGTGGCTGCCGCGGTGTGTGTGTGTGTGTGTGTGTGTGTGTGGGAATGGAATGGCACAGGGGAAAAAAGGGGCAGCCCGAACGACCAGAGTCCCCACGCCGATCCACTGACAGTCCGTGGGCCAGATCCTGAAGGCAATTGGGCCTGATCCGGCCCGTGGGCCTTAGTTTGCTGACCCCTGTCCTAGAGGGATGAAATCATTTCCTTCTCCCTGTTGGATTGATGGCTCATGCTACCCATTCCCAAAGTAAGTGAAACAGCTCCCTCAACCGAAAACAGCCAAAGTGGAACTAGACCAGGTGTGAGGAAACAGGAAGTGAGCAATTACCGATCCCCCTCCCAACTCTTCCCTCTTCTACCCCACAAGGCCACTCACCTTCAGGTGCTCCAGCATCGTACGCTTCTGGGCGAAAAGAAGAGGGCAGTCGGGGCACTTGAAGACACTGACCCTCTGGTTGAGCAGGTGCTGGTCAAAGTGGGAGGAGAGCAAGGGCTTGTGGGTAAAGACCGTGTCGCACATGGCACACTTGAAGATCATCCTGGAGAGGATGAAAGGAACAGGAGGGCTTTCAGGAAGGAACTGACCTGCTCTGCGGCACAGCAGGAATCAGCCGGGGTGCAAGACAAAATAAGGACCCAGGAGGCACCTGCTGGGTCAGGCCAGTGACCCCTCTAGTCCTGCATCCTGTTCTCACAGCGGCTGAGCAGATGCCTCTTTTGGGAAACCCACAGGCAGGATTCGAACAGAAGAGCCCTCTTCCCTCCTGCAGTTTCCAGCAACCAGGATTCAGAAGCATCGCTGCCTCAAACTGGGGAGGCAAACGGGTAGCCTCTTCTCAGTGAATTTGTCTAATCCTGTGGGAGGGAGTTCCGTCGTTTTAACTATGCGCTGAAATGAAGCAGTGCTTCCTTTTATCCGTCCTGAATTGGGGTGTGGGACAAGGTGAGGTTCCGGCTGGATGCAAGGCCGGGTTCAGGCTTTGCTCTGAGGAAACCCAGAGCTCTGAAGTCGTTCCAGCAATGGAGAAAACTGAAACCGACAAGCCCTTTTATAGGAGGAGCATCAGGCACAGCCAAATTGTTAGGACCGCCTGTGCTTCAATATGCTCTTTTGCTCAAAAGGGGCCTGGGGTTCTCTGGGAGCCTCCCACTCCAGCAGAGGGAAGGAGGCTCAGGGCTTGCGCACAACATGGCAAGGCCACACGTTTGGCCCAGGGCGCCACTGTCCCCACCAACTCACTGTCTCTGGGTCTGCGTGCCCTTCCTGTTCAGGTTAAGAGCCTTTGCCTCTGTCACCTGATGAAGAAGGGTCTGGATCCTGGTCCCAAACAGGTCGGAGGGGCTGGGGAGCGCTTGTTCCTGTGGCTCAGAAGGCCAAGAAGAAGCCCTGCTTCCCCTATGGGAGAGTGGGAGTGGGAGAGTTTCATTTTTTGTTTAAACAATTTACTTTGTGCTTTCACCCTGCATTTTTACGTTGAGAACTGCCCTGAGATCTTCAGATGAAAGGAGGTATATAAATTTAATTAACAACAACAACAATAATAATAATAGTGAAATAGACGTGATGGCTCTACCCTGCCTCCATGGTTGTTTGGTTGTAAGTCACTTTGGGTTGCCTTGGGCAAGATAACGCGACTAACAAATTTAATAAATATTAAATTAAATTAATGCTTCTGAACACCAACTGCTGCTGTGCTTGGGTCCTGCTTCTGGGCTTCCAATTAGGGCATCTGGTTGGCCACGCTGAGAACAGGATACTGGACCAGATGAGCCCCTTTCTGGCCTGATCCAGCAGGGGTCTTCTTACATCTTCTTATGAAGATGATGGGGGTTAAAAGTCCATCATCTGGAGGCCCAAAGGCTCCCTCCCCATGATCAAGCCCTCCTTCCGCTCTAGTCATTTTTTTGACAGATGCACAGGGTTGTGGCCAACTATGTCCCACTCACAGTAGAGTTGTGCCCATTAATTTCAGTGGGTCAGCTCTGAGTAGCGCTAGCACTGGACACAACCCAGACACACACACACACACACACACACACACACGCCATCTCACTTGGACTGCTGGTTGCTGAAGCCTGGGTGCTGGGTGTAAATATGGGCATGAGCGCTGGGTGCTGACTTGAACGCCATGGGGCAGATGGGGCACTTGTGGAACACCTCGCAGTGAGACGTCTGGATGTGGGACTTGATGGAGTTCACTCCGCCAAAGACGACCGAGCAGCTTGGGCACCTGAGGACGAGAACCGGGACGTCTTACTGATCAATACACCTACCTGCCCATCACTAAAAACATTCCCTGGGCAGCTTACCAAAACAAAACAATGATTAAAACTGAAACACGTGAGAATAAAAATCAACAATAAAGGCGTAAAAGGTTGCAGCCGATGCTCAGAGAAGACCCACTGAAATTAATAAATCTAAGACATTGTTATTTATGCATGCCAAATTATATCCATTTTGATTAAACATTACAGTTAACGTAGTAATACTTTTGGGGTGTTACAATGTTTTGAACAGCTTTGGGTACCAAATTTGTAGAAAACGTAGTCTATAAATAAAATAGTAATTAACAACCTTCATTAACGACAATGGGCCTGCTCTGCATTGGGAAGACCCTAAAGGAAAATATTCCTAGCCGTGAGAGGTGGCAGCCTGGTTTCAAGACGCAGACAGACACAGAGAGAGAGAGAGAGAGAGAGAGAAGGAAAAAGGATTCATTTTTGCTGACGAGACCACACAGAAGGTGGCACCTGAGCCTCTCTGGGGAGGCTGACTGAAAAGGAGCTACCTGCCTTCTTTACTTGGTGGAAATGACCAGAGAAAGCTTTGGAGGGGGGAAGCAGGGCCATTCTATTTGACAGTAAAAGTTGGCATCCCAAGTTAAGGACTGGCTGAAAAAGCCCTCCAAACAGTATCAAAGGTTCTCACAACCTTCTCCAGGCTCTTGCGGCAGGAAAAAGTTCTTAAGAAAACAACCACTTCCAAGGCCATAAACTGGAAAATATGGTGTGATGGCAGCTGCGCCCCACTTCCTGAGTTCTACCTGGATGTTGGAGAAAGGGGAAAAGGCCCATCCTGCCAGATCCTGAACAGAATAGATGGCCCAGCCTTCCTGCTCCCCCTTTACAAAAAGACAGAAGGACCAGGGGGCACTGAGCAGAGATGATCTGAAGGCAGAGGAGGCCCGGTAAGTGAAAGGAAATGAATTGATAATACAGTGATACCTCGGTTTACAAACTTAATCTGTTCCGGAAGTCCATTCTTAAACCGAATCCAGAAGTCCATTCTTAAACCGAATCCATTCTTAAACCAAGGTGCGCTTTCCCTAATGAGGCCTCCCACTGCCAGTGCCCTTCCACCGTTCAGCTACCGTTTGTAAACTGAGGTAAAGTTCACAAACTGGAACACTACTTCCGGTTTTGCGGAGTTCATAAAGCGAACAGTTCTTAAACAGGACTATTTGTAAACTGAGGTACCACTGTAATAATAATAACTGGTGGCCACTTGGAAACCATATGTACAATGTCACCAGGTTCCATGATGGAAGAAAGGCATGAATAAATAAGTAAGGCTGTGGAGGAGAGCCAAAATATCGCGCCAGCATCTTAGGCTCCATCGCCACCCAGACATGGAACATACAATGATCAAAAATGGGAAGCGGGAGCTACAGCAAAGCTTGCTTAATTCTCACATCACCATTTTGACCTCCACTCCATGGATAGGTAAAGGTAAAGGGACCCCTGACCATTAGGTCCAGTCGTGGCCGACTCTGGGGTTGCAGCGCTCATCTCGCTTTATTGGCTGAGGGAGCCGGCGTAAAACTTCCAGGTAATGTGGCCATCATGACTAAGCTGCTTCTGGCGAACCAGAGCAGCGCACGGAAACGCCGTTTACCTTCCTGCCAGAACGGACCTATTTATCTACTTGCACTTTGAGGTGCTTTTGAACTGCTAGGTTGACAGGAGCAGGGACCGAGCAATGGGAGCTCACCCCGTCGCGGGGATTTGAACCGCCAACCTTCTGATCGGCAAGTCCTAGGCTCTCTGGTTTAACCCACAGCGCCACCCGTGTGCCATTACCACTCCATGGATGCACCACTCTGAAATCAGGGGTGAGTGGGAAAAGCACTCTCAGCTTGGTCCCAAGTTCAGATTCCTGTGTCAGCGGCCGAATCATTAAAACAGGAATTAACTTTATCCATGCTGGGCGACAGAGCTAAAAAAAAGGGGGGGGGGAAGGAGTCTGCCTTTCGGGTTTCCACTCACACTCAAGACACCCCTACCTGTAGCCTATCCTCCGGGAGAAATGGAGGCAGGCTTCCTTCAGGTGGGCCTCAAAGTTGGCCAAGAGGAAGTTGCCCCCGCACTCAGGGCAGACGTGAGGCGGGCGGTTCTTGTGCATGCGCTGGTGGGCGCCGAAGCTGCACCGGTTGGGCATAATCATGGGGCAGGCGTTGCACACCTTTGGGAAGGAGTAAAAAGAACGGTTAGTTTACGTTGGATAAGGCAGGCAGAGGGAGGGAGGGAAGGTGTAACGAGTGCTAACTCTGCCACTGGCAAGGAAGTGCAGAAACTGTGCCCTGGAATCAGGGCTTTGCCAATGAAAGAATGGCAGCTCGGTGCCAAATCACCTGTTCAATCCTTGTTGCCTCCAGGTGGGTCTAGGATTGCCCTCTGCCCGAAAGCCTGCAGAGCCGCTTCCAGTAAGTGAGGACAATACTCAGCTGAAATGGGGAGGAAGACTCTCAACCTGACCTACCTCCCGGGGTTCTTGTGAGGACAAGATAGGGGGGGGAGAGAACCCACATACACCATCTTGAGCTCCTTGGTAGGAAAAAGTGGATCCACCCCCATCGTTCTGCCCGGACACTGAGGTCCAGCGCCAAGGGCCTTCTGGCGGTTCCCTCGCTGCGAGAAGTGAGGTTACAGGGAACCAGGCAGAGGGCCTTCTCGGTGGTGGCACCCGCCCTGTGGAACGCCTTCCCACCAGATGTCAAAGACAACTACCAAACTTTTAGAAGACACCTGAAGGCAGCCCTGTTTAGGGAAGATTTTCATGTTTAATAGGTTATTGCATTTTAACCCAGCCAGATGGGCGGGGTATAAATTATTATTATTATTATTATTATTATTATTATTATTATTATTATTATTATTAAATGCAACACATAAATGTCACAAGGGCTATTACACGGAAGAGGGAGCAAGCTTGTTTTCTCCTGTTCTAGGGGTCAGGACTCAAACCAATGGCTTCAAGTTGCAAGAAAGGAGATTCTGACTAAAAATTAGGAAGACCTTTCTGACAGTGACAGCTGTTTGACAGTGCAAAGGTCTCCCTTGGAAGGTCGTGGACTCTCCTTCCTTGCAGGTTTTGAAGCTGAGGGTGGGTGGCCATCTGACATGGGTGCTTTAGCTGAGATTCCGACATTGCAAGGGGCTGGACTAGATGGGTCCCTCCAACTCTATCACCCTATGCCAATAATAGTAACAGAATACCACCCTGACGGCATTCCGAGCGCCCTCACCGTGGAGGTGGAAGCTGTGGCTTGCTGGAAGTGGGCTGCGAGGCCGGCTTTGTCCTTGCAGGGCTCCTTGCACTCCAGGCACTGGCAGGAGTTGGTAGTGGCCTGCTCGGCGCTGCCGTTCAAGGGGAGGACGGGCGGGTCGTGCGTGGCCGCCCCGCTGGCCGTGCCTTCTTGGGCGACGGCGGCCGCCGCGGCCTTGCTGGCGTTCAGGGAAGCCAGGGAGACCAGCGGGGTGATGTCGGGCTGCCCGATCATCTGGTCCAGCGCGATGGGCCGCATGACCAGGTGGGAGCACTGCATGACCAGGCCCTTGTCCTTGTGCTCGCGGGCGTGGAGGAGCAGGCTGCACTTGTTGAAGAAGACCAGGCGCTTGGTGCAGTGGTTGCAGGTCACCTCGATGCGCATGCTGCGCCGGTCGTAGTGCCGTGCCAGGCTCTTCTCCAGGGCGAAGGCGTCTCCGCACTCCAGGCACCGGTACCCAAGCGGCGGGAGGGTCAGGCTGGAGTCCGCCGGGGGCGCCAGGTTGGGCTTGTACATGGGCAGCAGGTTCTTGCTGTTCAGGATCTTGTTGAAGGCCTCGACCAGGCTGGACTGGCTGCGGGAGATGACCGTGCCGGCCACGGTGGGCGAGGACTTCTGGGACTGCTGCATCACCACCACCGTGGTGCCGTTGACCTTCTGGCTGGCGCCGCCCGCCTGGGCCGCCGCCGCCACCACGCCAGCCTTGGGGAGGGCCTGCGGCACCAGGCTGACGATGTTCTTGGCCATGGCCTTGCTGGGCAGCACCACTGCCTTCTGCTGGGCCACGCTGGCGGCCATCAGCATGGCGCTGCTGGCGTTCTGGATAGTGGAGACGGGCAGCACTGTCCCTTTGATCTTGGTCCCGTCCCCCAGCTGCACGCTGACCACTTTGGGCCCCTCCACAACCTTCGCGGGGCTGGCGGCCACCGCTTTGGGGCTGGGAGTCCCGGCGGCCCCTTCTTCCTTTTCCGCAGAGGCGGGGGGCACAGTGTCCTCGGCAGGAGCGGCCTCTTGCGAGTCGTGCTCTGAAGGTGGCTTGGCGGCTCCCGGCTCCATGTCGGAGGAGACCCTGGTGACCGTCCTGGTGATGCTTCCGGTGGGAGTCTTGATGGTCTTGATCCTCACTTTCAGGGGCCGCGAAGAATTGGACGAGGGGGAACCAGCACTCTCGTCCTCATCCTCTTCCTCGCTGGACGCATCCGGCAGGCACTGCACAGGCTTCTCGATGGGCTCCTCCTTCAGGGTCCCGACGCTGGAATGTTTTGGGGAGCTGGAGGGCCCGGGGCTTGCTTCTGCCTCCGGTGAAGAGCTTTTGAAGAGTGAGTCCCTGGGGCTGGAGGGAGAGTGCTTGACCTCTGGGGTGCCGTGGGAGCCGACGCAGAGGTTTGCGTCTGAGCCCGGCCAGGGTGCTATGGGGGAACCGTCTGTAGGGTAGCAAATAGGACCGGGCTTCGGGCAGCCCAGTGGACTGGCCCCCTGGCAGGGCGTCTCGCAATCGGACTCCTGTTTGATGGCTGGGGGCACCGGGGGAGCAGCAGGGGTTGGAGCGAGACCCACACCTCCACCGGCTGGGCATCCTTCAAAGGACTGTGGGAATGTTGGAGGGAGGGGCCCTGCGGCCTCCCCTGCCGACAGCTCGTGGCAGGCCAGCGGGGGGACCGAAGGAAGCACGTGGGGCGGGGAGAGGGGCCCCTTCTCCTTGGGCTTGCATTCTCGCGGCTGGTCAATGAGGTTAGCCTCACTGTCCTCAGGAGGGTCGGGGCTGAAGTGGGAAAAGATGTCCAGGCTTTTGGCCCCCTTTTCTTTGGGGGTCCAACACTCTCCGTTGGTGGTCGACACCCCTTCTGTGGGGCGCGTGGGGGAGGAATGGAGCGCCTCGGGGGCAGAGAAGCCGTTCTGCAGCAGGCGCGGCCCGACGACGTGGCTGTCTTTGACGCGTCCGTCCACGGGCTCCAGCTGCTCGGGGCAGACGGTGTTCTTCACTATGACACTGACCGTGGTGATGTCGGCGTGAGGGAGGACGTGTTCGGGGGCCACCGCCTCCACAGGGATGGGCTTGATGTGTGCCTCCGCCTCCTCGTGGATGGCCTCGTTGGTGTCGATGTCGGGAATGTCAAAAGCCGCCAGGAGGTCGTCAAAGTCTGGGGTTTTCATGTCGCCCATGGCGAAGGATTCAGAAAGCTCTGGAAGGCAAGGAGGGAAAGGAAAACAGTTGCTCTTTCATAGAAAGACAGGTAGCTCTCATGTTCATAGACTATCTAGCTCAGTAGTATTGTCTAAAACAATATTTTCCAAACTTGGGTCTCCAGCTGTTTATGAACTACAATTCCTTTAAAAATATATATATTTATAATACACATATAATTGACTTCTCCCCCCTTTTTGTGGTTTCTTTTTACTTTAAGTTTTCATACTGCATTTTCCACATTACTCCATCTTTAAGTTATTATTTAGTTCCTCTTAAAAAAATATTTAACTGCTTGTTTTATATTAACCCTGCTAATGAGCTTCTTTGCAGACATGTGTTTTTCAAATATTCCACAAATTTCCTCCAATCTTTAAAATCTTCTTCTTCTTCTTGGTTTCTAATTACACCCATTGATCTTACCATTTTGGCATAATCCATTAATTTAATTAGCCACTCTTCCTTGATTGCTACTACATCTTCTTTCCATCTCTGGGCAAAAACCATTCTAGCTGCAGTTGTAGCATACATAAACAATTTGGTCTTTTGGGATCTCAGTATCTAGAACCCCTAGAAGAAAAACTTCTGGTTGATTTTTTTTTTTAAAAAAAAGATCTTAAAACATTTTCTCCAATTCCTTATAAATAATTCCCCATAAAGCTTTTACTTTCTTATAGTAACACCACATATGGTAGGAAGTACCTTCTTTTTCTTTACATTTCTAGCATGTGTTTGATTTTGATTTATTCATTTTTGCCAATCTACTAGGAGTTAAATACCATCCGTACTTCATTTTCATGTAGTTTTCTTTCAGCGTATAATACGCTGCAAACTTTAGGTCTACATCCCACAACTTCACCTATGCAGCCATTTCAATATTATGGCCTACAATTCCTATAATCCCTGACCACTGGTCCTGCTAGCTAGGGATGATGGGAGCTGTAGTCCAAAAACAGCTGGAGACCCATGTTTGGGAAACACTGTTCTAAAAGAAAATATTCCATAAGCCGAAAGAATATCAATTTCTCCAAAAGGAAAAAGGCTTGGGGGGAAATCCTCCATTCAAATGTGTACCCCACCCCGCCGGCAAGGTCTTTACATCTTTACCTATGACAAGGCTCCCCATACACAAAATGGGACAATTTAAACATTCCCCACCACTTTGTAACCCACCCGAACACATGAAGTGGCCAGTTCCCAGGCAAGTATGGTCCTGGGAAACACACAATGCTAGCTAGATGGGGACACTGAGTCACTCCATTGGCTCAGCAACATTTGGCGCCTCTTCCCCTTTAACTTTTTCCATCCCAGTTGGTCACTATAATGACTTGTAACTAAACTTGCGCCTGAGCTTATTTCCTCCTCCCACCCAATCCACTTTTCCTTTTGTGCTGTGACTTTTTTCAGATTGTGAGCCTGAGGGAGGGACTTCACATTGTTGTGTGGTTGTTGTTTTTAGTGGTTTGTAAACTACTATAGTAAGTTTTTTCTGGTTGAAGAGCTGTTTTTTAAAAAAAAAATATTAAGAAGTTTTGGGACAACCCAGTGAATGTTCTGGTTACTCCAAAATGCACCGCCTACTCTAAGCTGTAATTAAATTGCCTCCTATAGTAGGGTAAGGTAGAACTTGTCATTAATATGCCACTGTTTGAGCGTTTTATGTGTTTTGCCCATTGATTTTAAATTTTCTGGTTTTAAAATGCTTTTATGGGTTGCATTTTATCTTGGTCAAGTCGTTTGGAGAATTTTTCTTTGCATAAAACAACTGATTAATTTAATAAATAATAACAGTAGTAGATGTAATAAGAAATAGCTAAGTATGCATCGGTTTAGGCCTGGATTTAGGCCTGGATGGGATACCGCATAAATGGCTCTGAGCTGCCTGTTTTCAGTAACTATGCAGGATATATTAATTACAAAAAGTACAGCAGGCAGATAAGCAAAAATCACTGAGCTTCAGGTACTCCCAGCTTTCAAACTTCCTACGCAAAGAAACACGAAATCTGCTTTCTTATTATCTGCGCATGTTCCGTTGAGCCAAGTCACAGTGACGCCTGTCCTGTCTCATGTGGCTGTTATCAAGTTTGGCAAAAGTCACCCTTGTGCAGGGACATCCTTGAGTGTGGCATTGAAGAAACTAAAACTAATTAAAAGGAAAAAGCTGCGCGCTTGGACATGAACCTTTCGGTGTGTGGAAAGACGCACACATTTTAAAAAAATGGCAAGCGGGCAAGTTTCAGAGGCAGAACTCACGCGTAATGCGTGCCATGGTTTGCTTCATTCAAAACAAACCGTGATGTGAAGCGACGGTTTGCTTATTAAGGTAAAGGGACTCCTGACCATTAGGTCCAGTCGTTGCTGACTCTGGGGTTGCAGCACTCATCTCGCTTTCCTGGCCAAGAGAGCCAGCATACAGCTTCCGGGTCATGTGGCCAGCATGACTATGCCGCTTCTGGCAAACCAGAGCAGCGCATGGAAATGCCATTTACCTTCCCGCCGGAGCGATACCTATTTATCTACTTGCACTTTGACGTGCTTTCAAACTGCTAGGTTGGCAAGAGCAGGGACCAAGCAACAAGAGCTCACCCCATCGTGGGGATTCGAACCGCCGACCTTCTGATCAGCAAGTCCTAGGTTCTGTGGTTTAATCCACAGCGCCACCCGCGTCCCTTGGTTTGCTTATTATGGCTTACCAAATGTGGCTTATTTGGGGCAAAACATGGCATGATGGCCGGTTAAAACTTGTTGCTGCTCCCACCGGCTAGGGAAGAGCAAAGAATAGGCAGTGATCTCAGCGTCCACAGTAAACCATTAACTCTGGTGACGTGACAACGGTTCGGCTTTCAAGAGGGAGAATATTTTGCTTTCAAAGGGAATGAATGGGGCAGGCCCTGAGGGGCTGGCAAGGTCTGTGTTATGGAGTGAACAAGGACTTGTTTATTTTTGCATTTACATTTCTATGCCACCTTTCCTCTGGAGGTGGTGCACACGGTTGCCCACTCCTTTTTTAAATCGTACAACAGCCCTGGGAGGTAGAGATGGCAACTTGGCCATAGCCAAATGGGGATTTGAACCCCCGTCTCCCAAGTCCTTGGCACCCCCACGCCTGAAGATGTGTTATTGAAGCAAGATACGGTTGCTGACAAAAACCACAGACAGAAACCTCAGAGAAAAAAGCCAGGAATTCAAGATGGAGACGGGTTTGCTCAACCTGATAGCAACCTCGGCAAAAAAGCAAGCCAACAAAGAAATGAATCACAAAAGCCTATTTTGCTTCACGCTTTGGTGGGGACCGACATATTGCTTCGGCGAATAAACAAGCCAATAAATATTAATTTTTTTAAAAAAACCTCTTCTGTTCCGTGCTTCAGCGACTAAGACACTGAGGAAATCTTTCTCAAGCCAGGTGGCCAGAGAGGTGGCATTTTTGCTGAAGCCCTTTTTTAAATTTTTATTTTAGTTTCTGGTTTTCTCCAATTTGAGGGGTCATTTCAAGAAACAGCTATTTTGAAGAGAGAGAAAAGGTGGGGGGGGGGAGACAGCTTTTCCTTTTCTTTTCCTGACTGACAAGAGAGATTTTCCTGCACGTATGTTTTACTTCTGAAGGGAGAGGAGATATAGGCTCAATTTTTCTGTCAGACAAAGCTTTCCCTGGGCATGAACTGGGGAAATGGCTTCCCGGGCCCCCCAGACCCGTCTGTCATGGAGGCCAACTGAAACGGCTGCTTTGCCAATAACTACGTGACACGAAGGGATCAGCTTCTGAGGGGGAGAAGGAAGGGGAGGGAAAGGCTTTCACAAGAGGCGGACGGCCGCGTCTCCTGTTGTGCTAGGCCAGGAGAGCGTGGCTCAGATGAAAGGGGCCGGGAGGCCTAGGACAAGGCCCAGACCAGGCCCCGGAGTAGGAAGCCGCTCCCCTCGTGTTGGCTTGCCACCGGCATGGCAGGGGAAGCTTCCTCTGGGCAGAAATGGAGGAGGAAAGGCTTCTTCAGTGGGTTACGTTGCAGCAAGTCAGGCTGCTGTTAAAAGTGTCGAGGGGAAGAAGGCTGAAGGGAAAAAAGATGGCCGCCCTCCCGCTCCCCGGCCACCCTCCGCTATTTCAGCCTGTCTAAACGGTTTTAAAGCAAGCCCTTCTTTTAAACAAAATGTTTTGCTGCCTGAGGAATAGGCCAGGGGTGATTTGGGGGCACTTCCAGGCAACCTGTTTTACTGAGCATGAGGGTAGTCTCCCTTCCCGCACCGTGACACAGGTTTGTTCACACATGACACCGAACACAGGCACAAGTCTTTGCATGCGCTTACTGCGTGCACAGCTACACATGCACACGAAAGCTTATACAGTGGTACCTCTGGTTGCGAATGGGATCCGTTCCGGAGCCCCGTTCGCAACCTGAAAGGAATGCAATCCGTGTCTGCGCACACGCGGGTCAGGATTTGTCGCTTCTGCGCATGACGTCATTTTGCGCATCTGCGCACGTGCAAGTGGCGAAACCCAGGAGTAACCCTTTCTGGTACTTCGAGGTCGCCGTGGGACACAACCTGAAAAAACGTATCATGAAGCAAGCTTAACAAGAGGTATGACTGTCCCCAGAACAAACTTAGTTGGTCTCTAAGGTGCTACTGGACAATTTTTATTTTTTTTAAAATTTTGACTCACAATGCGTTACATGCAAACAACTGTACGAGTGTGCCGGTTGACTCCATGGTACGCAGGCACACTCACTGAATGTGAACATCCCCAGGGAGACAATCCAACAGGTGAAGCTCACCCCGCTTTGCAACTCTTTTGCATTGGGAAAAGCCGCTCATGGTGAATTTCTGTTACATAGCAGTTTGAAAGGCTCAGGAATTCTGCCAGGAAGGGGGAAATAAAAGGAGGCAACCCTAGCTGGCCCTGATGGTGTCATTAAAAAAATAAAATAAAATGCAACAAGGTTCAAGATTCACACAAACACAAAGACTGCTTGATGATAATGATGCCCTCTGTGTCGCAGGGGGTTGGGATAGATGACCCTCGGGATCCCTCCCAACCCAACAATTCGATGATGCAGGGCTAAAGGTAGCCTTTGAATATCTAGTGTCACAGATATGATTTGGTGGGGTCCTTGAGAGAAGGGAGAGGGAGATGAGTTATAAAGAGCAGCACATCACAAATCTCCCCCTCCAAGATCCATTTCTGACATACCCCAACCTGGAACTGCTAGCCAGCACTCGCAAAAGAAAACATAAAATTGTGTCCCCACCAACAACACACAACTCAGTACAGCTAAAGGCCATGCATCCTGCAACGTCAGAAAAGTATGGTATAGAAATTTAATTTTTAAAAAATCTATGGCCTTTTTAATTAGGGAGGGGGTGTATTGTTTTTGTTTGTTACTGTGTTATGTATTTTTGAGTTTTTCTACTGTAAACCGCCCTGTGATCCTAGGATGAAGGGCGGTATAGAATCTGAATTAATAAATTAAATAAAGTAACATGCTACAGGTCCCTAGACTATGCCACATTGAGGACACCAGGTAAAGAGCCAATGGTTCTTCTTCTTGTGAAAAGTGAGCATGTCAGTACAAGGTGTGGGTCTAAAAAGAGAAATTTAAACTTGGGCGAACATTTGTTCTCTACCACCTAGTTCTCCAATGATAATAGTCCTGGGGAGAGGCCTGGACCTTATCATTGCCCCCAAATATCCATCTCTAAGCATCTAGCTTGTGGGTTATCAGTATTACCTTCCCAAAAGCACTGAACACATCTTAAGCGCCGGACAGTGCTCCTTTTCAAAATGGCACCTTTTAAAAAAAGAATTAACTCCGAATTTGGGGGCGAGAGCAGGCCTATCAGCAGGAAGTATAGCAAAATGGAGCCCCCATGTTTAGTAACAGTGTACAGTGGACGCTTGGGTTGCCAACGTGATCAGTGCGGGAAACACGTTTCGCAACCCGCAGCGCCCTGTCTGCGCATGCGCGGGTTGGCACTTCTGCGCATGTGCAAGTGCCAAAACCCGGAAGTAACCCGTCCCAGTACTTCCGGGTTCGGCACAGTGCGCAACCCGAAATCACGCAACCCAAAGCGTCTGTAACCCAAGGTATGACTGTACCTCAAAAAACCAGACACACCTATGGGTTTTTTAAGTGTAGGGGAGTGGTCCCTGGCTGTGCACCCACCACACATTTACAGGTCACTTGAAGCACATGGCTTCGCCCAAAGAAGCCTGGGAACTGTAGTTTGCAAAGGGTGCCGGGAACTGTAGATCTGCAAGGGATTAACTTCCGCTCCCAGAACTTAGGGGGGGGCAGAGTGGGGGCGGGGAATATGCTTTCCGTGTGCTTTGAATGCACTGCAGTCGCTGTTTCAAACAGGATGCCGGCTGGAAGGAGGTCTCTATTTAGGTCTAGTTTCCAATGCACACTCAGGTTTCAGAAGCACACGGACACAACACCGGGCCAGGCAACGTTAAGCAGCACTAAAAACTTCTCGCTGCAATAGGGGGAAAAGCAAGAAAGGCCCTAAGGAGTATGTGGGGCAGATACTCCTCCGCCCCACAGGAGGCTGGTGGGGGAGAGTAATGGGAAGATCTGCTTGGCGTTGCCCACCCTGCGAAGCTCCCAAGGAGCACCTGGGAATTGGCAGTGGGGAGGGGGAAGAGAGAAAGGGCGTGTTTTGTGGTTCCTCTCTGGTCAAGTGGCAGAGCCGGAGGAACCTGTTAAAAAGGCAGCACTAACCTTACGGAGGTTTTCCTGGAGCAGTGGGGCGGAGGAGCCGAGGGAGAAAAGGAATCAAGCAGGAACGGAGAGGGGGGAAAGGGGGCGGACGTGGGCCTCCGGTTTCTGGCGACCGACGGGCAGGGGAGCCTGCGGCTGCTTCTCAGCGCAAGGGGGCAGGCCGCTGGGTTCGGCTTCCCAGCGTGAGCTCATGAGGTCAGGGCTCGACAGGGACAGCTGCGATGGGAGGGATGCCGGCGGGGGGGGGGCGAGAACGAGCAAAACAAGCACCAAATTCCCATGGGAGCTGAGCAAGGGAGCAGGCGCCAGGCCTACCTTTGCCACGGCACATTCCCCTCCTCCTCTGCCAGCCGCGCTCTGCAACTAGCAGGTAGGGCTCCCGCCATGCGGCCAGGCTGGAAGCCGAGAAATTTGGCATGGATTTAGCCACCTTTGCAGAGGGAGGGAGGAAAAAGCCTTGCAGGTCTGCACAATTCACTGAGGAAGGGAGGGGACAGCAATCACAGCCGCCGCCCTCAAGACCCTGGTTAGCAACTAGCGTTAACAGAAGAGCCTGGCTGCAGGATCAGGCCAAAGGGGGCCCTTTCCAGCCCAGCACCCTGTTTTCACAGCTGCCAAATGCCCCGATGAACCTAAGATAGACTGCCCTTGGACCTGGAGGGTCTACACAGATAGCCTTGTTGGATCAGGCCAGAGGGGGCCCATCTAGTCCAGCATCTGCTGCAGCAGGAAGCCCGCAAGGACGCGAGTGCAAATCTCCTCTCCTGTGATTTGCAGCAAGAGTCATTCAGAAGCATTTGGTGGTTTTGCCCACCAGGACTGGGCCTCCAAGAAAACGAAGTGTTTTAGGCCAAGGCCCACTGCCACACCCGGTTTTGCCTCTGGGGCTGTGTGGAGGGGCACACAGCAGCAACTGTCAGGAGAAGTGTGTTTGGGGGACCTGAGCCAGTGGCAGTCAGGTGCAGACCCTCTGAACCAAAATAAAGGCAGGTTTAGGAAAGGTTGCCCAAACACAGCGGAGGAAAATGAGGCAGCCTGGTGAAAACTTCCTTTGGGAAAGGTGAAATACGCGCATTCCAGCCTAGCATTCGCATAGTCATAGATTACGTCGGATTCGAAACCTGCGGGGCCAAAGATTCTTAGAAGACTGGAGTGAACATATGAATTATTTGCAAAGTAATTGTGATGAACAGATTACGCTAGTAGGTTTGCAAGGTGGGCTATTCTAAATATTGCAAGAAAGACTATGAGAAGAACTATTAGTTAACGATAATTAAGAGTAATAGAGAAATTAAGATATGCAGAATAAGTGATAAAGAACGGAAAATCATCGGAGGTGTTGACGGAAGTCTAAAACATTGTATAAGATGAAAGTTATGTTATTTGACTGTTGGAACTGATATGTTAAAAAACCAATAAAAATGTATATATATATATATATAAAGATTACATCACCTTGCCCCGCCAAAAAATAATTCAGTGAGCCCCCCCTGTGAGGACTGGGGGGTGGGAAAGAAGAATCAGGGCTGCCCTGCCTTTCAAGGCTGGTGTAATATTAATAGTTTTGAACACAGTTGTACAAAACTAGGACACTTGTACACAAAGTCTGACTCCATGCCCCCCCCAAAAAAACCTTAAAGAGTAAGTTAGTAATCTGCCTCAGGCAACGGCCAAGAAATTCAGGCCACTCTCCTTCAGCTTAACCTACCTACAGGGTTGTTGTGAAAATAATATTCATAGCTGGACTGGATCTTTAGATTCTGACAATTCCTGGATGGTGGTATGTGAGTCTGTGCACACACAAAGGTAACTTTTGTATTTGTACTACTGGCAAACTAGTTGTCCCCCATCTTATATTTGTGCAGCTGTTATTTCTGTCTAAGTGCAGGACCTAACATTTGTCACTACAGTCATACCTCGGGTTACAGACGCTTCAGGTTGCGTTTCTTCGGGTTACAGACGCGCTGAAACCCAGAAGTATCAGAATGGGTTTCTTCTGGGTTTTGGCAGTTGTGCATGTGCAGAAGCGCCAAATCGCAACCCGTGCTTGCGCAGACGTGGTGCTGCGGGTTGCAAACGTGCCTCCCGCACGGAACACGTTCGCAACCCGAGCGTCCACTGTATTGAAATTCATTTTGCTAGTTTTAGCCTACTTCTCCAATCTATGAAAGTAATTTTGAATCCAGATTCTGTCCTCTGCAACATAAGCTACCCGTCCCAGTTTGGAGTCACCTGCAAACTAGATGAACATCCACTCAATTCCTTTGCCCAAGTCATTTATAAAGACATCATTGAACACCAACAGGCCCAGGACAGAACACTGTGGCACCCCACTCATAAATTTTTTCCAGGATGATGGGGAACCATTTGTGAGCACTCTTTGGGTTCAGTCAGCCAGCTACAAATCCACCTAACAGTTACCTCATCCAGCCCACATTTTTCTAGCTATATTATGGCAGACTTCATAAAAAGCCTTACTGGAATCAAGATATACTACATCCACAGCATCCCCCTGATCCACCAAGCTTGTAACTCTATCAAAAAAACAAAGAAATGAGTTTGGGCTGCTGCTTCTTCTTTGCATTGTTTATTTTATTTTAACCAGATTGGGCATTGCTTTCTTTTCAGGTGAAGACAGAGGCAAAGAAGGCATTGGACAGTTCTGCCTTCTCTCTGCCATCCAGTAGCATTTTCCCGACTTTTCCATGCAGAGGAGCTACCACTTGCTTGTTCCTCTTGCTTCTAACATAGCCAAAGAAACCTTTTATTCTCATTATTTTTAACCTACCTTGGAAGCCTGAGCTCAGAGCACCTGTTCCAAACTATCTGGTGCATTACTGCAAAAGGGAATGAAAGCAGCCATCTTCTCTTTTAACAAGGGCTGGTGGCTTTTATCCCAGTTTCAAAACCCCTTTACAGTTCCTTCAATATCTCCAGAAAGCACCTCTAGTCCAGACACTGGAAGTAGACTAATTCTCTTCAAACCTCACTGTTATCATTCAGCAAATTAAAAAGCCAGGCTAACTCATTAAACAGCCGGAGGGAGCCTGATTCCCACTGCAGAACTTAATCTATTTTTTTAAAATATGTTTATACTGCAATTAGTACAAGATCACACAGCTGTGATCGATCCTAGGTGTCATGGACTTTGAAGAAGCACAAATGTAAGGGTGAAACGAGCTGAGATAAAGGCACATTTGGCAAACCCTCACTGTGATCAACTCCTGCCCGGAAACCTATGTCCTCACTGTGGAAGGATGTGTGGATCCAGAATTAGCCTCCACAGTCACTTATGGACATACTGCTAAAACTGTGTTCACGGAAGACAATCTGACTCGATCACGAGTGATCGCCACAACTACCCTGTGAGGTAGGTTGGGCTGAGAGTTAATGACTGGTCCAAGGCTACACACAGTGAGTTTTGTGGCCGAGTGGGGATTTGAACCCTGGTCTCTCCCAGTTCCATAGTCTCTAGCCATTACGCCACACACTGGGCCTCTATGTTAGGGGCGAAAACTCCCATCAGCCCCAGGCAGCAGGGGTTGGTGGGAGTTGTAGTTCAAGACATCTGGAGGGCGCCGGGGCTAGGTAATTCTTCCAGTTGCCTTGGAAAGCTGAGCAATCCTGTAATCCAGTGGTTCTCAACCTGTGGGTCCACAGATGTTGTTGGACTACAACTCCCATCATCCCTGAGCCCTGGTCTTGCTAGTTAGGGGTGATGGGAGTTGTAGTTCAACAACATCCGGGGACCCACAGGTTGAGAAAGGCTGCAATCATTCACAGTGACCTTTTCATGCACACACAAATACATGCACTTTTTGGATGTTCTGAGCACACTGCAAAATCAGAACAAGTTTAGATTAATAGCAAGCGACTGACACAGGGGCAACACCTCTGTTCCAACAACAACAAAAGAAATCAAAGTAATGTTAAGAGTGTGCGCACACATGTGGGGTGTGTGTGTCTGTGTGTCTGTGAGAGAGAGAGAGAGAGAAAGAGAGAGACAAACCTAGCCACTTCCCTTTTCAGACGCTACCTTGGGGGGGGGGGTTAATGCAGAAAAGAACCCACCAGGCCCAGGCATTTGAGATTCCAGCAGGATATCTAAAGACCTATCAAGGAAAATCAGCATCTAAAAAATCAGGGGCTGTGAAAGGAAAGGGGTATTCTTCCAAGCCATCGCCTCCGATAGCCGGACCTCCTCTTAAATATTTTAAGTTTAAATGCAGGCATTGTTGGGTTAAATGCGGGACAACTACCCACCCAAAAGGAAGCATTGTCATCGCAAATTAGCTTCCATTCTTCTCCTGAATGAAAAGGGGGGTCGGCTTACTCTAATGCAGAGAATGCAATATATATCCAGAAGGCAGCTTCTAACAAGGCTTCCTTTCGGCCTTTTGAGTTTGTTGGGGAAAGGGAAGGCTTTGTGTGGCCTGCCCTCCACTGCCTGTTGCTTCCCACCCCACCTGCTAGGAACAGCTGCACAGCATGGGCCCCAACTCCCGCGGGGCGCATGTGCGCAGTGGGGCTCTGGTGCTGAGCATGAAGGGTATGTAGCAGCTGGCCCAAGGCCCAGGAGAAAGGCAGACCACAGTGGTTCCCCCGAGACTCCAATTTCCTGCCTCCTTCACCCCCTATATGAGGCCGATAAAAATCCCCCCCTTGTTCATTCTGACTGTAAGCTCCTTATGGGCAGAGACCTAATGCCCTTTTGTCGTTGCTGTTGCTGCAGTTGTTTGCACTCAAGTTACACGTGTGCAGGACGCGGGTTAAACCACAGAGCCTAGGACTTGCCGATCAGAAGGTCGGCGGTTCAAATCCCCGCGACGGGGTGAGCTCCCATTGCTCGGTCCCTGCTCCTGCCAACCTATCAGTTCGAAAGCACGTCAAGTGCAAGTAGATAAATAGGTACCACTCCGGCGGGAAGGTAAACGGCGTTTCCGTGCGCTGCTCTGGTTCACCAGAAGCGGCTTAGTCATGCTGACCACATGACCCTTGGCTAATAAAGCGAGTTGAGCGCTGCAACCCCAGAGTTGGCCACGACTGCACCTAATGGTCAGGGGTCCCTTTACCTTTACCTACACATGTGCAATAAAACCACACGGGCAGCTGCCTCAGACCACATCAGACCATTGGCCCACTTAGCTCAGAGGTGTCTACACTGACTGGCAGCAGCTCTTGAGGGTTTCAGGCAGGAAGTCTCTCCCCAGCCCTCCTTGGAAATGCCTTCAGGGACTGAAACGTCTGCAAGGAAAGGCCAACAATGCTCCATCACTGTGCTACTGTCCTTCTCCAAAAGATTCCAGTAAGCTTCCAGTCCTCGTGGTTCTGAACAAAGGACTTGTTTAAACAGGAACACATGAAGCTGCCTTTTACTGAGTCAGACCTAGCCCAGTATAGTCTACACTGACTGGCAGTGGGTCCCCAGGATTTCAAGCAGGGAGTCTCTTCCAGCCCAGCCTGCAGACACCTTTGGGGATTCAGGATGAGTCCTTCTGCAATCCAAACAGGTACACTACCACCAAGCTTACTCCAGAGGAAAGGGTAAACATGCCAACGATGGAAATAGATTTCTCTCTCTCTCTTTTTTTAAAGGATTTAAACACACAACCAACACCGATCACCCGGCCCGGGAGGCAGCGATGGACAGACGAGCCCAGCTTTTTTCATCTCAGCTTGCAAAGCAAGACGCAACACGCCAGGCGAGGCTTGGGGAATGGACAAAAAACAACAAACAAGGCCTGGGACGGAGGCCTGGCAAGGAGGCCGCTGTGCCAACCTCAGCCCTGGCTGCAAAAAGGGGCAGAGTCAGAGGCGGGGAAAGCCATTCTGCAAGAGCTTTGCAGCGCACGGGATCGGCTGGAAAGAGCTACAAAACCTGTTAGGATTCATCCTGTCATCTTAGTCTCTCCCTTGGCATTTTGGGAGTGGAGAGGAGTTTTCGGAGGGGAGGAGGCTGTTTTAAAGATCATTGCGACTCAGGAGACAACCTGGGGTGCCCATTTCTGCTCCTGGGCATTTGAGGCCAAGCTCCTGAGGGGAAGGCCTTAGCTCAGGTAAAATGTCCCGCGTTCAAGCCCTGGCATTGTTGGGCAAGATCCATGCCAGAAACCCTGGAGAGGCACTGCCAGCCAGTGTAGGCAGCATGAGCTAGAAGGACTAAAGGTCTGCTTCTGCAGTAAGGCAACTTCCTACAGTACAATTGAAAGCCGGCCATTCATTCACAACCCTGAGGACTAGAATCTTACTTCATTTTCAGGAGAAACCCTGTGGGAGAGCAACTACCTTGCATGTAGAATATGAGCTCAATCCCAGTGGCATCTCCAGGCAGGACTTCCTTCACCTCTGGAGATGCTGGTTGATGGGGCTAATGGGATTTGGGGGTCTGAGCGGAGGAGCACAAAAACAGTTTCCAACCCCCACTATAGAAGGCAGCCACAGTGTGCAGAAGGGCACACTTGAAGATTATTCAGATCAGTGATCTTCAACCGTGGTCCCCAGATGTTGTGGGGACTACCATTCCCATCATCCCTGACTATGCGGCCCAGACATGATGGCAGTTGTAGTCCGACAAGGTAGACGGACCCTGATTTAGATGATTATTTAGTACTCATTTCGGCAATTTATATCCCGCTTGAATACAGTCGTCTCCAGGAGGCAATGAAGCCAAAACAAGTTAAAATTATGAAAACCAGAGTTCGATTAAAAAGCCTGCCACAATTTTTAAAAGTCTTATGTTAGTGCTGGAGGTTCACCGGGTAGAGGAGGGCCTGTCTAAAGGGAGTTCCACAAAATCACTGCACTGAATGCACGGCTCCTGGGAGGCACCCAAGTAATAGGGACCACGAACAGTGACTCCCCTCAGAGATTGATCAAAGGGATCAGGAGGTCCTAATATGATGCTGTTGGGGCCCCTATTTCCAACCACCAAACCCCACACCTCTAAGGGAGATGGAAGAGGCAGCTGAGATCGGACAGCTCCCAAATCAACACAAGCCAGTCTTGCACTCTGCTGCCCAGGGCTCAAAATCTGGTGGTTCAATCTAGAACCCACCTTTTCCATTCCCTCCTTTGCCCCCGCACCCCCAACCTGAACCGTTTTAATATTTCAGATTAAAAACCCGTCTGCTGTGGCCTTCAGCTGAAGTCTGGCACGCGATTAAATTCCAGTTGTCTTTAAGAGACTTAAGCCTCGACCATCTGCTAACTTCCACGGAGACACCCAAGTGGGGAAGGAAAGGAAGGCCAGGAAAAGTGCAATTTTTAAAGGGAGAAAACAGAAAATAAATAAAAAAAATTGGCAGGCTTGGTGTTGCGTTTCAAGGGTCTGAACATTAGCATAATGGGCAGACAGGGAACCTGTGGAGCTTTAAAAATCCACATTATCTGGATAGCATCTACTCTCAGGGCCAACGCAACAAACAAGGCCAGGATACGAAACAAGGAGAACCACGTGACAACGCCTAGCCTTGACTGTATGGTTTCAAGATGCTGATGGAAAGTCACATAATAAAAAATCCCTGAAAGCAGAAAGTTAGCATCTCAAGGAGGAGTCTTGCTTTCTTCCTGACATGCTAGCTATCTTTTGGGTTCTTGGTTCCCAGCCCCCTCCACCCTGCCATTTTCATTGCTGTTTGCATTTCAATTCCTGAATGTCAGCACCCATGCTCTGATCAGGAATGGCAGTTCACAGAAATTACTGGCACCCATTTAAAGCATACGCGAACCCGCTGGGAATCTGGGACACAGAATTAATGGTGTCCAACGCAACTCAGAAACATGGATGGCCAAATTGGCATCAATTTCAGAGACCTAGTGGGAGGTTTGAGAAGATCTCCAGTCCTCCAGATGTTGCTGAAATGGCTAGACTACTAGCTATTGGGATTTGGGGGAGACTGACAACACCTGGAGCGCCACGGGTCCCCCAGACCCTGACGTAGCGCAAAACCATAATTTAGGGAAGATTTTCCTGCTTTTCCTCCAGGATTTATTTTCTGTTTGGAGGGAGGGGGAGGGTTTTGCTTACTCAATAGCCTGTAAACACAAACTGTCCGCAAACAGGCAAACAACAACAACCCGATATTTATTTACGCGAGGAATTGATTTATTTTTCAGGATTTAGGTATCAGTTGGCTGGTGGTGAGATACAAAATTCAATAAGGGGTGATGGCAAACCTCTTGAGATTTCTTCTCTTCTACCTCCACGAAATCCTGGGAGAAGGAAGTCTCACCCCCTCAAAAAAACACCCCATCACAACTGTTGTGCATCTTGGGAGGAATTTTTCTTCTTTCACCCAACCCCCAATCTTGAGAGAATGAAGTTGTTCACTCCTCTCAATAAACTATATGTTTTATATATATTTGTGTGTGGCAATATTAAAATTTTCCTGTGATTTTTTTTTGGGGGGGGGCAGAGAAGGGATCTGGAAGTTGCTATCCATCCCCTTTTACTCTCCCAGGGTTGTTTTTTTCTACTTTTGTGTGGGGGGCAGGGTTGAAGAGAAGGAATAAAACAGTTTAACTTATTTAAAGGAGTTAAAATCTGGCATTGCTCTCTCAAGTCTACTCCGCTCCCCTAAAATGTTTATTTATCCTGGGACCTTCTGCATGCAAAGCGTGTGGTCTATCACTAACCTATGCACCCCCCTCAATTTTTTAAATATATACAGGGAGGGAGAAATTCCAGGTCCCTCCTCCATATTCCTTTACTATGCCTTCAAATCAGGACTGAGAGGCATCCTTCCCCCTATTTTGCCCCCCGCAACCCCATTTCATTTTTATGTTGAGATACTCTATATCAGTGGTGTCCAAACTTTTTTCAAAGAGGGCCAGATTTGATGAAGTGAAGGGCCGTTGAGCTTTTTTTCAATCAATCAATCTTTATTACGGGCCAGAGACCCAACAAATCATTACAAATCAATGCACAATTCATACAGCTTACCTCCAGGTTAGCTTTTTTTAGTGTTGAAGTTGTTGAGGTTTTTTAGGATTTTTGGATTTTTACACTGTCACAGGGACTCCCTTCTCCCCCTGCATCTTTTAGATCTCACCTCACCAGTGCGAAGGGGAGCACCAATCTCCCCACGCTGCTCTCAATATCATTTTCATGCACAGCCCCACCATCCCATTTTGAGATCTCTCCCACCCCCAGGTTTTTCAGGAGGGAGCACCCCATCTTCCTTTCCTCTCAAAGCAGAACTCAGATGCCCCCATCTCCTCCAGTCTGAGACCCTCCCCACTCCTCGCACTTCCAGGTTTCTGTTGAGATACATGGATTTTTGGAATTGCGGTGGGGTGGGGGGACAGCACCCATCTCCCTCCTCCCCGCCCAAAAATCTGCTTGACCTCTCAAAGCAAAATTGAAACAGATGAGCACCTTTCCATCCCAAGTTTGTTTTCCTGAGTAGGAAACAGAAGAAAACACCACCCTCCTCTCCACTTCCTCCTCTTCCAAAACAGGACCGAAGTGGACCACCCCCACTCCATTTTGAGGTGTTTCCCCCCCCCCCCGCCACGATCTATTTACACCGAGATGCACTGAAGGAGGCGAACCACCATGTTATTCTGCCTTCCCTCTACTGCCTCCCCAGAGTGCTTTGTTGGGGGGTCACCCCTTCCCACATTTTAAGTCTTCAGCCCCCCCCAAAGATCCATCCGATATTAGGGGGTTGCTCTTTTCCTCTATATTCTGCAGGAGAGAGGAGGAGAAACCCCCCCTCCACACACCCAATTTCCTACCCCCTCAAAGGAGGACTGTAATGCCCCCCCCAAAATACCAGAACCTCCCCAGTTTATTTAAGGTACTATCCACTGGAGGATGAAAACCACCAGCATGTCCTGCATCTCCCCCCTCTTGTAACCCCCAGAGAAGCAACCTTGATTGGGGGGTCACCCCTTCCCACATTTTAAGTCTTCAGCCCCCCCAAAAAAAATCCATCCCACATTGGGGGGGGGTTACTCTTTTCCTCTATATTTTGCAGGAGGGAGGAGGAACCCCCCTCCACACACCCAATTTCCTACCCCCTCAAACCAGGACTGTAATGCCCCCCCAAATACCAGAACCTCCCCAGTTTATTTAAGGTACTATCCACTGAAGGATGAAAACCACCAGCCTGTCCTGTATCTCCCCCCACTTGCAACCCCCAGAGAAGCAACCTTGGGGGGGGACCCCTTGTCCCCCTCCCCCAGATTTTGAGGACCCCCCCATCCATTTATGCTGAGATACTCCTCCTTCCCCTCCTCCCCATTACTCCTCCACGACCCCATCAATGCAGGAGCCCCCCCATTTTGAGGTGCCCCCCATAAACCTCCCTCCGCGCCCCCACCCCTTTAATCGAGGCCTGTGGGCGGGGCCTGTCGAGGCCCCACCCCTTAAAGGGGAAGGCCTTTCGGGCCTACCTGCTCGACTCCGGCTCCCTGGAGCGGCCCGGCGTCGTGTCCGTCTCGGAGAGGGGCAGCTCGCCCAGCGGTTCCTCAGGCTCCCCGCCAGGCCCCTCTCCCGACTGCGGGGCGGCCTCCGCCTCCTCGGCCGCTTCCTGCTTCTCCGCTCCGGCCCGGCCCCGGGTCCCCTCATTGGCGAGGCCGCTTGCCGCTCTGAGGATGACCTCCCGGCTGCCTGGCGCTCCATTGGGCGAACGGGACGTCGGTCAAGGAAGGCTCCCGGTCTCCCCGCCCGCCATTGGGCGAAAGAGGCTATCAGTCAAAGGCAACGTTCCGCCTTCGCCGAACTCGTTCCTCGTCGGAGGCGTTCCGCTCGCTGGGCAGCCCTACTGGCTGCGCGGCCTGCCGCTCAAGTGGCTCGCGCCCTCCTCATCCGCTCTCTACTTGGTGCTTTGCCAAGCCGAGGCTGGAGGAGAGATGTAGTCAGCTGGGGGAGCCTCCCCCCGGCCAGCGTCTATTGGCTAAGGCATCTATCATTCTCCGAGATATCCAACTAACTATTGGCTAGGGCTGCTTGCCACTCAGCTGGGCGCCAAACAAGGCTTTCTATTGGCTGCGAGCCTTCAGGGAGGCAGGGCTTTAATTTCATTCGCTGGACACCTGAGGGAATACAGAAACGGCAGCAGGTGCCCATTTGCTGAGGCGGCGCGTCTCAGACAAGAACCTCCCATTAGTATTCGGCAGGGAAGGTGGGCGGGGCTTGCAGGGGGAGGGAAATAGCGCCTCACGTTCTACCATTCTAATTGGCTGTCCTTCGTGCCTTTTAAAACGAACAAACCAACCACCAGGCTTATTGGGGGAAATCCGTGTCACTCAAACGAGTTGTCCCCCCCCCGCCTGAGGCTTCTCACCTCATTTTCCTATTGGTAGGCTACTTCTTGGAAGGCGGGCCGTATTCTTGCCATTCAAAACAATGACTGAGCCGCACGCGTGAAGGAACGTCGAACATCTGAGTGGCGATTGACCAAAGCAAACGTCCGTCTAAAAACTCCTCGCAGGAGGGAGAACGAAGAGAAAGCGACAGTGCCGCAAGGGATTCTGGGATAGTGGCCTTTAAATGGAGGCGCGCAAAGGAGTCTGGGAGGGGGAAGGGGAAAGTGGCCAAAAGGTCTGTGAGCAAAGCATTCTGGGGGAGTGGCGCAAGGGATTCTGGGTAATAATGGACAATTTGAACCCAGGACCTAACAAATTGATTTTTTTAACATCTGGATCAAACCTTCCAGCTTTGGTCCTGCACCTTCACAACTGCAAGCTCCATTCAGGACATGTTATTTAATATTAATTAATGGTATTACAACCTAATTTTTTATTGTTATTAATAATGTTTCTACCAAGGTTGGAGGGGAAAACCTGCGGCCTGGAATGTGTTGCTGACCTATAACTCCCAGGGGTCAGCATGGCCAGTCCCTGGTGGGAGTTGTAGCGCAGCAGTAATGGAAGCGCCTAGGGTCCTTGCCTGTTGTCTTTGTCCATGGAGTTTTCTTGGCAGCGATACTGGAGTGGCTTGCCGGTTCCTGCTCCAGGTGGATCACGTTTGGTCAAAACTCTCCACTATGACCTGTACATCTTGGGTGGCCCTGCACAGCATAGCTCATAGCTTCTATGAGCCAGTGTGGTGTGTGGTGTGGTGTGGTGTAGTGCTTAAGAGCGGTAGTCTTATAATCTGGTGAACCGGGTTCGCTTCCCTGCTCCTCCACCTGCAGCTGCTGGGTGACCTTGGGCCAGTCACACTTCTCTGAAGTCTCTCAGCCCCACTCACCTCACAGAGTGTTTGTTGTGGGGGAGGAAGGGAAAGGAGAATGTTAGCCGCTTTGAGACTCCTTAGGCTAGTGATAAAGCGGGATATCAAATCCAAACTCCTCCTCCTCCTCTTCTTCTTCTTCTTCTTTCTTCTTCTCTGAGTTATTCACGCCCCTTCACCATGGTAAGGCAGTGATCCATGATCTTTTCTTGGGAGAAAAGCAATGACAAACCTAGACAGCATCTTAAAAAGCAGAGATATCACCTTGCCAACAAAGGTCCGTATAGTCAAAGCTCTGGTTTTCCCAGTCGTGATGTATGGAAGTGAGAGCTGGACCATAAAGAAGGCCGATCGCCAAAGAATGGATGCTTTTGAATTCTGGTGCTGGAGGAGACTCTTGAGAGTCCCATGGATTGCAAGAAGATCAAACCTCTCCATTCTGAAGGAAACCAGCCCTGAGTGCTCAATGGAAGGACAGATCCTGAAGCTGAGGCTCCAAGACTTTGGCCACCTCATGAGAAGAAAAGTCTCCCTGGAAAAGACCCTGGTGTTGGGAAAGATGGAGGGCGCAAGGAGAAGGGGATGACAGAGGATGAGATGGTGGGACAGTGTTCTCGAAGCTACCAGCATGAGTTTGACCAAACTGCGGGAGGCAGTGGAAGACAGGAGGGCCTGGCGTGCTCTGGTCTAGGGGGTCACGAAGAGGCGGACACGACTAAACGACTAAACAACAACAACAACAGGGTCCTTGCCTAGGGAACTTTCCAAAGAGGAATATGACAGGAAGAGCCTCTGACTGCGTATGCTCTGTACATTTAAAGCACCCTCCCCCAAAATCCTGGTAATGGTAGTTGACAGAGCTACAGTGCTCAGCAAAATTTTAGTCCTCATGGTTCTGTGGTAAACAAAATCTGCCCTTATTCCCTTATGGGGGACACTGAACCCTTATAGAGTCCTTTGTAGGTTCTCCATCGGTCGGAGAAAATAACAGGCCAATCAGAGAATATTGAGAAGCAAAGCAGCTAGTAAGCCTGATCTTTATTGATCTGTTGCAACAGGGTGCTCCCCTCACACGCAGGAAAAGAGGAGGACCCAGAACAAAGGTGTGCCTGCCCTTATATAGACATTTTAAATTCCCTGCCCTGGAGCACAAGACCACCCCTCCATATAACATACATCACCGAAGGGGTGTAACCCAAGACCACCACCCCAGATACATCATACCTACATCTCAGAAAAGGCGGTCTACAGCAGAAATCTGAGTGTGTTGTTTATCTCATTTGTCAGGTTATCTGATAATGACTTATCTGATTGCCTTTCCTAGTAGTCTGGCCATTTCTTTGAGATGGTGATCACCCACTTCCTGAGACAATGGGAAGGTTCCCTCAACCCCTCCCTCCTTGCAGAGAAAAAATTTGGTCAGTTTGGGAGTCAAAATGGTTTCAGGGCGGTCTTCCTGTGCTGCTCCAGACATGTGGTCCACATATACTATGTACGTGCTTGGTTGGTACATTTATGAACATTTATTATATACAAAAGGGACGCGGGTGGCCCTGTGGGTTAAACCACAGAGCCTAGGACTTGCCAATCAGAAAGTTGGCGGCTCAAATTCCCGCGACAGGGTGAGCTCCCGTTGCTAAGTCCCTGCTCCTGCCCACCTAGCAGTTCAAAAGCACGTCAAAGTGCAAATAGATAAATAGGTACCGCTCCAACGGGAAGGTAAACAGTGTTTCTGTGCGCTGCTCTGGTTCGCCAGAAGCGGCTTAGTCATGCTGGCCAATGAAGCGAGATGAGCGCCGCAACCCCAGAGTCGGCCACAACTGGACGTAATGGTCAGGGGTCCCTTTACCTTTACCTATTATATATAAATGACCTTAACTTTTTTATTTCAGTTCTGATATAGGAAGCTTCCGAGTCAGACCACTGGTGGTCCGTGTACCTCGATGCAGCTCAAGACAGTATATCTAAGACCTCAAAATTCCTATCACAACAGCGACCAACAAGTTAAAGCATGCTGCGTCCTCAAGGCCTCCCCGTCGCCTTTCCTCCGGGAAGCATTGTCCTTTGTCCTCCCTCCTTGCCAAGGGGAGCCAAGTGATTTTCATCTCCCGCCGTCCACTTCTCCATCGCTGCCCTGTCGCTGCGACTGGGGTGCACCAGCTTGTAAACAATCTTGCTTTTATGTGGCTCCGAAATCAGTCTCTTTCCACCCCGCCGCCCTCCCCAAGAGCCAAGGCCTTTCGCTTGGATGTTTTCCGAGCCGATCGAGTGATGCGGCGGTTTCTCCCGAAAACAGGGCCTCGTCTGTGCCTGGGTCTGCTCCGTTTTCAACAGCGAGGTTATCAAGGGAGCCTCGGCCTCTCTTTCAAAAGGGCCTTTTCTTCCCAGCATGTCAGGTGGTGGAACCTGAGAGAGTCGGCCGCAAGCCAGAAAGCTTTTGGCTGGAGGAACGAAGTCTCCTTTCCTCGGTCACCCCCACATCTGCCACCCCTCAGAGGGGCTCCTGGAATAAAGGGTTGACTATCCTTTAAAGTGTGGATCAGAACATCCGCAAAACACGAGCTTGCCATCTTTTATTGCGTGCTTTTGAACGACAGCAAAGACAAAAGGGAAATTCAACAGGTCAAATCCTGCTGAATGTAAGGATTAGAGGGGGAGGAGAGGCTTCACCAGATGAATATCGGCCTGTTACACGGCAGCCCCACTGGGGAGGAAGCTGCAGTAGTTGCAATTCCACCTGTCACTTTATTGAAGATAATTTCTTTAAAAAAAACAGCACAACAATCTGTGGTCTTGAAGTAAGAAGCAAAGAATTGTAGCAATGGAAGGGGCCCCCAGGGGTCATCCAGCCCAACCCGCCTGCAATGCCTCTTGCTTGCCTGGATGAGGGATGGAGGGGCGTGTGTATGTGTGTACTCAAACAGAGGAAACATATAGACAGACTGCCTTACATTGAGTCGGACCATTGGGGTCCATATAGCTCAATATTGTCCTCACTGGCTGGCAGCAGCTTTCCAGGGTTTGGGGCAAGGGGGTTGTCCAAGCCCCAACTTGAGACGCCAGAGATCAAACCAGGGGTGTTCTGCATGCAAAGCAGGTGATCTGCGACAGAGGGATACAGCCGCCCCCTTCAAAATAGGCTTAAGATTCTCGTCCTCATGGTTAAAGGTCTGTTTGCAGTATTGCACTCTACACTTGTAGGGATGCGGGTGGCGCTGTGGGTTAAACCACAGAGACTAGGACTTGCAGATCAGAAGGTCGGCGGTTCGAATCCCCGCGACGGGGTGAGCTCCCGTTGCTCGGTCCCTGTTCCTGCCAACCTAGCAGTTTGAAAGCACATCAAAGTGCAAGTAGATAAATAGGTACCACTCCGGCGGGAAGGTAGACGGCATTTCCATGCGCTGCTCTGGTTAGCCAGAAGCGGCTTAGTCCTGCTGGCCACATGACCCGGAAGCTGTACGCCGGCTCCCTCGGCTAATAAAGCGAGATGAGCACCGCAACCCCAGAGTCGGTCACGACTGGACCTAATGGTCAGGGGTCTCTTTACCTTTACCTTTACTCTAGTGTAGAGCTCAAGCAAGGAATGAAAAAAGAAGCATGTCTATCAGGGCATGAGCACCCACTTTCTCACTAGGGGATTGGGTATCCCAGACGTAAAATACGATGAAGGTTCATGTCAAATGCTTGTCCTACTCAGAACACACCCATTGAAATTAAGGGAAATTGCAGGGGTTGGTCTAGATGTCCCTCAGGGTCCCTTCTATCTCTAGAATTCTGTGACTAACTTAGATCCATTGATTTCAGGGGTTCTCCTCCCGCTTTGCCTGGATGCAACCCTTAGCCTACAAGTGGAAACAGAACTAGCCCTATGGAAAAGGCCTTTGCACCTTGCTGGGCAGCAGGTATTTGGGGGCAGAAGGCGGGGAGAGGCGGCAAAAATTCATTCAGTGCCCCCACGAGAGCTTGGAGCTGGGATGTGCACAGAGGGGGCTATTGTTTGGCAGGGCTGTGTGCCAGGCAGCCGAGACTTTATAAGAGCTTCCCACTGGCATCTCACACGCCTACGAAGAAGCCAAAGTCTGGATCCGTTCAGCCCTGCCGTCGGGGAAGAGAAAATGGTGAGCGAGGACAAGAACCCCGAATCGTGGCCGGCGGGGCTGCACCTCAAGAGCCCACCCTACGTAAGTAGTTCACTTTAGAAGTGAGTGGGGGGAAGGCCACCTCATTTTTTAACCCCCCCATTGGGTCTCCCATTCCTTTAACTGCTGCTCAGCAGGCAGCAATCCATCAGAGGAAGCTCTTTCCAGCCTTGTGTGGTTGCCGTGCGCAGAGGTGGGGAGAGAAGCTGCACCGGTGGGATTTCTGCCTGCTGCCCTGCTAAGGGGTGGGGTTGAAACGCCCAGTGTGGGCATGCATACGGTTATTGACCTGCCAATTTTTTTTTATCTTCGGGGCTCGGTTCTCCAGCGCGACGAGAGCACCCTTAAGCATGTGCAGAGTGCAAATGCGGAAACAGGCTGACATGTCACAGATTTTAGAAAAGGGATTTCAGGTGCTGCTAGATGCCATCACCCCCTTTTTCTTTCTTTCTCTCTCTCTTCTCACCCCTTCCCCATTTTTTGTTCAGACTCTCCACTCCAGCCTTGAGCTGGCAGAGCCTCCCGTCGCCTCGAACCGCAAGCTGGTGATTCTGATGGTGGGCGCTGTCTCAGCCCTCGGCATCAGCATTGTGGGAGTCCTGCTGGCCACCTACCTCGGGCGGGCGGACTGCGTCCAGGTACGATACCATACCATAATCTTTATTGTCATTGTCCCATACGGAACAACAAAATTGAAAAAAAAACTATATCAGACATTCAAAAGCCAACAAGCCTGCTATCCCAGCTATCGCAGCCTGGTTAACCCCCTAAAAATACCCCATAATTAAATACAATACAGTGGTACCTCAGGTTACAGACTCCGCTAACCCAGAAATAGTACCTCGGGTTAAGAACTTTGCTTCAGGATGAGAACAGCAATTGTGCGACGGCGGTGCAGCAGCAGAGGGAGGCCCCATTAGCTAAAGTGGTACCTCAGATTAAGAACAGTTTCAGGTTAAGAACAGACCTCCAGAACTAATTAAGTTTGTAACCAGAGGCACCACCGTATACTCCCACAGAGTCTACCTTACACTGCGTTTAAAACCAAAATAGCATTTGGGTAGAAACTGTTTCTCATGTGGCTAGTCCTAGTCTTTATAACCCTGGACCTTCTTCCAGAAGGCAGAAGCTGAAAGAGATCATTTCCGGGGTGCGCACTATCCTGCCGCTTTCTTATGGCACCTGGAAGCATAGATTTGACCCAAGGTGGGAAGAGTGCACCCAGTTATTCTCTCCGCAGTCTTTACAACCCTGGACAGCATTGTTTTTCCCCTGACCGTGCAGCTCCCAAACCACACACACAGACCACAAGTTAATACACTCTCAACAGTACAATGGTAGAATTCCATCAACAGGTCCTTTGAGAGATTATTACGGAGGACAGGCGATGATGGAGACAGCGCCTGCCTTCTGCTTTCATCGGTGGAAGTCCTGGTGGTCTAAATCCAGCACATTCTGCCTTCCGCCACCTTCGGCCAGGGCAGCCACATTTCAATCTTTTCCCCCCGCTTCCTTTCTCGGCAGAGGGACGCCTTCAGCTTCCTCCCTCCCCAAGTCAACGTCCAGAACGAAGCGTCTCTCTTGTTGGCGCTCAGCGAACTGGGCGAACAAGGCGTGGCTCCAGGGATCACCTGCGACTTGAGAAACGTGAGTTGCAGATTCGCCAGTAGGGCCAGAATTAGTGCCGCAAGAGGCTATGGGGACAGTGTTGCTGTTTTTCTCTCCCAATGGGGTCTCCTTAAGTTGTCCAGTAAGTGCGTTAGCAGTCACTGAACCGCACTAAGGTGGATTTAAGAACATAGAAAGCTGCTTTGAGTCAGACCGGTGGTGGATCTATCTACAACGACTGACAGCAGCTGCCCAGGGCTTCAGGTAGGGAGGTTTTTCTGGAGATACTGGCGATTGGACCGGGAACCTTTTGCATGCCAAGCAAATATGCCAGCTCTTTCACTGAGCTACTGCCATTCCCCTAAGTGTGTGTGTGTGTGAGAGAGAGAGAGAGAAAGAGAGAGAGAGAGAGAGAGGGAGGGAGAGGGAGAGGGAGAGAAAGTATTGTCTGGGCAAGCAGCTTTGCAAGGTCTCTCTAAGTTTGTTGTTGTTGTTTAGTCGTGTCCGCCTCTTTGTGACCCCCTGGACCAGAGCACGCCAGGCCCTCCTGTCTTCCACTGCCTCCCGCAGTCTGCTCAAACTCATGCTGGTAGCCTCAAGAACACTGTCCCACCATCTTGTCCTCTGTCGTCCCCTTCTCCTTGGGCCCTCCATCTTTCCCAACATCAGGGTCTTTTCCAGGGAGTCTTCTCTTCTCATGAGGTGGCCAAAGTATTGGCGCCTCAGCTTCATGATCAGTCCTTCCAGTGAGCACTCAGGGCTGATTTCCTTCAGAATGGAGAGGTTTGATCTTCTTGCAGTCCATGGGACTCTCAAGAGTCTCCTCCAGCACCATAGTTCAAAAGCATCCATTCTTCGGCAATCAGTCTTCTTTATGGTTCAGCTTTCACTTCCATACATCACTACTGGGAAAACCATAGCTTTTACTATACGGACCTTTGTTGGCAAGGTGATGTCTCTACTTTTTAAGATGCTGTCTAAGTTTGTCATTGCTTTTCTCCCAAGAAGCAGGCGTCTTTTAATTTCGTGGCTGCTGTCACCATCTGCAGTGATCATGGAGCCCAAGAAAGTAAAATCTCTCACTGCCTCCATTTCTTCCCCTTCTATTTGCCAGCAGGTGATGGGACCAGTTGCCATGATCTTTGTTTTTTTTGATGTTGAGCTTCAGACCATATTTTGCGCTCTCCTCTTTCACCCTCATTAAAAGGTTCTTTAATTCCTCCTCACTTTCTGCCATCAAGGTTGTGTCATCTGCATATCTGAGGTTGTTGATCTTTCTTCCGGCAATCTTAATTCTGGCTAGGGATTCATCCAGCCCAGCCTTTTGCATGATGAATTCTGCATATAAGTTAAATAAGCAGGGAGACAAAATACAGCCTTGTCGTACTCCTTTCCCAATTTTGAACCAATCAGTTGTTCCATATCCAGTTCTAACTGTAGCTTCTTGTCCCACATAGAGATTTCTCAGGAGACAGATGAGGTGATCAGGCACTCCCATTTCTTTAAGAACTTGCCATAGTTTGCTGTGGTCTCTAAGTTTAAAGGTATCCAAAGTGCATTAGAGTTAATTAAACCACCCTGAGGTTCTCTTAAGAGCATGGGAGTATCTCTTTTATTTATTTGAAATGTATAGCCTACATTAACGTAACACCATTAAAAAGAGAGAGCTGAGAACACGAATAACCTTTGCAAAATGGATCGGAGACGTAGCGGAAACAATAGCCAGCTGAACGACCCGAGTGCCGTAAAATCAGACCTGGGGACAGGGGGGAGTGTGGGATTCGGGGTTTGGGGGCTTCCTCTGCAAGATGCTACCTCTCTGCCCCCTCTCTCCCCCCACAGCACTTGATGGTGTACCATGGCCAACCAGAAGGGTGTGTGGCCCGAAAGATGGAGGTGTCCGAACCGCTACCCTCCTGCCAGGAACTGGAGGCGTACTTCCAAGCTGTCTTGGTGAGGATCGGCAGGTGTCCTGGGGGCGGTTCTAGGCACACGGGGAGTGTGGCTTGGAGTTACGGCCCTTGCCCTGAAAGCAAAGCAAGATCCTAGTCCTCAATGTTTTGAGGACAGGGCAGATTTGAACAGGAACAGAGGGAACTGCCTTGTAGCTATTCTCATCTTGGGAAACTGAACCCGGGACTGTCTGTTTTCGAGGCAACAGTTCTGCCGCTGAGCTGCGACCCTTTCCTTAAAAGTAATTCTAAGATTCCGGTCGGTCCTCATGGTTCTGAAAGAAACGCTGACATATAATTAAATGCAGCATCTCAAAACAAAGCAAACATAGGTCGTCCCCCTGCCTTTGAACTGTTCTTTTAGACATAATTAATGCAAACATGATCAGTAGCGGTTTATTATTTTATACATAAATGCATTTTTTACTTTATACATTTTTATCCGTATGCAAACTTGTTTAATAATAATTCGGTAATTTCTGGTTTTATGTATACAGTTTTAACTGTACGGTTTTATGTGTGACTGCTGGAAACTGCTCTGATTCCCCCCCCCCTTGAACAAATACCAGTATACAACTGTTGTTATATAAACCAACAAATGACACCAGCCGTTTAGAAGCGATTCAACAGCACAGACCCTGTGCATCTTTGCTCTGAAGTAAGCCCCACTTGTTCAAAGGTTTTTACTCTCAGGTAAACAGGCCTAGCGGGGGTTGCAGGCTTAGAGCTGTTTCATCCGGCAATGGACTGCAGTTTAACTAATATAGGTGCCAACTAAGAGTGCAAGAAAAAGGGGATAACTCATCCTTCAAGGTTTATTTTGAGTGGGGGTTGGGGATCCGAAGAGTCTTCCTTCTAGTTTCAAGACTTGTGGACTGGGGTCTACTTCTTCAGATGCATGAAGTATCATCTTGAGTTGCAAATATAACACCCACAGGCGCTCAGAGGGCTGGTTGTGGCTGTCAAGTCAGAAGGAAGTTTGCAGCAAGTTTAAGGACAAGTATACCTAACCGAGTTACGGTTGGAGCGTCTAAACCAAAACGGTCAAAAAACACTAAAGTGAAGACCCGATGTCAATAAGCAGGGAGTTCCAGAGATCGGTGCTGTCCTATTAAAGGACTGTGTGTGTGAATACAGCAGCAGCAAGGATTCTCTGTGTACAGAAATGGAAGGAGAGAAAACACACCCGGAGGAAGAATGGTTGGTAAAAATCTTGGAATATGCAAAGATGACAAAATTGACGGCACTGATAAAAGATACAAATTTAGAATGTTTTAAATAAGACTGATGGGACGCGGGTGGCGCTGTGGGTTAAACCACAGAGACTAGGACTTGCCGATCAGAAGGTCGGCGGTTCAAATCCCCACGACGGGGTGAGCTCCCGTTGCTCGGTCCCTGCTCCTGCCAACCTAGCAGTTCGAAAGCACCTCAAAGTGCAAGTAGATAAATAGGTACCGCTCCGGCGGGAAGGTAAACGGCGTTTCTGTGCGCTGCTCTGGTTTGCCAGAAGCGGCGTAGTCCTGCTGCCCACATGACCCGGAAGCTGTATGCCGGCTCCCTTGGCCAATAAAGCGAGATGAGCGCCACAACCCCAGAGTCGGCCACGGTCTGGACCTAATGGACCCTTTACCTTTTTAAAGAAGACTGAAAACCATTTCAAGTTTTTATAAAAAGTTACGGTACTTCCTGTATGTGAAGACCACAGCGGGGATTGAAGTGTAAGAAAACAGCAGAGTATATTAGGAAACATATTAGAAATTCGACAAGATGGAACCTTAAAATGCAATTTTATGTAATTTGAGTTATATCGGGAGCATGAAGCGAAAACACTGTATGTAGCAGTTGTCAAACCTGCTTTTGCCGGCTCTGTTTCTTGCCCTGTTGCAGAAAAATGCCACGCTGGGGATCACCTCGGAGGTGCAGATCGTGGGGACCGCATCGCTGGGCAGCCTCACCACCCTGCTGTGTAGCAACAAGCCCACCTACCTGGTCAACAGTTTTGCACGTAAGTAGGGCGGAAAGCAGGGACGCGGGTGGTGCTGTGGGTTAAACCACAGAGCCTAGGACTTGCCGATCAGAAGGTCGGCGGTTCAAATCCTCACGACGGGGTGAGCTCCCGTTGCTCGGTCCCTGCTCCTGCCAACCTAGCAGTTCGAAAGCACGTCAAAGTGCAAGTAGATAAATAGGTACCGCTCCAGCGGGAAAGTAAACGGCGTTTCTGTGCGCTACTCTGCTTCGCCAGAAGTGGCTTAGTCATGCTGGCCACATGACCTGGAAGCTGTACGCTGGCTCCCTTGGCCAGTAAAGCAAGATGAGTGCCGCAACCCGAGTCGGTCACGACTGGACCTAATGGTCAGGGGTCCCTTTACCTTTACCTAAGGTGGAAAGCTGCCGCTGGAGTGGACTGTACAGACCGTACCTCTGTCAGAGGGGTGGGGGGAAGACAGAGAGAGGTTTGAATATCTGATTTAGGAGGGGGAAGGAAGATATGAACTGTTCCAGCAGCAGCAGCAGCAACCCTGGCCATTGGGCCAATGCTTGCTAGGGCTGATGGGAGTTGTAGTTCGGCAACAGCTGGAGGGCCGAAGGTTCCCCCACACAGCGGTTCTCAACCTGTGGGTCCCCAGATGTTGTTGGACTACAATTCCCATCATCCCTGAGCTCTGGCCTTGCTAGCTACGGGTGATGGGAGTTCAACAACATCCGGAGACCCACAGGTGGAGAAAAGCTGGTAGAGATACCCAGATCTCTCTCAGTACAAATCCGACCGATGCAGAATTTGTAGAATTTTGGACGCTGCCAAAAGTTCCTCTAGTCCAAGGCGGGCTAATCCCTAGTTTGGATCAAGATTTAAAAAAAGATTAAAGTAGATGCAGGATTGCACACAGAAGCCTTCTGGCATCAAAGGCGCCCTTTGGTTGGAAAAGGGAGAGTTTACATCACAAGAGCCCTTTGGCAGAACAGGGTCTAGCATCGCACACTAACACAACAGGGGATGCATTTCCTGATAGACAGAACTTGTTGAGCCCACCTCTTCTTTAAAAATATTTTATTTCCCCCATTTCTTTGCAGCTTCTCCAAGGCACTCCATGAGCCGACTTGCTTAAAACCAAGCTGGGAAGTTGTGCAGACCAGCAATCAACATCTCCTCTTCGCTTCTCCCTGCAAAACCCCAAGACAAAGGACCTCGCCTGAACCTGTCACTATTGATTTCCCCCATATAGGAAAGTATGTGGGGAGGGGGCCGAGACCCTGTTTCACTGCACCTCAAGTTTGTATGTGATTTCCCCGCTCCCTGCAACTCCTTGTCATAACCAAATCATTAGCAATAACAAGAATGATAAAAAAAACCCTGAAAGGGTGTTTGTGTGTCCGTTTCATGCTAGAGTGTTTTGAAAAGGCGAACTTGAGGAGCAGCGTTGGGACAACGCAGCCACAATTCTGCACTGGCACAGACCGCGATATTAAATTTCCTGAGAATCTGAGCAAAATGCAACACAGGACAGCTCAGCCTCCCTTATTCAATGTGGCATGTGCCCTCTGGCGGGAGAAAGGATCATTGCATCACACAGAAATCTACCCTCTTTGTTTCCATCACTCAGCCAGGCAGCCCCTTTTGCTGGAGAGCTTAATCTCAAATATTAAATATCTTCCTGCGCTTGCCAATTTGTGGCCCTCTACCTGGTCATTTGCATAAACCTCTTGTGCTCTGCGTCGCTGCTAATTTGCCGCTTGACAGTCGAGGGTCCCCAAGTTGGCTGCTTTTGCTCCTTCCTGCAGAAGCACAGCTGCCTCACCAGAACATCTGGGCTCATCAGCTAAGGAGGGTTTGCAGGAACAGCAGTACCCATCGGCTATGAAAATGCTGAAGTTTTCTGCACTTGCCCAGCTGAAGAAAACTTCCCTGGCCTCCAGTAAAATTAAAACAAGCTTAATTTTTTTAATCCATTTAGGCTATTTATATACTGCTTCATCACAAGTGTCTCAAAGCTCTGATTTCATAGAAACACAGAACTGAAGAGTTGGGGGTCATTTGGTCCATCGTCCAGCAATGAAGGGAGGAGCATCCATCAGCTTCTGAGTCGGTTCCACTGTTGCCAACAGCTCTTGCTGTTAGAAAATTCTCCCCGATGTTTAGCCAGAATCTTATTTCTTGTCATTTGAATCCATTGCCTTAACACCTTCCCTCTGGATCTGAGCATTAAATGTGCACTTCCCTCTCTCACAAACCAGGGTTCCTGGCTTACCCTAGATTCCAAGATAGGTATATATAAAAAGTTTATGCAAATGTCTCCTGAGGCTAAGTTTCTGGGGTACTTAAGTTCCCTGGAGCACTGACTTAATCCTGGTTAGTTTTTGGAGTGCTCTAGGAAGTTTCGACCAAATTTTTTGCACTCTACTAGAAGTTTCTCTCACTGCACAAACCAGGAATGCGGACTTACGCTCTGCTCAGTTTCAAAACAAGGCAACTTCAGACATGGGTTATGAGGCTGGCTTGTTTAACTAACCACTCAGCTGCTAACCATGATTCCTGCCAGAGCCCTGTGCAACAGAATAAGTCAACTTTCTATGAGAGGGAAGCAGATATTAGGTTCTGCTTGCCTTCTGGCTTCGCAGGACCTTGAACCCTTGGCTTTGCCCCTGCTCAGCTAGATTGTGGCATCCTTGCATTGGCGACTGGTACCTGTGGGGTCAAAGGAAGCTGCCCAACTCCTTAAAATAAGATTCCAGTTAAATAGGAATGAAAGCAGCTAACATTTGGGGCTCAACACCATTTTTTAAAAAGGAGGGGGGAGAGAGGGATTTTCCTTGGAGTGTGACTCAGCACCAGACGGCAAAATTCAATTTTTCAGACCGCATGATATAATTTTGATACTGGCTGCTGGGAAGCATTTGTTCGGAAGGAATTTATGAATCCATTCATGGCTATGGTAGACATTCAGCCATAAGGACTAAGAGGCCTCAGCTCCCATCAAGTCATGTAATCCAAATCCATCCAAACTGATGGCCGTTTTTTTTGTAATGAGGTTCGTAGTTGAATGGTTTAGAATTGTAAGCCTTCAGGTAGGGACTGACTTACTCTCCATGTACGTAAGAGAGTCTGGAAGTCTCTTTGGCTGAAGAGAGGGGTGCAAATAAATACACACAAAAACTGCAAGCCCCGTGAAAAACTCTGCAACTCATCACATATTTATATAAATCTACACACAAAATACACTTGGGATGCTGCGTGTGGTTCGAATCACCTCGCCTCAAAAACGATACTGTAGAGCTCTTAAAGGTCCAGAAAAGGGCCACCGAAATGATCTAGGGGAGTGGAGTGACCCCCCCATGAGGAAGGTTTGTGGCCTTTGAAAGAAAGGGCAGGGCAGAGGAGACGCAACAGATTCAAAGTGTGGCAAAAGTGAAGAGAAGCCTTTCTCTCTCACAGTGCTAGCTGTCAAAGCGAGTCAAAAGGCAGATGATTCAGGATGCGCAAAAGGAGGTCCTTCGAACACCTGGAGGGTCGCAACTTTGGGGAAAGGGTGTTCCAACCCATAATAAGCCCACCTGTTTCCTAGCTTCCCCTTTTCGTCATGGGTGCTAAAGCCTTGTGTCTGTTGAAACCAGAACCTCGCGTTCTCTGTCCCGCTGGAAGCTGAAAGTTTTCTGGTGGCCGTAGTGTGATCGCAAATGCGTCTCTCAACTTCTTCGCGTTGATTTCGCGGCAGGGAAACGAAGGTGCCTGCACGCAGGGAGGGGGACGGCGCCGTTTTGTCGGAAAGGAAAGGGAGGTTAGGAGATCGGCCGCTTGGGTTCTGACATGCACAAACCACAGCTTAATGGAAGCGGGCGGTGGAAAAACACAACGCCGCAAAGAAAATTTAAGGTTTTTATTACCCCCTAAACCGCAACCCAAAAAAGAAGAGAAGTTCTACCCACCCACCGCCACCCACCCTGACCCATAATAACCTGGTGACTCTCCCCGCCTCTCCCCAACTAGCCTGGAGGGAAGATTACGGACACTGATGGCTAGAAGGCTAGGTGAACTGGAGCATGCAGAGCCGGCGATGCTCTTGACTGCGTAACGGGGCCGAGGAGAGTTGGGGCGCCACTGAGGGCCCGTGGCCTGCCCCTCCTCCCCACATCATTTCTTCTCCTCCTCTTTCTTGTCTTTGTTCTCCTTGGAGGCCTGCGAGGCCAGGGAGCCCATGGCGTTGCGAATGGCCTCGTTGTTGGGATCGACTCCCGGCAGGTTCTCCAGGACGCTCTGCAGGAACTCGGGGTCTTGCATCACATCGTAGTCGTCCTCTTCCTGGACATGGGAACCGTCCATGAAACAGGTAAAAATCAGATTGCAAGGAATTGAAGGATTATTTGCATAAATATTGTAATATAAATAATTAGAAGTCACTTGAAAGCACCAAATAGGCCTAGGATTAAAATAGGATTTAATTGCAAGTAAGTTGGTTTTGGAACAGTAAGAAAAGAGAATAAGATAGTTAACTGCTGGAAATAATTTTAGTTTAAGAATGATATTGGAGAGCTGTTACATGCAGATACAATGAAATTCAGAAGGGAAGGATCTGAGGAAGTCAATTAACAACGTAAGAGAGATTGGGTTTTCAAGGGATATGTGTTTAAGATTTGTTTTTTGTTTTTCTTTTTTAGTAATGTGTTTTCTCTTGTGTGTGTCTTTTTTCTTTTCTCTCTGTTGTATTTGTTATAATTGTGGAAAATGTAATAAAAAAAATTTTTGGAAAAAGAAACAGGTAAAAATCAGCATCAGAGGCACTGCCAACTTGTTGACCTGTCTCAAGGTGGGTCACAATGGCCCTTGCAAGAGATTTAGTGGCACTTTGGATATAGCGTATAGCAGAAAAGATGGTGGACAACTCTGTTGGCAGGAGAGCCCCAACCTCCACCAACGAGGTACCCTTCTAGACAACAACTCAGTGCTGGCTGGGGGGTGGGAGTTGTAGTTCAGATCTAGAGGGTGCTGGTTTGGGAGAGGCAGCTCTGAGCAAGTGGATAGAGGGGGCAGAGGGAGGATCTGCGGCCACTGACCTTTGTCGGTTCTGACGTGTCCATATCAGTGCTGATATCCACCTCGGCCGACTCACCTTGTCCAAACTCTAAGAGGAGAGAAAACACGCACAGTTTAACAACCTCTTCTCTGCTACAACCAAAGCCCATAGGTGGGTTTCAAACGCCAACCAGATTAATGAAGAGCCAATCACGGAGCCTCCGCTTAAAGCAGGGGTGTCCAAGCTTTTTTCAAAGAGGGCCAGATTTGATGAAGTGAACATGTTTTTGACCTTTTCTTCGGATTGAAGTTGTTGAGCATTTTTTTAAGATTGAAGCTGTTGAGTTTTTTTCCAGATTTTACCCCAGCCACGGGGCTGGACTTTGGACATGCCTGGCTTAAAGAGAGGGAAGAGATTCAGTCTCCTTGCGGCCAACCCCGAAAACACACCATTTTTACCTCTATTATTTCAGGGTGGGGAACCTCTGGCCCTCCTAATGATCCTATCGTGTCTGAACACTGGCCACACTCCATTCCCCTCTCAACACTTCAAGCTGTTCCCCCAAACTTTGTAACCAATTCACATTTTAAGGGAAGTTTTTAATATTTGATGGATTACTGTATTTTAATATTTTGTTGGAAGCCGCCCAGAGTGGCTGGGGAAGCCCAGCCAGATAGGCAGGGTATAAATAATAAATTTTTATTATTATTACCTGAATTAAAATGGGGTGCAGCCTTCACCCTTTATTTTTTACTGTCTGCAAGAGAAATTGTTCCCCTCCTCCTGGGATGCTGCTGCTACCTGCCTCCCATGTTCCTGCATGAGCTACTGTTCGAGCACAACCCTAAAAGGAGATGAGGCTGGAACGCTTAATTCATGCAGAGTTGGAATGGGCAAGGTCCTCTGCGGCCGATACTTCTCTTCTGGGCACAACTGAGAGATACTGTTCTAGTATTTTGGAGGAGGGGGAAAATAATCCTGACTATACAAAGGGCAAGTGCTCAAGCTGCCCCCAGAGGCCTTCTCAGCAGCTGCCCTGCCCCACTGGCAAAGGTGGTGTTCCTGATCCGAAGGTAGGGCCTACGCTGGGTGCTTCTCGCCTGCGACTCACCGGCTCCTTGGAGAGACATCTGCATGGCGTAGGCAATCTGTTCTTCTTCGGTCATGGTGCTGAGGTCGGGGAGGCCAGCTCGGCCGAATTCCTGTTGGCCTATGGTCATCTTGAGCAGGGCGTCGTCTGAATCTAGAGCACAAGGAAACACGAGGACCCATGTTTGAGGGAAGACGATTCGGTGCCAGATCATATTGCAAGAGATCTTACCCTCTGGAGCAGGAGGAAACAAGCTTGCTCCCTCTTCCATGTGACAGCCCTTCAAATATTGGCTACCCCATCTCCTCTCCGTTTCCTCTTTTCCAGGCTACACATACCTAACTCCCTCAACCGCTCCTCATCAGGCTTGCTACCCAGACTCCTGATCATCTTGGTTGCTCTTGTCTGCACAGCCTCCATCTTGCCTAAATGAAAAACTTGGATTCTTTTCCAACCCTCTGGCACATGGATGAACCTGGAAGGGACTTGATTCCAAGCTGACTGAAAAATCCATGCTCTGGCTTCCCCCTTCTTAAAAATGTAGAAACTCAGCCTAGCCAGTCCACATATCTAAATATCAGCCCCATAAGGGACAGTAGCCTGGATATGGGGCAGGGGTTCCCCAAAGCTGGTCATTTACAGCCTGTCTTTCTGCACACAGCCTCCGAGGTGGTTCAGAGTTATTTGACTTGACAGGAAGGAAAGGAAAGTCAGGTCACTTCGCCTCCCGATTCCCCCGGCTCAAACCCCTTTTCTTACCATCTGCACCAGAGGTTGGGATCCCAGCTTCTGCGGCAGATGCTGCCGCAGCCCTGCGAGCTTCCTCTTCCTGCCTCTGCCGTTGCTCCTCCATGGACACCCGGAGTGCCTGGGAGGGAAAACAAAACAGACAAACCAAGGTGGCCAAATGAGGCACAGGGGCTGCTAAACCAAGGAGCGTATCCCAAACGTAACACAGAACGGCGAACACCCACATCAAAGCATCACCCCCCAAAAAGTATCTCAAGAACCGCAGTTTATAAAGGGTGCTGGGAACTGTAGCTCTGCTAGGGACAAGCTACATTTCCTACACTTCTTATGGGGTGGGTGGAGAAATTTGTTTAGACAAGCCGACGTCCAGACAGGTATAATGCTGGTGTGTGTTTTAATCTGTTTCTTGCTCATTGCTGTTGATATTTTCAGAATGTTTTAAAGAGTTGGTTCCCCCGCCCTGTTTTTCCTGATAATTTTATTGAAGAAAAACCATCTCAAAGTACTTTACAATCAGGTGATGTATAAATTTTATGGAAATAAGTAAGTAATAGAAACATGTTCCCATCATTCCGCCCGGACACTAAGGTCCAGCACCGAGGACCTTCTGGCGGTTCCCTTGCTGCGAGAAGCCAAGTCACAGGGAACCAGGCAGAGGGTCTTCTCGGTAGTGGCACCCGCCCTGTGGAACGCCCTCCCATCAGATGTCAAAGAGAAAAACAACTATCAGACTTTTAGAAGACATTTGAAGGCAGCCCTGTTTAGGGAAGCTTTTAATGTTTAATAGACTACTGTATTTTAATATTTTGTTGGAAGCTGCCCAGAGTGGCTGGGGAAACCCAGCCAGATGGGCGGGGTATAAATAATAAATTATTATTATTATTATTATTATTATTATTATTATTATTATTATTTGTGGTGCTTACCAGAGCCAGTTCTGGGTCGGCGCTGGGGTCCACGCCAAACTCAAAGTCACTTGCCCCCAGGCCCAGCATTGCTCCTCCCTCTCCAGCGAGGATCGGGGAGCTGATGAGAGCATCAGCCAGGCTTGGCCCGGGGGGCACCGTCACCAGGTGAGAGCCCGTCCCGTCTTTGCCGTTCAAGGTGTTGATGAAGGCCGTCAGCTTGTCGGTGTTGGCTTCCTGTGGGCGGGAAGGAGAGGTCAGGAACCGACCCGGGAGTCGCAGGCAACTTAATGCAACAACAAGCCACGGGCTCAGAGAGGGCCTCTCACCTCTTCTCCAAAATTGATGATGTCCACGTTCACTTTCTCCTTCTTCAGCCGCTTGGCCAGTTTCACGAGCTGCGAGGAGAGGAGATCCATTAGGGGCGCAGAGCAAGGTGGGAGCACCAGGAGGCTTCCCGGAAAACCAGGTGCTTTGAAAAGGAGAGAGTTCCTCCCCCCGCCCCCCAGCTCCAGGTACACACTCACGTCTTTCTCATTATCCTCTACAGGGCTCCCCACAAAGGCAATGATCCGCATCTTGTGGTTCTTGCCCTGGCGATGTTTCAAAGCCAGCTGGAACAGAAGCAGCCATGTTACATGGAGAGAGGAGAGGCCCCTCTGCCCAGCCTGTCTCCCCCCATCCCTGGGTTTGAACGAACCCTTTATTTCCCCTCTCCCAGACCACTGCCAGTCAGCAGATAGACAATATTTATCTGGATAGGCCTATGATCTGACTCATTAGAAGGCAATTTCCGATTTAAATCATCCATATGTTCAGAACCATGAGGACTGGAATCTTGCTTTGTTTTTAAGGGAATGGCTGTAGCTCTTTGATCAGAGCTTTGCATACAGAAATCCCCAGGTTTAATCCATGGGATCTCCAGGAAGGACTCCCTGCCTGAAACCTCGGAGAGTCACTGCCAATCGGTGTAGTCGATACTGAGCATATCTTAAAGTTTTAAGTGTCTGTATGCTTACCACATTTATAAATTTAAAATATATTGTTGTACATTGTTTTAACTGATTGTTTTCTTTCTGGGATTATACCCCCAAGTGTGTTTTATAAGCTGGTCTCTGACCGTAATAAATTATCTATCTATCCATCTACCTACCTACCTACCTACCTACCTACCTACCTACCTACTTACCTACCTAATGGACCAATGGTCTGACTCAATGTAAGGCAACTTTGCTGTCAAGGTGTCTTTCCCTATTATGTATGACTTCAGGTGTAAGACAGGCGAGTGAGGCTTGGTCAACACAGCTCCATAGGCCAAATGGAGAGGTCTGGCAGTCTGAGGGCTCTTCGCCCTCTGTTCTCCTGCAAGCACTGACCCCGCTCTCAGGACAGACCCCTCCTCACTTGCCCAACTTAGCACGGGGCTGTTTCAGATTCCTTGCCTCTCCACTGCCCCCAAAAGGATGTTCATCTTTAGTTTAACATCTCAATTGATGGCTGCCATTGGGGGAAAAAGAGAGAAGTTGCAACTTACATGAGCAACTCGGATCCCAGTACAGAAGGTGATCTTCCCTTTGGGCTGGACCGAGTGCAGCTTAGACAGGATGCGGCCTGTGTCGGGGGTCAGGGTGGTCAACACCTCACAGTTACTGAAACAGAGAAATACACACATGGGCAGGTTGAGGATTAGGGTGTCAGAAAAGAAGAGAGGCAGAAAAGTGGGGGTACAATAACCTATCGCAGATCATGATCTGGCCTAACATGCTAAACAAAAGAACATTAGAAGAGCCCTATAGCTGTTTTTTGAATTATGGTGCTGGAGGAGACTCTTGAGAGTCCCATGGACTGCAAGAAGATCAAACCTCTCCATTCTTAAGGAAATCAGCCCTGAGTGCTCACTGGAAGGACAGATCCTGAAGCTGAGGCCCCAAGACTTTGGCCACCTCACGAGAAGAAAAGATTCCCTGGGAAAGACCCTGATGTTGGTGCTGTTGCCTTGGGGGGCTGCCTGGCTGGCACTGACCTATGGTGACAGGGCTTATTTGGTGTGAAATGCCATGGTGAAGTGTGATTTCTACCCCTCATCACTGACTTTCAAGAGGAATCTGAAAACATTCCTGTTCACCCAGGCATTTGGTGGCTGAAAGGCATTGTCCCTAGAAACTCTGACATCACAGGATACGAGAATATTTTCAACCGTAACTGACTTTAGAAAGCTTAAAAAAAAAAAAAAAAGTTTCATTTTGACTATGTTTGGTACCCTAGGCTCCTTCAGGAGGAAGGGAGGGGGCACATTAGATAAATAAATACTTCAGCATCCTGTTCTCCCATTGGTCAACCAGATGGGAAGCCGCTGATCTCCTCCTCTCTTCTGATTTTCAATGGGGTGATTTGAGCGAAACCTACTTGGCTAAAGTGATGAGGCCCACATTGTTCTCGGGGTTACTGCGGGTCTTCGAATGGCAGACGATGTTGACTGCATCTTGCTGGGCCTGGAGACGGGTCGGTAAGAAGTCCCCGTTCCTCATGTATTCGCTGTTGTCAACACTGCACCAGGCAAAGGGAGATCAGAATGAGCAACAAAATGAAAATTTTAAAATGAAGTATCACTAGATCTTTTCTATCAAAAATTGCACGAAACATTACAACAACAAACACGAAACAAAAGCAGAAAGAGTTGTATTGGGCATGAAATCAAGGGGCATGGCTCACTTAGACCTGTCCCCATGTTCAACACTCTTCTGCAGGCTCCACTCAATCCTACTTCACTCCCAGACTCCCATCAAGAGGATGTTTCCCCAACTTAGTGCCTCCCATTCAACTCTCCCCCCCCCCCCGCCCACAGATAATAAGGTAAAGGGACCCCTGACCATTAGGTCCAGTTGTGACCGATTCTGGGGTTGCGGTGCTCATCTCGCTTTACTGGCCGAGGGAGCCGGCGTACAGGTTCCAGGTCATGTGGCCAGCATGACCAAGCCGCTTCTGGCGAACCAGAGCAGCGCGCGGAAACACTATTTACCTTCCCGCCGGAGTGGTACCTATTTAACTACTTGCACTTTGACGTGCTTTCGAACTGCTGGGTTGGCAGGAGCAAGGACTGAGCAACGGAAGCTCATCCTGTCGCGGGAATTTGAACTGCCAACCTTCTGATCGGCAAGTCCTAGGCTCTGTGGTTTAACCCACAGAACCACCCGTGTCCCTCTACTGATAATAATAAATAATAATAATAATAATAATTTATACCCCACCCATCTGGCTGGGCTTCCACAGCCACTCTGGGAGGCTTCCAACAAAATATTCAAATACAATAGTCCATCAAACATTAAAAGCTTCCCTAAACAGGGCTGCCTTCAAATGTCTTCTAAAAGTCTGGTAGTTGTTCTTCTCTTTGACATCTGGTGGGAGGGCGTTCCACAGGGCGGGCGCCACCACCGAGAAGGCCCTCTGCCTGGTTCCCTGTGACCTCACTTCTCACATTAAGGGAACTGCCAGAAGGCCCTCGGCGCTGGACCTCAATGTCCAGGCAGAACGATGGGGGTGTCTGGGCAGAACAGAGACCCTCTTCCAACCCCTCCCAATTTTCCCTCCCCCCCAATTCCCCTCAATTCAAATGCACCCCACCCCTTCCTAAACAGTCCCCCCTCGATTCCCCACCCTCATAAATTTCTACCCCAAGCCACTAAGGGGATCCTGCCCCCTATGTCAAATGCACCTCCCTTCCCAGGAGACACCCCTCCTTTCCCACCCTCCAACTCACCCCAATTCTCCCCCTTCAAATGCACCTCCCACCCCCCTCCTGAGCCCCCCCCTTTCCATTCTCTTCTCCCCATGGAATCCCAGAATTCCTCCCAGGCCATGAAGGAGATGCTCCCCCCCCCCAAATAACACACCCATTCACCCCTTTGGCCTCCCCCCCCGACGTCAAACGCACCCCCTCCTCCCCCTTACCAGACCCCCTCCCAAAAAGTCCCTCAAGGAGACCCCCCTTGATTCTCCCTCCCATTTAATTCCCCCAACTAAAGACCCCCTTCCCTCCCCCCCAAAATCCCCCCTATAATTCTCGCCCCACATAGGGTGTCCCCCCCGCCTCACGTCACCCCAACTGTCTCTCTCCCCTCCCCCCCCCAAATTTACCTCAGGCCCCACCGTGACTCAGGGAAACCGGCCTCTGCCCCTCCCCCGCGCCAGCCCTGCCCCCCCCCCGCGCCCTCCTCTTCCTCACCAGACCATCGTGCTTTCCAGCACCATCGCGGCCCCTTCCCAGTCCGGGCCCAGTAAGAGAAGGAGAAGGAGAAAGACAAGCGGCAGCCTCGGAGGCCTCTTCCTTCCCCTCTTCCTCTGCCTCACTCTGTCGGCCTATCTCACCTCGCTTCTTATTGGCGGCCCGTGGTGAGGACCAATCAGAGGCGCCCTCCTTGGCAGGTCCCCGCGCGGAGGCCGACGGGAAATGTAGTCCTGCTGGTGGAGAGCGAGGCAGGCGGCCGATGGCTCCGCCCCCGCTCTGCTTGGTCCTCGGGAGGAGGAAGAGGCGCAGGCGCAGTTGCACCTCTGCCTGCCTGCTTAAATCAATGAAAATAAAACAGGGCGGCCTAGTGATTAGAGCAGTGGTGGATCTACGTTTGCGGGGGGTGGGCTGGAGCTTGATCTGTCATGGAGACCTCTTTGCAACCAGCACCAAGGTCTGGGTAACCAATGGTACCTTCATCAATGGGGTTGCTCACGAGTTTACATTTTTGGTATCCAAATTGTTGTTGTTAATAATAATATCCCTCCCATCTGGCTGGATTGCCCCAGTCACTCTGGGCAAACAACAACATATCTACTGAATCTACTGAGTTTCTACTGAACTGAGGCTGCATTTTAATGTTGTATTTTAATCTTCGTTTTTAAGTTGTATTTCAATCGTTTTTATACCTGGTGTTAGCCGCCCTGAGCCTGGGCTGGGGAGGGCAGGGTATAAATAAAATTTTTTATTATTATTATTATTATTATCATCATCATCATCTAAAAACATAATAAAAACAAGCATTAAAAGTTTCCCTATACAGGGCTGCATTCAGAGCTGTCTTCTAAAATGTTAAGTTCTTTATTTCCACGACCTCTGAAGGGTGTCCCACAGGGCGGGTGCCACAACCGAGAAGGCCCTGTTCTGACTGGTTCCCTGTAACTTCACTTCCCGCAGGCTGAACACTTAAGTACTTATTGTTAATTCCTCTCATGGCTGGGGAAACCCAGTCAGATGGGAGGGGTATAAATTATTATTATTATTATTGGTCTTGACCTCAGTTAAAAAAAGGGAGGGGGTAAATCCATTAGCCACAGCAGAACAGCCCATTTACTACAGCACCCCACCATTACAATATCTGTGCTACTGACTTTAATCTTTGGGATTGAAACATATATACCACAAAAAATTAGTTATGCTTCATGCGACTGAAACTGGGTCTACTAGCCTCAAAAACTGTAAGCAATGTGGACTAAACTTACTTCTGGAGTCCCTATGGGATAAGGGGCCCCAAATACCATTCGTTTCATAATAGATCCATCCCAAGGTTAGAGCATCAGGCTAGGACCCAGGTTCAAATCCTCCCACTCTTAAGCACTCACTGGGGGTGACCGGGGTGGGGGGTGCTGTTCACTGCCTCCCAGGCTAACCTACTTTGCAGGGATTAAATGAGGAGGGGGGGGGAACCATGTGGGCCACTCTGAGCAACTTGGATAAAAAAGGTGGGATACATAAACGCAATAAAATAAAATAATTTAATTTATACACTGCCCTTCCACCAATCACAGGGAGGCTTACAGCATCAAAACACAAAATATCATTTTTTCCTTCTACGCACAGGCTCTGAAAAAATAGTCCGTTTTGTAACATGTGGGTGGGTACATATATGTGTGTTTGCATATTGTGCTTGTATAAATCCTTGGGTATGTAAACATTTATTTATGCCTCTATGTGTTTGTGTATCTGTTCTGTGTAAATGTAATTATCAATGATCAGGGGTTGAGCAGCAGAAAATCCCAGGTCCAGTTCCTGGAATCTCCTCTTATGTAGCTGCCAGTGTTGAAACCAAAATCATCTCATGGCCTTGCTCCCAGTACATTTCCGAACACAATTCAAAGTGTTGGTGCTGACCTTTAAAGCCCTAAACGGCCTCGGTCCAGTATACCTGAAGGAGCGTCTCCGCCTCCATCATTCTGCCCAGACACCGAGGTCCAGCTCCAAGGGCCTTCTGGCGGTTCCCTCACTGCGAGAAGCAAAGCTACAGGGAACCAGGCAGAGGGCCTTCTCGGTAGTGGCGCCCGCCCTGTGGAATGCCCTTCCAGCAGATGTCAAAGCGATAAACAACTACCTGACATTCAGAAGACATCTTAAGGCAGCCCTGTTCAGGGAAGTTTTTAACGTGTGATATTTTACTGTATTTTTGGTTTTTATGGAAGCCGCCCAGAGTGGCTGGGGAGGCCCAGCCAGATGGGCGGGGTATAAATAATAAATTTATTATTATTATTATTATTATTATTATTATTATTATTATTATTATTTCAACACTACAATTTTTTGGTTGAGAAAAAATGCCTCTGCTACCCTTACAGGCCAAGGTTGGAAAATCTCTTTGGCTCTATGGTTCAGATCCATCTTCCTTGTGGGCCAGATCTGGTGGCTGGGGCAGCAGGGCCACCGACCTGTCAATCACCTGACATCACCATGACTTAGCCAAAGTGGAGGTATGGGTACATCCCAGAGTCAAGGCAGGATTTAACGGCACCCTCCTGCCCATCAAATAACATCATGAAGGATATCAGCTGATGGACTTGAGTTGGAGAAAACAGCCTCAGGGGCCATTGGGACCCAGCTACCCTCTGATGTAGCCTTAGAAGAAGGGTGGGGAATGCTTTCAGCACAAGGGCCGCATTGCCTTCTTAGTAACCTCCTGAGGGCCAGAGGCAAAAGTGTGCAGAGCAACTAATGCAAATTTTATAGTTTTATAGTAGGCTAGTTTGGAACCGGGACACAGGTGGCGCTGTGGGTTAAACCACAGAGCCTAGGGCTTGCCGATCAGAAGGTTGGCGGTTCGAATCCCCGCAACGGGGTGAGCTCCCGTTGTTCGGTCCCTGCTCCTGCCAACCTAGCACTTCGAAAGCACGTCAAAGTGCAAGTACATAAATAGGTACCACTCCGGTGGGAAGGTAAACGGTGTTTCCATGCGCTGCTCTAGTTTGCCAGAAGTGGCTTAGTCCTGCTGGCCACATGACCTGAAGCTGTACGCCGGCTCCCTTGGCCAATAAAGCGAGATGACTGCCGCAACCCCAGAGTCGGCCACGACTGGACCTAATGGTCAGGGGTCCGTTTACCTTTACCTAGTTTTGAACCACACCCCAATCTATCCTCTACCGACAAGCAAGAGACATAAACAGAGTTCACAAAGCATGCAGGCTACTTAGAGGTTCAAAGCAGGACTCAAGAATGGCGTGGCTTGGGAAAAATTCGGATAGCAACATGGAGGGAATGTAAAGGACTAAATTCCGATTCCACTCTTCCTTCTCCTCCATGGAGTTCAGAGCAGCAGGCACAGGTCTCCAATCCTCACCTCCTTTTACACTTTACAAGAACCTTGCAAGGTAGGTTGACTTTCAGGCTCCAAGGCCACCTGTGTTTCTGCTGAGACCAGGTTTATCCTGCAAGAAAACCTCCTGGATCTCTGCCCCTCAGAGCAAGGGAAGAAATCCAATCCCAGGTAAGATAAGAGCCCTATCGGTGCCTTTCAGCCGCGGGGACACCCTACTCGCGAGTAAGGAGACGACCTCAGGGAGCAGGCAAGCGTAATGTGGGCATAAAAGAAACGCACACGATCCAAATCACAGCAATGCACAAATGCGGTAGCACAGGCGGAGACTCTTAAAAGAAATAAAGACGGCTTTATTGGACCGAGTAGCACACGGCATGTTACGCCCCATCGTGTCCGACAGATGAAGCTGATAAAACAGGTGTGGGGTGTTGTTGTTTTCTGAGAGAGAAGGGAAGGGGGTTTCAACATCCATTTGAACAGGCAATGATATGCCTCAGAGTCACGAGGGGTGAGTGACAAAAATCCACGGCACGGCACATCGAGATGGGCGGCTACGAGGATGTTTGGGCAGGTCCAGGACCCAACCGTGTATTCATTCATTCTCTCTCTCTCTCTGCGCCAGAAACAAGTCATGGATGTGGCTGCGCGAAGCAGATAGTCCTCAGTTGTCCCGCCTCCGGTGACGGGAGGTAATGGCAGTCAGTCCCAGCGTTGAATGAGAAACCAGTCCCACTCGCTTCTTGAGGCTGACTTGGAGCTTTTTAAAACAGGTCCAAGGCGAGGGTTGTCTTCCCCACCCCCCAATTTTTTAAAAAACGCCAGAACTTGTGCTTGCTGCTTCCTTAAAACCCAGTCAAAGCAAAGTCATTAAATCGTAACACTATAGAAAGAACCTCACTTCTCTCGCCTTCTCTCGAAGAGCTGGTTTTCCCCCATGGAAACTGGGGGGTTTGGTGGGTGTGGAAGAATACACTTAAATACAACTTCATAAATATTAACATTATGGGGGGGGAAAACCAAACAAAAAAAAAAAGCTTGTGTTCTTTTCCTCCTCGCGGGACAAAAATAGATGATTCTGGGGATGTTTCCAAAGAGTCAAAGGGTGTCTAATATAGACATTTACGTAAAATAGAACTCTTAAAGAGAATTGTGGAGAGGGCAGAGTAAGGCAAGGAAGTAATTCCTCCAAACACAAAGCTGTGTTGTCACCTGGAGTTCTGTATGGCTAGAAAAACTGCAGGAATTTAACTACTTTTCTGCATTATGAATGCAAAATAGGATTAGTCCCTGTCCCCCTACTTTTGTTTTTTGTTTAAAAAATAGAATCAACCAATTATTCCCGACATGTCGTCATACTTCCTGATCTCTTCACCGTATCTTAAGGGATCAGGAGTGCTCCGTTCGTCCTTCCTCCCCTATTCAGGGTTAAACAAGGTACACTTGTCAAGCCTGGGCAGAGTATAATGGCTAACCCTGGTTGTCCCTAAGGTGCAGCCCACCTGTGAAAAGCGAACCATGGGTAGTCAAAAATTGGCTACACCCACAGCAGGCACTGAAAAAGGGGAGGGGGTATGTGAACTTGTGGGGCACTCCCTGTTCCTTACAGAAAAAAGAAAGCGTTTTGCTTCAAGTTTAGGTTCCGGTCGAACTTCTGCTATACATCAACATTTTAAACAGAATAAAACCGGCCTGTCTTCATAAGCCTCTAAGCTTCTTACTGTGATTACTGACAGCAAGGGGGATATAAAAAAATACATTTAGGAGAAATATAAATTCTCTTGGTGGAATTCTCTAGGGAGGAAAGGGCTGTCATGATTTCACCTTGACTGTAAATGTAGAATATTACTTTTTTATATATAAAAAAAACCAAGAACCCAAAAGTTATTGGCAAGACACAAGTTCCAAACTGCCGAAGGGGCTCCTGTTTGGAAAGTTTAGTGATTCTCTCACTAAGGTTTTATGCTGCCTTCTGCCCCACGCTCTCTCCCTCTAGTTTAAAGACCTAGTTGCTTTCTTCAGAGTCGAAGGGCATCGCAACTAGGAAACTTTTACTACGTACAAAGGAGGAAGTTGGCTGTTTTTATAAAGCAAAAGGAGCTGGAAAGCCTCGATGCTAAGATCTGAGCACAGATATATATGTGTGTGTATATATATGTATAATTAAAAAGAAACAAACCAGAAACCAGGGCATTTCAAATTTTTCTTTTTAAAAAAAGGAGGTTTATAAGTCTGGAGTCCCTTAAAGGACTTAATACTGAGAAAGGGAGGTGTCTTCCTCCCTCACAAAGGCCAGGGGGGATTAAGTTTGGTCCGCTAGTAAAATGCTGAAGGCTTAAAAACAGTCCTTGCTTCTGAGCAGACGTGCTTACAGTAGAGTTTAAAGGGGGCGAGGTGCTATCGCTTGCGCTAAAATAAAAATCAAGATTTAAAAATGAGCAAGACGTCCTTGGATGTGTGACACACACCCCCTTCGCCCCCACCAAGAGGATAGTTTCTCCCTTGGAGAAAAGGCTGTTCTTGGTGCGGCAGAAGTTTCTTGACCTAAAAACGACATACGTTAAAATAAAAAAACCCCTAAAGAACCAACACCCCAATACGGCAGTTTGAAGGGTGGGGGGTTAAATACAAGTTAAAAATAAAACGTCAACGTTCATCCTTTTGCAAAGCGTTCCAAGACCAACAGACACCCTGATTCCCCCCCCCCACTCTGCTCCCGTGGGGGATCGGGAGCACAGAGAGGAGCCCCTTCGCAGCATCGAGACGTTCTCTGCTCAGGCATTTGGGACCACCTAGAAGGGTACCTGTCCCTTCTTGCGACACAGCCTGGAAAACCCCTGTGGCTCAGGGAAGCTCTCCCGCCTGCGCCAGAGGAAACTCGGGGTCCCCCGTCAGAGACCCGGCGGGCTTCAGGAACGCTGGCGGATAACACTACTTTGCCGCAGGTGTGAGTGTGTGAGAGGAGCAGAGCCCCCCGTTTTGTCTGTTCGGATCAGTTAAAAGTTCTAGGTATCAGCAGCCTGGGAAGGGCTGGAGGTTCAGTGCTCCACAGACAACGCAGAGAGCGTGGAGGAAAGTCTTCCGCTCACGTCTAAAGAAGGAATCCACCCCATGATATTTCACTGCAAAAAAAGAAAGAAAGGGGAGTTAGGCAGGTTTCAGGAAGGTCGTGCCTGCAGCTTAGGAGGAGATTTCTGTGGTGGAGTGATGCATTGCGGGAGAAAAGGATATACCATTTTTGGAAGGAGGCAAACTGAAATATCCTTGGGAAGAAATGAATTTTTTAAAAAGTGGAAAGTAGTACCAGTTCTGGATGAGGGTGATCAGGAGCTTGGCAGCACACCTGAAGAGAGTGCAAATCCTGAATCCAGTTTGGTTCTGATCTTGTAGGGTTTTATTTAACTACTGTGGCTAAAACCAGAACTTCTCTCGTGTTACCCTGGAAGTGGGAGCTACCTTAACAGGGCAGCTGCAAGCAGCAGCGTAACTCTGGAACTCCCTGCCTATTGACAGCAGCACCTTCTCTGTACTCTTTTTGGTTTAGACAAGCCTTCCCAGACTTGGATGTAGAATGTGGATGTATGTTTTAATGTGTTTTTAGCTGATGTTTATCTTTTGAACATTTTAATAGTTGTTTTTACTGATACGGTCGTACCTCTGAAGTCGAACAGAATCCGTTCCGGAAGTCCATTCGACTTCCGAAACGTTCGGCTTCCAAAGCACAGCTTCTGATTGGCTGCAGGAAGCTCCTGCAGCCAATCAGAAGCCACGGAAGCCTCGTCAGACGTTCGGCTTCCAAAAGAACATTCAAAAACCAGAATACTCACTTCTGGTTTTTGATCGTTCAGGAGCATGAACATTCAACTCCCAAGGCGTTCGGGAGCCGAGGTACGACTGCAATTCTATTGTTTTATTCTCCTTGTAAACTGCTTTGGGATTCTTCTTTTTACAATGAAGTGGTGTGTAAAATTTATTCAACAAATAAGCACAGGCGAAGTCGTCAAGCGGCAGCCGGAGGTTTGCCAGTGCTTTGCTAGGTCTAACAGCGAGTTCCAAGAGTCCATTGCAGTTGGCAGGAGGGCACCAAGCTGGCGACCCCTCCTTCCTGTAAAAAAAGGACAACTTACAAAGCTGATCTCCGTCTCTGGCAAGTCTTCAAATTGCTCCGTCAGCTCAGAGGGACGTCCTGGTGCGGAGGGTCCTGGAGAAATGCTGAGGGGAGAGAGGGGGGAAATAAGATGCTTTAAAAAGGGGCGCTATGATTATGACGTGTGGCCTCCCCAGGTTACACTGCAAAGGCTGCTCAAAAACAGGACTGGTGTTTGTTTATGGTACCAGCTTTCATGGGCAGGTGTTTGCTACAAAGGAATCCCTCCCCCCCACAAGTGGCCAGCTGGTCGGTAGTAAGGACCTCTCCCCCAAAGAACCCCACAGTGTATCAGGCCAAAGGGGGTTCATCTTGTCTAGCTTCCTGTTCTCACAGAGGCCAACCAGTTAACCCCAAGAGAAGCTCTTTAGCAGCATGTGAGAGTCACAGAGGAGGAGACCATCAAGATGCAAGGAAATTCCCGTTGGTTCCCAGAGGGCTGCTGAGTCTTTCCTTCTCCTCCACTGCAGGAAGGGGAAAGATCAGCTCCTTGTTGATTAGTTTAATCCACAACACGCAGAAAAAAATGTCAGCCAGACCAACTGGTAAAAACCAAAGCTTCCCATTCATCATTTCCATGGAGGGTGGTGGGGAGGGGGCGTTTGAGAAGTAAAAAATGTTATTGCTGGCAACAAGAGTAACTCTTGAAGCACACAGGGGTGAAAGGTGGGATCTTATTTCTATATAGCTGCTTGCTTAGCCCTTCCCAGGTTCCTGTTGCTCTTTCTCTGATCTCGCTTCTTTTGAATCCACTTAACTTCTCCAGACCAACTCTCTGCCCCAACCTGAACCAAGAGAGAGTTCAGCTGCAGACAGAAGCTGATCTCACTAGTGGGAGAAAGTCTGCGTCTTGGCTGCAATCGCTTCCAGCTGCAGGTGGCAGTTTGATGGGATCTGAGGCTTTTCTATAAAAAGTAAGAATGGCTGCAAGCAGGAAACCTCCCCTTCTCCCTGATGAACTAGCTTTCTACAGGCAGGGGAATTAAAACTGTGCAAAAGTCTTGAGTGCAGAATTACTGGCTGAGTGGGAATTAGACCTTGCTTAATGTGACTCAACACTCCGAGAAAAGGGGGGGACCCAAACCCAAGGCAGTTTCCAACTTGCAATAAGCCCAACATGCAATTCCACGCTGGGGGGGCTGTGCCTTAAGGAATGGGGTTGATCATCATCTGTGGCCCTGCAGAGATTGCTGGAACTACCAACTCCCATCAACCAGCACGGCCAACATTCAGGGATGATGATGATGGTGGTGGTGGTGATGGGAGATGTAGTCCTGCAACATCTGGAGGGCCAGAGATTCTTCCCATTCCTGGGTATTATTGGGACACCGCACACTGATGGCTTCCTTGTCTGACAGGGTGAGTTTTTCACCTACTTGGGAGAACGTTGAACTAGCTACCTCTGAAGATAAGCTGTTTTCCTGTGACCTATGTGGAGATCAAGAGACAGACCTTTCATCATTCCTGAGACGGCTGTACTCTATTAAACACACACCAGTGACCCCCCAACTCCTTCCCTTCCCCCAAGATCTTTCGGGTTAAGGAAACCTCTCCTTTAAAAATAAAGAGGCAAGTGACGGCAGCCTCTCTAAATTGTGCTGCATTTCTATAGCCTGTTTCAGCTGACAAAACACACTACGTGCTGCGACAGCCAAAAAGGGAGATGGCAGAATAGGGGGGTATTTGTGTAGCAAGGGACAAAGTGAAATGAAGGCTTCTTAAGGAAGACGACTGCTTTAAAACACAATTGTTTTGCCGGCTTTTTAAGTCTTTCAACCCACGCATTTGCAAAACACAAACTGGCCTTTTCACAAGGTGGCACAAATACCTAGCTCCAATTTCTCTCTCTCCCCACACCCAATCTTCACAGGGGCTGGGAGAAGCTCCTCAAAAATGGGGCAATGGGGGTCGTCTAAAAGTGGATGAGAAAGAGGCGAAGGAAGAATGTGTTGTGGAAGAACCCTGAGGGGCCAGTGCAAGGCAGGGAGGCGGCCAGGCGAACTGCTCACAGACAACGCTGTTTCCCTGCCTTTGAAGCTGCGGCACCCAAACTCCCCAACACAATCCCCAGGGAGGCTCCCCTTGGTGCTGTTTCGAGGACGGGATAAGCTGCCTTGGTTTCCCCCAGGTGTTTTTGACCCTGCCTTTTCATTTCTGCGCAGTCTTCACACACCTCTCTCAAAACGTATCATTTGTATGTTTTGATTGTGGCTGTTGTTTTCTTAAGATGTCCTGGGGGTTCAATTTGAAGGGTAGGGCGGAAACCCCCAAAATAAAATAAGTTGGCTGACAGGAGTTTATCATGCCTTATTTATTTCTTTAATCCCACAATCTGTTCCGGGGTGCTAAAAACCAGATTCAGATGCACCTCCTCAGGGCTTCCTGGTTTGTGTAAAGACAGGCAAAAGCAAGGCAGTCTCCACCTCCCTTAATCTATAAGCAATTTTCTTTTCCTTTTGGAACAGTTTTTGAACTTGTGAATAAATAGAACAAAAATGCCCCACCGGCTGGTCTGCGTTATGTCTCATCTCACCTATGGCTACTGCTGAGGCTGAACCTGGTCTTGCTAGAACACATGTCTGCATAGCTCTGCCTGTAACCTAGGCAAAGATTAAAAGGGGAAGGGGGAAGGGTTAAGTGCATCATTCTGTGTGGGCGAGACTGAAAACACAGCTGGACACCAAGCTGTGAGAAACCCAGGGAAGCCGTCTGAACAGCAGCCAGGCCCAGCCTTTAGAGTCTGCTTTCTGGGGCAGCTAAAGGAGGGCTAGAAGTCTGTATGGCTGACTGAGTGGGCAGGGAGGCGGGAATAGCAGCTTCGCTGGATCAGACCAATGGCCGATCTCAAATCCAGTATCCTTCTTTCCCATAATAGTTAGTCAGATGCCTCTGGGAATCTTTTCGGTCCACATTGTGGGGCGCTCTCCATCCCAGGTGTGGGTAGGCTGGCTGCAATCAACAGGAACCTTTGCAGGATGGTTACGGGTGACGGGGAGGGCAGGGAGCAGACAAGGCATGGATTCCTGCTCTGCCCCTGCCATGTACAGTCACAGCAAAGAGGCATTTCAGCACAACGTTAAGAATAATCCAAACACCATCCAATCAGGACAGCAGAAAAGCCCCTCCTCAAGTTCAAAGGTCAAAAAGAGACATCTACTAAACCACGGTTCAGGTCTTGGCCCCCCACCCCTCACCTAGGGAAGGAGGTCTCCGGAGTCGGATCCTTTGAGGTACCTGATTTGTGAACTTCCACTCCTATAGACCTAAACAGAGAAATAAAAAGAGAGAGAAAGAGATGGAGAGAATGCCTGACTCTCAGTGGCAATGAACTCAGTGGCAAGGATCTAGGAATCTGAGCTGCTCTGCACAGTACTTTTTGGAAAACGAACAAAAACAAAAACAAAAAACAGCTGGCACGGCTGAACCAAGAAAACAAATTCTTCCTCTTTCTTTCTCCTTTATCCTGGAGAAGAATCCCACCCCTGCAATTCACAATCCAATTTCCAAGCTGCTGATTCAGCAAGAGATGCAAATAAAATTTTAATCATTAGTCCAGGAGGGATTTCCCCCCACCCTTAAAAAAAAACCACCAGCAGGTGGAGCTGCTAACTAACCCCCAACCCAGAACCACCCCTTTTTTTATTTCCTTAAATCTCCTCTTCTCATCTTGTTACATACAGGAAAGGGAATTTAAAGAGGGGGTGGAAATGGGGGTGAGGCTGGGTTGGGGATTGGTGATAAAGCAACAGAGAAGGGAAGGAACATTACATGAAAAGGGTGGCAAGAGAGAAATCAAGCTAGCTTGGTATATTTGTGTCAAGAAAGTGCAACTGCATTTCATCCAGTAAGGTGCAAAAGCGGGGAGAAGCAAGACAAGACAGACTTTTTAACCACAACTGATGAGTGACTTCAATTAAGCGCCCTCAAAAAACCTGACAGCTCCCTACCTGAAGCTGTGATTTCCCTCATCTCTGTCTCTTCATGCCATGCAAATTTTTATTTTAAAAGGGGAGATTCCCAAATGCAGGGGCTGACTCAGGTCACAAGGCCCCCAAGCAAAACTGCTTTTGGCAAAGAGCCTGTGGCAATTAAAACAGGGTTGCTGTTGGTTTTTTTAAAAAAGCTAGTCGTAAATGGCAATACTGCGGGTCGTGCAGCTGAAGACTAAGCTTAGCAGGGTGGGCTGGGCTAAATACAGGAGCAGTTTTGAAGTTGCATGCCAAAATCCTCTTGCCCCGCAAAGGCAAATCTTGAGATAATGAAGATGTTGCCAAGGGTCTTTGTGACAAAACAGCCAATCTACATTGATGTTCTGCCTGGAGACTGGGGCATCTAATGTGGCTTGCAGCCTGCTTGGATGTTTCTTCCTAAGCAAGGGGAGGTTGCGAGGGAGAAGTGAAGTCCTGATCCTACAAGCTTCTCATAACACCCCCTAAAAAGCCTTTGGGGAGCTCCAAGAACAGACCGACTGAATCAGAGCAAAAGTCTGTCTGCTCTAGTTTCCCGTCCCAAGCAGATGCCTTCCCTGAAAAGCTCACAAACAGGATGTTTTTAACACTCAATTGGGAGCCACCCAGAGTGGGGAAACTGGGGAACTCAGCCAGATGGGTGGGGTATAATTATTATTATTAATATTATTAGAGCCCCCTACACACCCAGACCCCTGAAATTCCATAGATTCCTGCCTCTGAACCTCGGGTGCGGCCTGGTGTCTGTGTCCCTCATCTCCCTGTTGAACTTCGACACAGTAGACTAAAGGTCGGCGAGAGCAGGCAGACCCCAAGCCAGACTTGCCCCACTCCTTGAGGGATGCCAGCTGGCCCACCAGCTGCCTGCTTCGAAGGCAAAAAGAAGGGGGGAGAAGGATTGGTGCAGCACACCTCAGTCACTTTCCCAAGGCGCCCACTTCCCATCAGGGAAAGCCAGCTGCAAATCTGGGCTGCCATGACCACTGCCTGCAGATCCTCAGCCCTAGACCGCAGGATGCGACAGTTAAGTTTGTAATAAAATAAACCCAGCCTCATTACAAACAGTCTTATGGCACACTGGTTTCTACACATACACACATGGAAAACCTGCGAGTCAACAAGAGGCCAAGAGCCGGGCCCAGCCTTACCTGTTGGCTGGTGAATCGTGGCTCCTGCTCCCCAAGGAGGAGGTGGATAAGGTTGTGGCAGCTGAGTCGCTGTTTATTTCCTCTGCAAGGGGAGTGTGGGGGAGAAGGTCAGGGCGGCCCAGCTGGGAACCTGAGGAAGAGGGAAAAGGGGTGGTCAAGCTTTAAAGCTGTAATTGGAGTAATTTTAATTTGTAATTTGGCATCTTCATCCTCCCCATTCTTCCTTTCAAGTCTTAGCCTGGAACCTGCCAGGATTTCTACCCTGGGCTGCTCAGCCACTCCCAGCCGGAGGAACCCTTGGCGTTGTTCCAAGCTATAGATGGGAGAGGCTTCCTCAACAGATCCCTGCTTCGCTTCAGATAGTACCATAGGAAGCTGCTTTGTACCAAGTCCGAGCTTTGGGCCAGCTTGCTCAGTGGTCTCTACACTGACTGGCAGCAGCTGCTCTCTGTCAGCCCGGCCGGGATACGCCATTGGGGATTGAACCTGGAAGAAAACGCTCTATCCACTTCCTCTGGGTCTATGCCCTACCCCACTCCATCCCAGACTAGTTTGAACAGCATCATGCTCACAGAGACAAACAGAAGTCCCACCCCTGGCTAAATCCACCACTGGGCAGAACCATTACGCAGGGAAGGGGCATGAAAGCATTTGAACAGAAGAATCTGGTCCCCCAAGAAGTCTTTCCTCTGTCTCTGCGGAGGGTTCTCACGCAAGAAGCATGAAACCTCCCCGCTTGAAGCATGGAATGCTGCAGCCGAGCAACTGATGAAGACAACTCTGGGTGTCGCCACGGCTTGTCAGGCTGGGACAGGCAGGAAGGCCTTGGTCCTGACATGCCTCCTCGTCCCCCCCATTCTCCCCCCCAACCTCTGGGGAGCCACCAACCTTGCTCGACTTCCGCCTCCATCGTGAACTGCGCTTTTGCCTCGCACAGCCCTTGCACCTGGGATGGGGCGCCACCCTGGCCTGGCCGCCGGGGAGGTCCTGCACCAGACCGGCTCTTTTTCGAAGGGGAAGATTTAACTTGGAAAGGGAAAGAGAAACCACAGACGTGTATAGCAGATGTAGCCTTATTGGCAGCCTTTGTCTTGCCTATTAAGCAAAATATATTGGGGGGGTGGAAGGATACGCAAATCACTTGAAATAGAAAGCTTTTGAAGTACCTGCGACTCAACAATAACCAAGTTAGGACCACGGGGGGGGGGAGGCGGGGGGGCGGAAATGGAACTGAAATGCCCAACATACTGTGGTTTAGGATACGGGGGAGACCTCGGTACAAATCCCCACTCAGGCCAGGAAGCTGCCTGCATGTGACCTTGGAGCCAGTCACTGCCTCTCAGTCCTCTCAAAGGGCTGTTGTGGAGACTAAGCGAGGAAGGGGAGAACCACAAGTGCCACTTTGAGCTCCTTAAGAGAAAAAAGGTGGCATAGAAATGCAAGAAATAAATGAAACAGGTAAGGTGTTAGGCCTGCACCTTCACCTCAAGGCATGGGGCCTGATCACTGGCTCTGAAGCCGGGGCTGCAGGAGCTGCCTTGTTCAAAAGTCAGCCCACTGGTTCATCGTCACCAGTGTCACGGGCTCAAACAGGCAGCAGCTTTCGGAGGTCTCCTCAAGCCCGGCAGCTTTAACCAGATAGGCTGGATAGTCAACCCAGGGGCCATCGACAGAAAAAGCCTGGCACTGTGACTGAGCTTCAGCCTCTCTCCTTAAACATCCCCACCAAAAAGCCAAACCGAGAGGTTTCAATGGCTTCTTGACCACCTGCGGCCTTCTGGGCGCTGTTGGACTCCCATCAGCCAGCATGGCTATTGCTCGTCAAGGTTTTTTAGACGCTCCAATGGTTTCTTATTGTCTTAACTTTGCAATTCTTTTTAATTTATACTGCTCTAACTTTTTGATGTTTGTTTCTCTGGGCTCCTTTGGGAGGAAGGGCAGAAAGTAAAAATAATAATAATAATAATAATAATAATAATAATAATAATAGGAATGATGATAGGAGTCCTGCAAATATCTGGAGAGGCAGAAGTCTCATGCCCTGGGCTAAGAACTGTACCATCCAGTATGGCAGGGTTTACTTTGGGTCTGCTGGGAATCCTTCCAAGGCACAAAAGCAGCAGAATTGTCACACTATTTTCAGAGGGGCCCCAGAAAAGCCTGCTAGAGCTCTTCCCATCCAGAACAGGGTACGTTTGTGACCAGTGAACCTAAGTAACTTACAAGGGATTTTCTTGAAGACAACGTTACACATGAACCGCTGGAACCTTTCCGCGTAAAAACTGGGCCGGTGAACCGAAACCGTGTCCTGCAAAACAGCAATGAAGAGCCAAACGGCAAAGAGTCACATCAAGTAAACAAGGATGAAAGCAGGTGTGAGGGGCTTTAAAGAGAACAAAAAAACAACCAAGGCAACAAAATTTAAATCGGAATAAAACCAGCAACAATTTGCCCACATAGTACAAAAAAGCCACCTCAAAAGCTGACATCTATGCAATACATGGCCAGAAAAAAACTGACCAGAAACTGATAATTCATAACAAAAGGGCCCATTGTACGCCAGAAAAGAAGTCAAAAACTGGTGCCCAAAAAGATGTTTGGTGTCAGGTGGGCTTCTCTGGAGAAACCACCCCAAAAGCATTGAGAGTTCACCCCAAAAGCTTCGCTCTATTTACTGAAAACAACAACAAACTATTACACTATCTAGCTCTAGGAAGAACCTCAAGGCAGCTAACAAATTTTTAAAAAGCCACAAAATGACTGGATCCTTGCATCTGCAGGCTCTGGTCTCCCCCCACCCCCCCAAAGAAATGACAGCCCAAAATGACATACAAAAGCGGGGGGAAGGGAATAGGGTTCTCTCTCTCTCCTTTACACCCCCCTTTCCTCCCTCTTCAGAGGAAAAGCAAACAATTGTCACCACCCAGCACTTCCCAGACAAGACAGAACAACAAGAAGCAGTGGGTTTTGGCTGCTCACCCCATCATGAACAAGGGCTTTCCACGAGTGCTCCAACTTCTTAATGAACCTAGTAAGGAAGATTTTGAAAGGTGGGGGCAAGTTAGCCTCACAGATTTTAAAATCAGTGCATTTTTTGGAGGGAGGGGAGAAGAGGAGACAAAACAACCTTCCATTCTTCCTAACCCCATGTTTTGTCCATCCATCTTGCCTGTAATCCAAGCCTCCCAAATTCAGCTTCCTTCCAGAGGGACGCTCTAGGCCTCGCCAGGAGGATTACCTTGCCTGCTCCTGGATCCCCTGGTTTTGCTATTCCCCCAATTCTTAATAAATAAAATGGCTGATTCTAAACATGTCTGGTTAGCCTTGAATCTCAAACACAATGCAGGCCAATTTCTACTTTTGTGGGTTTTTTCCCTGCAAACACATGCACACACTCCTCACTCTGAAGTTTAACTGGCTGCAACTCACCACCGAGTGGTTTGTTGCCTTGACGCCACAGAAACACTTCGCTAACCGTGCAATACACTGAGCAAATTCCTGGCCAGAGCAAGCCACCGCCTGCTCCCTTTCCTCTCGCCTGACTCCCAGCCCATGTTATCACTTCCTGTACACTTCCCTCGGCACAACAACTCAACCTGATGTGCAGCCTAATTTGCGAGGGCTTGCCCGCTCAGCCTGCTTCGTCAGTCTTAATTACTTCCAGCGAGCAGGAGATTCATCGCTTGCCTGTCGCCATTTCCTAGGCGGCGAAGGCAGCCCTGCACCTCTTTGGGCTCCCCTCTGACGGCTTTAACTGTTATGCTTTGGCCTGCTGAACTGATTGCCTCTGCATCTCTTCACAGCCACAGTAAGTTTTGTATCTAGGGGAATGCAAGGCAGCAGTTTTCCTTGGACTTGAGATAAAATCCCAAAGCAGAAAAGCTCACCCCTTAGGGAAGACCAAGTCCTGTCCCTTTCAGAGGGGTCCTCTAACTTCTAGATGGGAATTGGGAGTCTAGCCACATCTGGAGAGCCAGCGGTTAGCCACATCAGAGGTGGGGAACTATTTGTCAACCCAAGGGCGGTTTTCTTCTGCGTGGCAAGACTTTGGGGGGTGAGGGCACACACGCCAGTGGTGGATGGGGCCAGAGGTCAAAGCAGGAGGGGCAATGGGCCGGCCTTTGTACTTTCCAGCTATGCAGATGCCGAAAACCTTTACACACACACAATGACACCTCTCCCCATCCAGCCAAGCGAGAGGCACAATCACAGTTCTCAAGGGGAAGAGTTCCTTTGGTGGGCGAGTCCTAAGGGCTGGGCAGAGAAGCCCAGAGGGCTGCATTTGGCCTCCAGCATTTGCCATCTGTGCTGGTCAGGGATGATGGGAGTTGTAGTCCAGCAACCTCTGGAGGGCCCTAGGTTGGCAATGGCTGGACGAATAATAATAATAATAATAATAATAATTTATTTGTACCCTGCCCACCTGGCTGGGTTTCCTCAGCCACTCTGGGTGGCTTCCACAAAGACCAAAAATACACTAATATGTCATACATTAAAAACTTCCCTGAACAGGGCTGCCTTAAGATGTCTTCTGAATGTCAGGTAGTTGTTTTTCTCTTTGACATCTGATGGGAGGGTGTTCCACAGGGCGGGCGCCACCACCGAGAAGGCCCTCTGCCTGGTTCCCAGTAACTTGGCCTCTCACAGTGAGGGAACCGCCAGAAGGCCCTCGGAGCTGGACCTCAGCATCCGGGCAGAATGATGGGGGTGGAGACGCTCCTTCAGGTATACTGGGCTGAGGCCGTTTAGGGCTTTAAAGGTCAACACCAACACTTTGAATTGTGCTCGGAAACGTACTGGGAGCCAATGTAGGTCTTTCAAGACCGGTGTTATGTGGTCTCGGCAGCAGCCTCGTCACCAGTCTAGCTGCCACATTCTGGACGATGCGGTAGGAACATAAGAAGAGACCTGCTGGATCAGGCCAATGGCCCATCTAGTCCAGCATTCTGTTCTCACACTGGCTGACCGGATGCCTGTGGGAAACCCACAAGGAGTATTCGAGCGCAACAATCACTTCCTGGGGTTTCCAGCAACTGGTATTCAGAAGCAATGCTGCCTGCAACTGTGGAAGCCAAGCAAAGCCATCACGATACAAAGTTGGGAGACTCCTCACCTGTAAGACTGCAGCACGTCAATGATCCCCACATAGAGAAGCAGCCTCTCCCCCTTGGCGTTCCGGGCCGGGATCCCTCCCATTCTGGGCGAGAGAAAAAGAAAAAAGTCGAGTCTCAGAAGGTGCCCCAGCCCAGCCAAAAGGCATCTTCACCCACTGCTCCCACCCCTGTGGTTCAGCCCCACGCAGAGCCCACTGGCAACGGTTGGGCCTGGCTTGCCACTTGGCCAAATGCCCACACACAAAGCGGGGAAATGACTGGCTCGCAGCATGAGAACAGCCAGCTCAACAGTTTTGGGGAGAGGCATTTGGAAAGCTCTTGAACAAAAGGCTTTGTGAGGTCTGAGGCCGAGATAACCGCTGCTCAGCTGTCACACGGTCTTCCCCAACCCGCTGCTCCCTCCGGTCATTTGAGATGAACGGCTCCCGGAAACCCCCAAAGCAGCTGGAAATGCACTGAGTTGGGCTGGTTTAACGGCTGATCTAAGGAGCCTCCGAGGGGAAGGAGCAGCTCACGGGGTCCAGGGCCTGGACTTCACAAGACAACCCCTAGCATCTGTCTGCCCCCCCCCCCCAGTCATGGCTCCTATACGTTAGAATTATCAGTCCAAGCATCTAAATCTTATGAGGATTGCATGCACCTCTTATGAATTCAGAGCAATTTAGCTTCAGAAACCTGCTTCTGAAACATAACTGATCTGGCATAGTGCAGCTTCCTGGGAGATAACAGATACAGGAGGAAAAGTGAAGACTGTAGCAGGTGAACTTTCCGGGGCCCCCATTTCAAAGGCTAGTGGTTGAGGTGATGCCAAACCCCACAAGCCCCCTGAAATTTAGAGCTCCAACCTGCTCTCTAGGACAGCTACAGCCCACTTTTCCCATCAGCATGAAATGTTGCACAAAGCTAAATACGCAGATGTCCTTCATCTGCATAATTCAGTGCAGGCAACAAAACCAGGATCTTCTCGAAGGGACTCAGATCTTGCTTCTCGCCTGGTTGGCTGGGCACCCCCGTTCCAAAGCGGCCAGAGACTTACTGGTCGTCCGTTTCAATGGTGCCGCCTCGCCGGGCTTCCCCTTGGATGGCCTCCATCGCTGTGGAGTACAGGGCCTTCTGGGGGGCTGGCCGCCGCGTGTCCGCCACGGCCGCCCCATCCGCCACGGCGCGCTCCCGCTGAGCCAGGTCGAGGTTGTGGACTGCCACGAGCAAGCTGTAGTCCATGATTTTGAAGCTCTGCAAAACCTGAAGTATCAAAAGCACACAGGTAACAATGCCACCGGTATGTTCTAAAAACCAGGATCTAACTAGATGGAGGTATGCGGAACTTGTGGCCCACCCCATGGGAGCTAGAATCCAGCTTGATTTAGCAAGCATCAAATTTCCTTCCCCTGAGCTAGCAAAGGGGAGTCTGTGCTATGTTGTTTGTTCCTAGCCATTTTTTTAGTACAGTTTTCGAACATAATCCATTTTGGAAGACCATTCAACTTCTGAAACATTTGAAAACTGAGGATTCAATGGGCGGCCAGCAAAATCCATTGAAAAAATGGGAAAAAAATGCAGCGGAAGCCATTCGACTTCCAAGGCATGTTCAAAAACGGAAGCAATTACTTCCGGGTTTTCGGCGTTCGGGTTCTGAATCGTTCAGCTCCCGAGACACTCAAAAACTGAGGTTCCACAGTACTCTCTTTACATTTGCAAGCTCCACACCTGGCTCAGAGACCCCAGCTGCCGCAACTCAGTGTGAGCAGAAGCTGCCTGGTGACCCCCGAGCCTTGGGTGGAAACAACTTTCCTCTTCCTACATACCAAGCAGTCTCTCTGCAGAGTCTTGCACAAGGCGCTGTACATGTCAGCGTCCAGGAAGAGGCCGTCGGCAATGTCCTGCATGAAATCCAGGTCCTTGTAGGTGGGGAAGACCTTCTCCCGCTCCTTCTGGGAAGCCCGGCGCTTGTAGGTGGAGCCTTTCAGGTCGTACTTCTGGTGCATGCGCACCGAGCGGGGCAGCAGGTTGTTCATCACCACAATTCGGATGTTCTTGCCGCCAGCCTGCACACAGTAGAGGCCGTAGAACTTGGGGAGGAGGGTCCGGGGGTTCTGGTTCAAGTTCTGCAATAGCGGGGTCGGGGAGGGGAAAAAAACCAAAGTTCTCATTGCAAAGTCAAAGGGAAATAAAGATAATAACAAGTTCAGAGCTGGGTAGGTCCAAAAAGTCACCCCTCCCAGAATGAAGAGTAGTTTAAGCATCATTATATTTAATAAAACCTCTCATTCATCGTATGATGCTTTAAAAACAAAAAACCAGGGAGACAACATCAGATTGTTCTGTCGCATCCCAAGTTGACCAGCTCTCCCTCCCGGCTGACTCACCATGTAGTAACCCGGCAGCAGCTTCTGCAAGAACTCTGCCTCTTTGTGCTGAACTGTTTTGATGATGAACTCGTCGTCGCTGGAGACGTAGAAGATGGAGCCGCTGGCCCCGGAGTTGGAGAGCTCAATGAGGGGCTCACTGCAAAGGGAGCACTGCGGGGAGAGGAGGCAACAGAAGAAATGGAGGAGGACATTCTCACAGGCTTCTAAGCCTTGCCTCTCTGGACACAATGCCAGAGTTCGGACAAGGGGCACCCCCAGCCCCACCTGGAGATGCTAGGGGTTAAAACCTGAGAGTTTCTACACGGAAGGCTGAGTTACAGCCCCACAAGAACGAAAGGCAACCGAAAGGCATCCCAGTGGTGCTCTTTCTCCAAGCCAGCCCCCAACACTCAGGGAGTTGCTTGTTCCTGCTCAGTGCCGCTCAAAGTGTAGAGACTGATCTGGATCACCCCACCAGAGGAACCTCTGTTCTGCCCATTTTAAGTACAGCAGTCAGACTGAAATCTACCCACTCCACCCTGTCGCAACTCATCTCTGTCTGGAGAGAAGATGGGGAAGTCTTCTTAAAAAACTATTGGGCACCTGCCTCCACTCACCAGGTAGTCATCCGGCCGGATCCCAAACAGTTCACGGAAATAGCGGAAGGCGACAGGAGCGTAGGTTTTGAAGCGGAAATCGTTGTAGTGATGGGCCGGGGTGAGGTTGCTGCCTTCACTGGAGATTGAGAGGATAGAGGCAAATGAGAACCACGCTCTTTCTGAGTTGCCGTCTCCTGCTAAAAGCGGCTAGTTCTCAAACCTTCTACCTGCACGGCCACTTTCCGTATCAGTGCGTCTGTATCTGTGGCTCTGCTATGAAACTGGTACACAGCGCAGAGGGTTCTGGGAAGGCCGTAAGGAGCATCGCTGGCCCACACTGGCCCGCTGAGCCTTGCCTTCACCCCTGTGTGAGCTAAAGATGTGCCCCCAAGAATGTGCCGCAGGGACACCAGTCTGTCATTCATGTGGAACCGCTAGTAAACTTTCCAGGGAGGCCATCAGGGTTCCTTGCAAGAGTTTTGCTGAAGACTGCTGAGCTCTGGAGAAACGGTGTCCCTTAGCCTCTGTGCGTCACAAAGTAAAAACAGTGGTGACCCCCCAAAAGTGGGGCTCTTCTTCTTCCAGTGGGGTGGGAAACTTGCATCCCCCCAGACACTCCTGGACTCCAATGCCCATCATCTTTGATGATAGGTCACACTGGGCCTGGGAGCCCTTTTCTTTAACTGTTTATAACATTGGGGGTGCAAGTAGCTCTATTCTGTTGTATTTTTGAATCCCCCCTTTTAAAATGGTTTGTTTCTTATATTGTGTTCCAATGGATTTGTTAAAAGGCATTCATTGTAAGCAGCCCAGAAAATGCTATGAAATGGGTTGAGATTCAAATGCTGCAAATAAACTAATGAGAGGTGGAAGCCCAAAACATCTGGATAGCTGCAAGTTCCCTTGGAGGCTCAAGGCCCCTGTGCCTTAATGTTTTGTCCACAGCCTCAAATTCTGAGCTACCTAGTCAGCTGGGGTCTTATACTGGGACAGACCACTGGCCCACTGTGTCTAATGCTGCCTACCCTGACTAGCAGCAACTTTCAGGGAAGGGGCATATTTTATGGAAAGGGCTGTGGCTGAGTGGTAGAGTACCTGCTTCAATCCCCATGGCATCTGCGGGGGGGGGGGGGGTCTCCTTGGGAAACCCTGGAGTGTTGCTGCCAGTCGGTGTAGACTACACTGAGTTAGATGGATCAATGGCCTGACTCAACCAGCTTCCTGTTTAAAACATTCCTTTATCCCAAACCATGAGGACTAGAATCTTAGAGGAAGTGTCAGTGGTAAGATCACTGGTGGCTCCCCAAGTTCAGTCCCCGGCATCTCCAGGTACGGCTGGGGATGTCACCTGCCAGCTACTCAGGAGAGCTGCTACCAGTCAGTGTGGACAATACTAAGCTAGTCCGGCCAGTGGTCTGACTCGGTATTAGGTGGCATCCTCTGTTTCCTGGGTCTCGAGCCAAGCAACATGTGTCCTGGAACCTGCTCCCTGAGATGGAAATGCCAGAGGTTGAAGCTGGGAGTTTCTGTGTGACAACCACACTCTCTCCCAGGGCTCACAGCTTGGTGCCTGTTTTATTTCTATTGGTTTTGCCATTTTAAAAAAGTGTCGCTGGACTCCCTTCTGCCATGCCCTGCTTGCTGCCTGCACTCAAGAGGGGGACCACTGGAAAATGTAAAAACACTTACCCCGGGAAGAAGATGCTCTCCACTACGTAGAAGTCTTGCATGAGGACATCTCGCTCTGGCTTGGTGCTCAGACTCCCCACCGTGTGGGTGATCCCAAGCTGGATGGCACCTTTGAGGGCCGACGAAGTTGTCTGGAGGGGGAAACAGAGAACTGGCCTTAGTCTCTCTTTTGTGGGATTCCGCAAGACACTTCCAAGCACGTTCCTTTGGGCGTCAGCATTCCACCACGCTTTCGGAAACTCCAAATTTTACCCTAACCCTGATGATTAAAGCATTAAATTTTTTAAGGTTGTGAACGCCTCTGTAGGAGAATGGGAAAGTGAGAATTGTGGACGATAAGGCTGTTGATAGTTAAACTGTGGAGGAAAAGAAGGTACAGTGGTACCTCTGGTTACGTACTTAATTCGTTCCGGAGGTCCGTTCTTAACCTGAAACTGTTCTTAACCTGAGACACCACTTTAGCTAATGGGGCCTCCCACTGCTGCCATGCCACCGCCGCACGATTTCTGTTCTCATCCTGAAGCAAAGTTCTTAACCCGAGGTAATATTTCTGGGTTAGCGGAGTCTGTAACCTGAAGCGTCTGTAACCCGAGGTATCACTGTACAGTGGTACCTCGGTTTAAGAACAGTCCTGTTTACAAACGAATCAGTTTACGAACTCTGCAAAACCGGAAGTAGTATCCCGATTTGAGAACTTTACCTCGGTCCAAGAATGGAATCCGAACGGCGGAAGGGCACCGGTGGCGACAGGCCTCATTAGGGAAAGCGCACCTTGTTTTAAGAACGGTTTCGGTTTATGAATGGACTTCCAGAATGGATTAAGTTTGTAAACCGAGGTACCACTGTACCTTTTATCGTATATGGTGGTCATGTAAGGCGATAAAGGCTTTCCAGGAAATTATATACAATGAACTGAAAATACATGTTTAAAATAACTTTTCTAAAAAACCTAGAAGCCTTTCTATTAGGAATTATAGGTACCGATATTCTAAAGGAACAGAAAAGACTCTTTATGTATGTGACAACAGCAGCACAGATGCCACTAGCCCAGAGATGGAAAGAAGAAAGAGTCCCTACCAGAGAGGAATGGCAAGCCAAGCTGTTAAGACTACGCAGAAATGGCAAAACTGACTGGAAAATCTCAGGGACCAAGAGGACAAAAACTTCAAGAAAGAATGGGAAAAGTTTATAATTTATTTAGGAGACCACTGAATGCAGATGAAAACATTAGCCGGATTTTAATCTTACTTGTAATGTAACAAATACTATGGACAATATGGATAGATATAAAATACAGATTATGAAATAGTATGCAGTTGAAAATGTTGACAACAGGACCCACGGAGGGGATGGGGAGGAAGTCTCGAGATTCAGAGAACTCTCTTTAAATGGAAATGTATTTGGTATTGTTATAAATTTGTATTTGTAAAATCAAATAAAAACCATTAAAAAAAACGATAGTTCAACTGTGGAAGTTGCTCACACAGGAAGCAGGGATGGCCACCAACTTGGATGGTTTTAAAAGAAGAATGGACAAATTTAGGGAGGACATGACTTATCAATGGCTACTAGCCAGGATAGCTCTGCTTGGCCTCCATGGTCAGAGGCACTAATGCTTCTGAATATCCACTGCTGGAAACTGCAGAAGAGAGAGGTGCTCTTGGGCTCAGGTCTTGCTTGAAGGTTTCCTGATTGGCCACTGTGAGAACAGGATGCTGGACTAGACGGGCCACTGGCCTGATTCAGGAAACCTTTCATTAAGTTCTTCCTTGGAACGTCCAGTCCATATTCCTATGAGAACTTCACACAACACTGCTGAACTAGAGTGGACCACAAGATGTTGCTGTGCCAGCTACAGTCCAAAACATCTGGGGGGGCCTCAGTTTGGGAAAGGCTGCGCTGGAGGTATCCTACCCTTACCAAGTATTGTGAAGGTGCACTTAGTGAATTATCACAAGCTGTGCTGCTTACATTTCAGTGCCAAGTGACCCACCATTTAGCCATCTCCCCTTCCCCATCTACGCTGAAGTTTAAGCTACCTACCTGTCTTGTACTCTCTACAAAGACCTGAGGAACGAGATCATCACCCCACTTGTACTAACCATCCCAGGGCGCTCAACCACTGCCACGATGGCCTTTCTTCTATCAGATCAAAATGAGCAGATAACAGCAAAGGTTGCTAGGCTCATAGCAGGGGCAATCAGAATAAGGGCCACTAACTGACAGCTGATTCAGGACTTTAAATTGTGCTCTTATATCAAATTTCCTTTTCTGCATATGTAATGCTTTACTGTTGCTATGGCCATTGGCTAATGCGAATAAAGTTTTATCTATCTATCTACCTACCAACTGAAGAAAACACCTATGTCTGATGAGGTACAAACATAAAAGCCTGCTGGATCAGGCCAATGGCCCATCTAGTCCAGCATCCTGTTCTCTCAGTGGTCAACCAGACCAGATGCCTGTGGGAAACCCATGAGGAGCATTTGAGCACAAGAGCCCTCTCCCCTGCTGTGTTTTCCAGCAACTGGTATTCAGAAGCACTGCTGCCTCCAGCTGTGAAGGCAGACCATAGCCATCCCAGCTAAAAAGGTAAAGGTAAAGGGACCCCTGGCCATTAGGTCCAGTCGTGGCCGACTCTGGGGCTGCGGCGCTCATCTCGCTTTACTGGCCAAGGGAGCTGGCGTACAGCTTCTGGGTCATGTGGCCAGCATGACTGAGCCGCTTCTGGCGAACCAGAGCAGCGCACGGAAACACCGTTTACCTTCCCGCCGGAGCGGTACCTATTTATCTACTTGCACTTTGACGTGCTTTTGAACTGCTAGGTTGGCAGGAGAAGGGACCGAGCAACGGGAGCTCACCCCGTCGCGGGGATTCTAACCGCCGACCTTCTGATCAGCAAGTCCTAGGCTCTGTGGTTTAACCCACAGCGCCACCCGCGTCCAGCAGCCCTCAATAGCCCTCTCCTCCTCCATGAATTTGTCTAATCCTCTTTTAAAGCATCTGCTGTAAGCAATCACTTCCTCCTGTGGGAGTGAATTTCATAGTTCAACTACAGCCTGCAGAAGCTTCTGCTGCGATAAATCCATCAGCCTTTCGAGAAAGGTTCCACAAGACTTTCTGTTGCATTTTTAAATAGGCAGTTTAGTCTGCAAAATAAGGAAAGAAACCCAGCTGGTGCAGAACATGGCAACGGGCTTTTGCTCGGCGGAGCTTCTTAGAATGCATGCAGAACACTGGTGCTGAAAAGAACTGCGCTGGCTGCCAGTTAGCTACTAAGCCAAGTTCAAGGTGCTCATTCTGGTATTTTAATTGAGATTTTATGGCTGCGTTTTGGCTTTCCTTAAAAGAAAAAGCAATATACACACCCTTTTGATATAAAATAAAATAAATCTGCCTTGGGAACTCTGCTGGAACCTCATGACGCAAACCGTCCCCGGCCCGGCCCCCAACAAAAAACATAAAAGCTGCTGCATTTAAGACAAAATCCAGGTAAATATATATCTGCTACTGCCAGGCCCAGATCAGATCACCACTTATCTTCCAAATGGCTCCAGGCGTCTCCGTCTGCAAGAAGCGCTTACGTACTATACTTTTATCTGGCTTTTTGGACAATTATCGCCTCCAACTGTGGCTCGCAAATATTTAACAAGAGAAGGAGAGGGCGGTGGTGTCCTGGCATTAGGCTTACACACATAAAAACAAACCAACAAGGAGGAAAGATGAAAAGGGGGCAGCGAGTGGAAGAAAAGGCCCTTGAGAAGGTAATCGACAGCTCTTGGCCAGGGCTACCAATTTGCTGGGAAAGATACAGGTAGCTGTGCTGGTCTATTAGAGGAAACGCCAAAATCACAATAAGGTGACACCTCTTTATTTGGACAAGCTAACAATTGTGAGCAAGCTTTCGAGCTGTCAAAATTCTTCTTCAGGCAGAATGTTAAGCAAAAGGCAGGAGACGGGATAGAAAGAAAATGCTGTATAGTCCCAAAGCCTGTCGTTGATGAGAGATTTAAGATGAAACATAGGAGATATTAAGCAGACTTCGGATTATTATTCCTTGGGGTGAAGTTTGTCTGAATCAAGGCTCATAGCTAAACTCGCCCCTCAGTGACTATGGGCTGTAACCAAGAACAACCCTTAAGTCAGTGTGTTGCTTAACTGCAGCTCCCATCAGTCCCAGCGAGTAGGGTCAGTGGTGAGGGATCATGAAGGGAGTTGTAGTTCAGCAACATGGGGGGGGGGCAAAGGTTATTCCCCACGCCTGACTTAAGTTAGAGGCATGCAGAACGTTGATGGGGACAGGAGAGGCAAATGGTGGAACACCACAAATCAACAGCCAGTTTTGAATGCTGTGAAACAGAGGAATTCACAAAAGGGAGAAACAAGATAAATCTGGGTATGTTGCAGGACCGAGGAGAAAACTGAAGCACCAACTCTATTCAAAACACATGGTTGTCTGGGGGAATGGGTGCGCCCAGGCAAGCCTGCTGCCCAATATTATTCATTGTTTTCTATCGGGCCTGTCTGAGAATGTGATGGAAGGATGCACCCCGACAACGGCCTCACTGGATTCAAGTTCCGTCTCGTTCAGCAATTTCTAACACCAGCTAGGCTGTGCGCCTCTGGGAAACGCACAAGCCAGCCGCAAAGGAGAAAAATCACCTCCCTTTTGCCCTTAGCATCCAGCCTTGGTAGACTTCCTTTGTACACGGAGGTTCCACTTAGCTATTGGGGGTGTTGGCAAGAGTTTGCTATCCTTCACGAGTGCGTAAGAACCCAAGAAGGGCCCTGCAGCTGAATCGGGCCAAGGGGAGCCCAACAGCCGGTTCTTGAAGTGGCCAACCAGATGCCCCGATGGAAAGTCAGTAAGCTGTTCCCGAGCGCAACAGCAACTCTCTCCTCTTGTGGTTCCCAGCAACAGGCATTCAGAGGCATATTGCTGCCTCTGAGCAGAAGCAGAACATAGCCACGGCAGCTAGTAGCCACTGAGAACCTTCTAAACGCCTTCTGAAGCTACCCAACTTGGCAGCCATGCACGTGGGAGTGAATTCCCCTGTTTCGCTATGCCTTGCTTAGCCTACTGGATCAGGCTGAAGGCTTGTCTAGCTCAGCCTCCTGATCTCACAGGGGCCAAGCAGATGCCCCAAAAGCAGCAAAAAAACTTGAGTTCCCCCCACTTGCAATTCCCAGCAGCTGCCATTTCGAGGCCTCCTGACAGTGGAGGCAGAACACAGTATCCAATTGTGCCTGCAGACAGGCATTTTTGGACTCTGCAGCAGCTGAAGGAAGGCTGAAAAACCAAAACTGAATCTCGACAAGACAGAGGAACTGTGGGTGGTTCCTGGATCTGGGAAAATAGGCTCATCCTGCTCTGGCGGGGGTTTCACTTCCCCAGACAGAGCAGGTATGCAGAGCGTGGGGGCCACCAGGGCAGCTCAATTTGCCCCTCAAGCAAAGTACTGGCCCATGATATCATCAGGCAGCGCCACTACAAGACAACACTCAAGGAAAAAGTGATGCTGGTTTAGGTGGGGTTGGAAGGAGGCAAAACTTCTTGCCTTGGCTGGAAACCTTTTCAAACTCCTACTTTACCCAGGTTAGACATTTGTCACCTTAAAAGAAAATGAAAACGAGGGGGAAGTTTTCCAGGCTGGGTGCTTAGGGGAGATTCCTGCTCGCCACAGGAGACCAGGAAAGTGGGCCTATTGGCAAGGCTGGTGCCAAACGGTTCTTGAGAGTGTGAGTTTCCTTGCAGGGCTCCTAGCAACAGTATAAGCTGCTCGTGGGGAAATCCCCTGCTCCTTGTTCCTTTCCGCCTTCCCATCTCAATGCAAACTCCCTAAGAGCCAAGATCAGATTTCGAAGATCCCAGCCAAATTGGTGCTGGGGTTTTTCCGCCTGTCCCAACCCCAGGATGAAAGGAAACCCCGTGACCTGCCTTCGACAGCCATCATTCGTCTCCAATGTCAGACAAAAAAGCTTCAGCTTCACTCTTTAATCTGCTGAGATAAAGATCCAAAGTGGAGGCAGCTCCACCTTGGAGACTCATCAGCACAGGGATAATTGTCAGGTTAGGACTGCTTACCAGTCCTGTTCCTTGCGGGAGGATTTTTTGGGGGGGAGGCGGGCACGGGGGGAGAGGAGAAAAGATAACAAGAAGCTCAGCAGCCTTTGCTACTGAACCACGCCAGAGTAGAACCTAGCACTGTGCGCTGCAGAAACCCAAGTCTAGAGAACCTGAAGGCTTTTTAAAACCACCACCACCCAGTTTCTAACTCTTAGGGAGACAGGCTCAACAGTGGGACCCTCAGACGCCAGAGAGGGAACTGCTTGCGTTTCTTATGGATCAGAGGAAGGGTGTCAAGCTGAGATTGTGCAGAGTCCGAAGTCTTCCCCCAGCTAGTTCAAAAGTGTGTGGAACTGCCTTTAGAAGTACCTGTGCGACGCTACCTTCAGACCCCTCCTCAAAGCTCACCCTTTCTGCAAAGCCTCTGCCACAATCTCTTAACCCCCACAATCCACTTTAGCCAAGTGCAAGCACATGCAGTTGGAATAATGGCATACCACTGGATTATAGACTGTTTATTTGTACAGTGTGGAAAAAGTTCCATGCACGTAGATGGTGATATATAAGTAAAAATAAAGAGGTTAAATAGGAAAGTAAGAAGCTGCCTTATGCTGAGTAGGGCCCTTGGCCCATTTAGTTCAGTACTGTCTCCACTGATAGGAAGCAGCTCTCCAGGGTTGCAGGAAAGGAGTCTTCCCCAGCCCTGCCTGCAAATACCACTGGGGACTGAACCTGGGACCTTCTGCAGATGCTCCAGCTAAAAATAAGATCCTAGTCCTCATGGTTCTGAACAAAGGACTACGGTAGTTTTAGTAGAAAATTGCCTTATATCAAGTCCCTTGTCCATCTAGCTCAGTAATGTCAGCACTGACTAGCAGCAACTCTTCGTGGTTTCAGGCCGGGTGTCTTTCCCAGCCCTGCCTGGAGATGCTAACCTAGGCCCTTCTGCATGCAAAGCAGATGCTCCACCCACTGAGCTACAGCCCTTTCCACAGCCACGGACTCCCTCAGCTAAAACCCTACTCTCTCCACTTCAGCCTCTCTAAATCTGAAACACAGGGAAAGCAAACTGGACCCACTCTACAGGGTTGTCGTCAAGGATCCCTGAGCCAATATATGTAAAGGCTTGGACGTGGGTAGCCAGCATGGGGCCCTCCAAATGTGGTTGGGACTCCCAGCTACCCTGAGCCCCAGCCAGCATGACCAGGGACGATGGCAGTTGCGGTCTGAAACCACAGCATCCAGACAGCACCACGCTAGGTACCTTTGGGCTAAGAAACAGAACTAGCAGTGACATGTGAGGTGCTGGAAGACTCTGAGCATAAAACTGCCCTGTACTTTGCAAAGCAGAACCGAGCAAGCACTTTGCAAAGCAGAACCGAGCAACAAGCACAGCCTGTGTCACAGAACTCTGATCGCCCATGCCTGTCCAATAAACAGACTGATACTAGGAGGCTGAGCTAGGGAGATGGGTCATATGTGGCAGGACGGAAGGGGGGAAAATCCACACCAAAGGCCGTCCGCTCTTGGTTACAAGTTTCAGTGCCTACCTTGATTTATGAACAGACATGTGGGGTTGCAATATTTGCGTGCCACTAGAGAGCTAGAAGAGCAAACGCCACACAAGAAGAAGCCAACCCCCACCGCCTTGGGGGAAGGAGGGTGCCGGTAAACGCGCAAAACAACAGATCAAAAGGAAACAGGAAGTGGATCTCTCTCTCTCAAGCACAGCTGCCCTGGTGAGATTCCAGAGCGCACAAATGAAAAAAGGAACATAAATATTTGCAGCCTGATCTTCAGTGCCAGAAGTCAAGAGCCTCCGAGTAAATGTCAGGAGGAAGTATTCTGAAATTATGAGGGAATCAAGAACGGCCTCTCCAGCTCATCCATGTTGGGAGCACTAGCGATGACTCTTCCCAAATGCCAGGAGTATCTCCTCTCTACTACAATTCGCGAGTTCCTCCCTTCCCTGTCGCCACAGTCTTTTGCACGTTTTGAATTCCAGAAGAGATCGGCAATCCCCACCCAGAAGGCCGCAACTTACAGAAAAAGACAGGCGTCGGAACGGACTGATCGTGTCAACCTCCATTTCATCCAGGTGCAGGGAATTGGCTCTGGGTCAGAGCGAGCTGGAGCATAGCTGTTCAACGTCAAACTACGTTGGGTCCCGAAGAGTCCCGCATTCAGCCCGCATGCCGGCAAGAGAGATACGCGTCCACCATAGTTTGGTTCAAAAAGGAGCAAAAAATCCCAGGCTGGCTGGCCAGTGCTGTCTCCCGACAGCAAGGGGGAATTGAGAAACTCCTGAAATGGGGGCTGGGGGCTGGGAGGGAAAGTCAGGGACCTTCTTTCCAAAGGCTTAAGAGAAATCTCTGTGCTGGGACAGTGATGTTGCAGTGGGACGGTTCGGCCTTTGAGCCCCTGGGATCTCCCGACATGTGACCATCAAGCGCTGCTTGCAAAGTTTTGACGTTTACCTGGATCGCTCCAGCCTTTTATGCTCAGCCGGGTGACTCAGGTGCTGGAGGCTGCTGGGCGGAATCTGCTGAGGGAGGAGGGGCGGAGGGGGAGGGAGGGACACGCACACAGAAACACACACTCCAGGGAAGAGAGAGGGAGACAGAGAGGTGGCAAAGAGCACTTACCTTCTTGTACGTGGTTTCGCCGGTGGAGTCCACACCCCTGTGGCCTTTCTTGATTGTCTGTGAGGAGTGCCCAGAGGCACCCGGCAACTGGAATCGGAAGCAAAAAAGAAAAGGGGGGAGGTGAAATACAGGCTTCAGTGAGATTTTAAGTATCATCCTGTATGTTTCTAGACTTACTATCCCTGGCTGAAAACAGATGATAAAACTTCAGGGGGCTTGATTTGGCCCTTAGGTTTGCTAGTTGCCGACCCATGGCATAAGCAGAGGGAAAGAGAAAAGGGAGTTGGGCACATTTGGGATAGCTCAGTTGGAGCAGCATGAGACTCTTAATCTCAGGCTTGTGGGTAGGAGTCCCACAAGAGAGTCCTGTATTGCAAGGGGTTGGGCTAGATGATCCTTGTGGTCCCTTCCAACTCTACAATTCCATGATTTGTGGAGGGGGCTGTTCTAGCATCTGTTCTAGAGGCATCCATACACTTTATAAAGTGATGGGGCTTTATAAAAGAAAGAGGGGACAGATCCCTGCCCCAGCTGGCTTACAACCCAGACACTGATTGTACCCTACAGATCCTTTATTGGCAGGAGTCCTTTTTCCTCTTCCAATTTATTAATGGTGGTACAGCCACTGGGGACTGCCTGGCTGGCACTGACCCGTGACTGGGCTTCTCAGCAGTGATTCTCCGTTTTCGAATGCCCTCCCTGATGAATTGTGCCTTTCTCCCTCATTACTGACTTTTAGGAGGAATTGGAAATCATTCATGTTAATGTTTTTAACATTCGATGCTTGAAAAGATATTGCTGCTGACAACCCTGAGATCACTATTTTTATAACTTTTTTTTTAAAAAACTTTTATGACATTTTAAAATATATTATCGATGTGTTCACCACTCTCGGCTACTTCGGGAGGGAGTGCAGGATATAAACTGTAATAACAACAGCAACAACAGATACAGAAGAGAAAAGGGAGGAAAATTAAGGTGGGGTAAACAAGAGAGGAATGTGCTTTTTTTTCAGAACAGGAGCAGGTAGAATCTAAAAATTCCACATGGGGGAGGGATAAATGGAGTGAGATAGCAAAAACACAATTATACCTATTTAGTACTTGAGTTGCAGGAAGACATGGAGACTAGGAACTGTGCAAGAATTTCAAGAAAATGTGAGGTTTAAGGGGGGAGGGAATACACAGCAGCACCCAAATGTTCTGGGAGGCATTTCTAGGGGTAATGGGGCAGCATGATGAATAAACTGAGGGAGCAGGGGGCCTTCGGACAGCTGTGGGGGGTGGAGCTGAAACTGTGGAGGTCACAGGCAGGGATGTGTTTAGCTGCAAGAGCAAGGAGGCACAGAGGGGAGAGGAGACAAGTCTGATGTGAAAGGTGTGCGCTCAGCAACTGATGTTTTCCTGCTCTGGAGAGCTGTTATAAAGCAGGAGGGAGCCCCAACCTGTCAGGAAGAGAGCACGGATGGGTTGCATGCACGCACACGAAAGCTCATACCAATAAAAAACTTAGCTGGTCTCTAAGGTGCTACTGGAAGGAATTTTTTTATTTTGTTTCGACTACGGCGGACCAACACGGCTACCCACCTGTAACTCAGACAACTGTGTCTTTCCCCAGGAAAATGCACGCAAATATATCCCTAAGAGCAAAGACTGGGCTCCCACTCTGTATTTATATGGTGATACATGAATACATCAAACCAAGTCAATATTCGGAATCCTTGGCCTAAAATGCCTGCTTATTTGGGGGCAAGATGTTCTGTGCCCCAAACACTCCTCTCCTGCACACAGGCACCCATATAGAAAACTGGTGTTGACCGACTGACGGTTAGCAAAGTGATTCTAAGAACGCGGAGCTTTCAGAACCCACACCTGCAATCCTTTGAATGCAGTTGTTTTGCTTCTTGCGTTGTCCTCCCCCCACACACACACAATCGCAACTTACCTCAAGCGTTTTTTTAAGTGTTGCTGTCCCGGGTGTCCCTGGAAGAAAGAAAAGGAAGACGTGAGGAGCTCTGCTATGAAACAATCCTCCTAGCTGCTCAAGGAAAACCCTGCCCAGCCATAAACCTTGCCAGGTGGAGAACCCTGCAACTGGATCAGGCCATGGGGGGGGAGGGGGAGAGGGCATCTAGCCCAGCACCCTGTTCTGCTCTGTGAGAAGCCCACAAGCAGGATCAAAGCTCAGCAGCACCTCTCCCTGATGGCCATTTCCAGAAACTGGAGCTCAGGGCCACCCTGCTGAGGACCCCAGAGACAGCATACAGCTATCACAGCTAGTAGCCATTGATGGCCTAACGCACCACAAATCTGTCAGCTAGCTTACTTATCCTGTGTATATCTCAACTTTTTCTCCATGCATCTTTGGCGGTTTACCTGCTTCTCCCCCTCCTCACTCGTCTCCACAACAACCCTGTGAGGTAGATTAGACCCGAGAAGGAGTGAGCTGGGGATTCAATCCCTGGTGTCCCTGGTCCTAGTCCGACACTAACAATTACACCACACTGGCTCCCTCAGTTATTTCCCTCTTCCATCACAGGGATATTGCAACAACGGGATCTTTGGGGGGGGGTGAGAAAGAAAATGGCACCCTGAGCTCCATGGAGAGCAGGCAGGGTAGGAATGAAATATGGAAATAGAAATGTCCAGGGAGAACAGCACTGTTAACTATAAACGTACAGAATTGTAGCGTTGGAAGGGACCCCAAGGGCCATCTAGTCCAACTCCCTGCAATGCAGGAATAACAGCTAAAGAATATATTTAGCCAATACGTAGTTATGAGGTCAACAACTGCTTATCACAATGTCACCCCAGTCTAACTCTGTTGCCCGAAGCACCAAGGAGCATCAATACCGGACTCAGGCTCAACCGGATTCTTCAAATTCCTCAAATCTTGTGTAAACTGAGGGACACTCACAACAGAGATATGACTCAGCCAGATGCCAACAGCTTAAGTGCTTTTCCACACACAACCCAGCTCACTGCGAATCCATCTGGCCCAGGCTCGGAAAGCTCAGTGATAGAAACTCAGATATATAAGCTAATCACCTAATGGCACCTTAAACATAGGTTGCGGTCGCCACAATGGACTGTCTAGGCACCATTCCCATCCGGGAAATAATAATAATAAATTATTTTATTTTTATTACTATTATGATGGTGATTTCTATATTAATTTATATTTTAAAGAACAAATCTCAAAGTGCTTTACATATAAACCATCCCAGACCCTGCGCTACTCACCCGAGGCCCTTCTTCGTGTGCCTCCTCGTGAGGACTGGAGAGTGGCAAAACAAGAACGGGCCCTTTTTTGTAGTGGCTCCCTGTCTGTGGAATACTCTCCCCAGGGAGGTTTGCCTAGCACCTTCATTATTTATTTTTAGGCGCCAGGCAAAAACGTCCCTCTCCAACCAGGGGCTTGGGGTGATTCATATTCTACAGCCTTTTAAATGTGACTGTGGGAAGGGGGTGGGATTATGGTTTTGTTCTTTTGGTTTAATTATCTACTTGTGTTTTATCTTGTATTTTATTCTGTGAACTGCCCCGAGATCTTTTGAGGAAGGGCGGTATATAAATTTAATAAACAAACAACACACGAAAACATCAAACAAAACAATTCAGAATAAAACAAATTCAAGCTTCAAGGAAATATTTCAGATCTTTCTCGGCTGACCAACAGAGAGGGAGGGTGCTGGGAGCTGTACTACAACAAAATCTGGAGGACAGCTGGTTAGCCACCCACCCCTTCTTTAGGGAATGGGTGAGGTGAGGAGGAGAGCGCAGTCTGCTTCATAAGGGCTTTGCAGTTATGGAGCACACGTCCTTGGGCACAGAAAGATGTATGACACTATCCAGAAGAGAATGCAGCATTCCAGAGTCTCTGCTTCTTTCAACATGAAAACAACATTGATGGTAGCCCTACCAGAGGACAGGTATCCTGGCTGCCAGTTAGCCACCCCTGGCCTAAGGTAGTCCTGGGTGGAACATACCAGCGGCGGCGGCAGCAGTGCAGGGTGGGTGGGATGGAGAGCAGGTACCATCAAATATTAAACAGGCAGATCAGCCCGAAATTAAGCAAACACAACACTGGAGCTGATGTTGTATTTTTACCTGACTTGATATTGTATTTATTATATTCTCCAATTTGCATCGTAGGTTCTTTGATGACTAAAATGATCATTTGTTGCCCACAGGAGTAGGTTAATAGCTTTCTAACACATGCTAATGAATAATACAAAATACCAGGGTACCCAACGCTGTAAGATGTTGACTACCCTAGGAGTAGACCCCCTTTCTTCCTCAAGATGGATTTTGGGGGTAGGAAAGTGAAGAAAGGGCTTTCTCAAGGGTCAGACTCAAAATTATAGTTTCTGCCCACCTTTCCCAGTGTTTTCACAATACACATGTGGAATGAGGCAGCTGTGTAGCGTGCACCGAAATCCCACATGAATGCAGAAAGCCTGTGGCATATAAACACAGAATTCAGCTTCCTAAGAATCTGTTGGGTTTTTTAAAGCACGTTCCTAGACCTCATCGTTACAAAGATGTGCTTCAGCACATGCAGGAACACTGCCCGGCTGAAAATCAGCAATATGGGTGGCTGAGTAGGCTTTCTATAGCCCGTGTTTAGAATTTTTTTTTCTTTTTCAATGATGCAATGTAGGAGATAAATATATGTATATCTCTCATGTGCAACCTTAGTTTGCATAAATTATACAGGTCACAGAACATAGCTTTTCTCTGTGCAGACAGCCAATGGGTTTTAGGGTGGAAAACACGCTGCGCTTCGCACACACCTGCTTCACAGCTCCTAACTCAACGTGACTTCGCCAGGCCTTGCCCTGCATTCTCACAGCCACCACCCATAAGACCTGCATAACTTTTACCCTACCACTCAGTAGCCGCCAATTATACTGGCCAGGCCCGCCCACCCTGGTCACGGGCAGCCAATGAACGCAGCTGCTTTCAGCTTGCTGCCAGCACTCTCTCCTTGGAAGGCGGCCTGAGACAGGTTCCGGTATATGCGCTCAGAGGTTCAATCACACTCTTGAACACTCTTCCCTCCCCGCACATCCTGTGCTCCCAAGAAAAAGGGTGAATCATCAGCCTGCTGGGTTCCAAGCATGCTCCGTCATGCAGAGACGCGTGTCGAGATTTCGGCAAGCGGGAGGCTGGCATGAACGGCAAGGAGGCAATCTGCCGAGGGTTTAGGAGAAGGGCGCTCCTAAGAGTCCAGCTTGCTCCCTGCTGCCTGGAAGCAGCCCGGCAGCTTGAATGAGCCAAGGATGCTGAGGGGGAACTTCCCCAGGTGACCTCTCAGAGCTCGCCGTTCATCCCTGAGAATCAAACTCCAAATAGCTGCCTGCTTCTGGAATACGCACAGTTGTTTCGGCTCTAGGAGACATGGAGAGCATAAGGAAGAAGAAGAAGAAGAAGAAGAAGAAGAAGAAGAAGAAGAAGAAGAAGGAGTAGTAGTAGTAGTAGTAGTAGTAGTAGTAGTAGTTTGGATTTGATATCCCGCCTTTCACTCCCTTTAAGGAGTCTCAAAGCGGCTAACATTCTCCTTTCCCTTCCTCCCCCACAACAAACACTCTGTGAGGTGAGTGGGGCTGAGAGACTTCAGAGAAGTGTGACTGGCCCAAGGTCACCCAGCAGCTGCAGGTGGAGGAGCGGAGATGCGAACCCGGTTCCCCAGATTACGAGACTACCGCTCTTAACCACTACATCACACTGGCTCTGCTGGATGAGACTGAAGGCCCATCTAGTCCTGTATCCCATGTCCGAACATGGCCAATCATAAGCCTTCAAAAAAGACCTCAGGAAGGGCACAGAGGGCAAAAAAAAACCACCTTTCACCTCCCCCAGGCTCCTGGTCTTTCAGTGGCCTGTGAACATAGGCGGGCTAGTGGGAGTCATAGTCTGAAACTGCTGGATGACATTAGTTTAGGGTGTACAGAGAGTTGAAAAAAAATATTAGGGAACTTTCAAGCAAAAAATAAAAAGGCACCCCCTAGTGGACAAGGGAAATGGCAACAGCATTTTTTACAAAGCCTTAGACTCACAGAAACATAAGAGTAGGAAGGATTAAAATTTATTTACATGACAAATTATTAGTCATGTTGTCAACTTGGACTACTTCATTCTCATACAGTGCAGTAATATCCTCTTTGCTTAACAAGAATCATACAATAAACGGGTCCAGTAAAGAAGGATTTATGAGGAGAGAGTGATTATTCGTGAAGGAGGCATCCTAAGAAAAAGACTTGTTTCCAAAAAACCCAGCTACTCTGCGGGAGGCTACTCAGTTCATTTCAGGAGAACTTAAACCATGGAAAATAACAATGAGAGGCCCAGGAATGTATACAAAAGGCAGTGGGGTGAAAAAGCCTTTTTTTAAAAAACAATTATTCACAAAGCAGAATGGAAAGGCAGTCCAATCAACCAACCCTTTTTCCTATGGCACCCTTGCCGTAACTAAGGATTGTTGAGGTTTGGAGAAGGGCCTCTATGGAGCCTTCTGCCCAAGGTTTGAAAAATGTCATTTTTACTGGGGATTGGGGGGGGGGGACAGACTTCCCTTTTCCATCAGGCATTTAAGCTGATCTAGGTACTGTGGCTGTGGTTTTTTTAAATTAATGTCCGGTTTCACGATCCCCACCCCGGTCCAAACTTGTTGACCGTTTTGGTGCATTTGGAAGAGTGGCATACAAATGTTTAATGATAAATATAAAGGCAGTCATCTCACTAGACGTGCTTAACAGCTCAGGGAACCTGTCCTGCTGGCCCTCCACATGGAAGAAGACAGAAGTGGAAGGCAGGTTCCCCCCCTTTCGAACCCAGAGCTCAGCCTTCCCTTCCCATTCACGTCTTCCCCAAAAAGGAAATATCTTGTGCTTCTGGCCTCACCCACCATATGTAGGCAAGGCCTGGAGCACACAAATATTAACTGAAATAGTTTAAGTAGAATTTAACCTACTATGAAGGTTACCAAACATTCAAAGGAGAGAAATAATAATCATGGGGGACTTCAACTTCCTCGATATCTGTTGGGACTCAAACTCTGCCAGAGTGCAAGGTCTGACAAATTCCTCCAATTTCATTTCCCAGAAAGTGGAAGAACCAACAAGGGGACCATCTATCTTGGACCTGGTCCTCACCAATAGGGAGAAAGTGATTGATGAAGTGGAAGTGATGGGAAACCTGGAAGGAAGTGATCATGTTCTCCTGGGTTTCAGGATACAGAGGCAAGGGAAAACCAAGTGTAGTCGGACACGCACTCTGGACTTCAAGGAGGCCAATTTCAAAAAGCCGAAGAAGTTACTGGGTGTGATCCCATGGTCAGAAATACTTAATGAGAAGGGAGTCTAAGAAGGATGGGAGTTTCTAAAAGGAGTAATATTGAAGGCCGAAATGCAAACAATACCAACAGGAAAGAAAAATGGGAGGCGTCTAAGGAAACCGGTGTGGCTGCATAAGGAGCTCACAGATGAGCTGACAGTTAAGAAGGGCATGTATAAGAAATGGAAGAAAGGGGAAATTGCAAAGGAGGAGTATACACAAGTAGCCAAAAGTTGCAGGGGGGAAGTCAGGCTGGCTAAAGCTCAGAATGAGCTCAGGCTTGCGAGAGAGGTTAAAAAGAATAAAAAAGGTTTCTTCGGCTATGTCCGAAGTAAGAGAAAGAACAAGCAAGTGGTAGGTCCTCTGCATAGGGAACACAAAGAAATACTATTAGGTGACAAATACTCAGCACCTACTTTGCCTCTGCCTTCACCCAAAAGGAAAGCGATGCCCAACCTGGTGATAACAGAACAAATTGTGTAAGGAGGGAGCTGCAGCCCAAGATAGGAAAAGAGGTAGTAAGGGAACACCTAGCTACTTTAAATGAATTCAAATCTCCAAGGCCTGATAAGCTGCATCCAAGGGTACTAAAGGAGCTCGTGGATGTAATTTCAGAAACTTTGTCTATTATCTTTGAGAATTCTTGGAGAACAGGTGAGGTCCCGACAGACTGGAGGCAGGTAAATGTTGTCCCCATCTTCAAAAGGGGGGGGGGGGAGGAAGACCCAGATAACTACCGACCAGTGAGCTTGACACTGATACCAGGGAAGGTCCTCGAACAGATAATTCAACAGTCCGTCTGTGAGCATTTAGAAAAGGATGCTGTGATTACTAAGACCCAGCATGGGTTTCTCAAAATAAGTCATGCCAGACCAATCTGATTTCTATTTTTGATGAAATTACAAACTTAGTGGAACGGGGAAATGCTGTGGGCATAGTGTATCTTGATTTCATTAAAGCTTTTGACAAAGTCTCCCATGGTATTCTCATGAGGAAGCTGATAAAATGTGGGCTGAACTAAGTACAGTTGTATCCTGGATGCCAAATGCCTTGGGACCCGTATGTTTCGGCTCCCGAAAGATCGAAAACTGAGAGCGAGTGTTCCGGTTTTTGGAAACCAAATGTCTGGTGCAGGAAGCTCCTACAGCCAATCAGAAGCAGTGCCTTGGTTCTTGAACGGTTTTAAATTTGAGATCCAAGGTACGACTGTAACTGTTAAGGGGATTTGTAGCTGGTTGACTGACCGAGTACTCATTAATGGTTCCTTGTCACCTTGGAAAGAAGTGGCAAGTGGGGTGCCGCAGGGTCCTGTCCTAGGCCTGTTGTTGTTTAACATCTTTATAAATGACTTGGATGAAGGAATTGAGGGGTGCTCATCAAATTTCCAGATGACACCAGACTGGGAGGAACAGCTAATGCTGCAGAAGACAGAATCAAAACTCAAAATGACCTTAACTGGACCCAAACAAGCAAAATTAATTTCAACAGGGACAATTGTTAAGGTTCTGCACTTAGGCAGGAAAAACCAGGTGCACAAATATAGGATGGGGGACACCTGGCTTACTAGCAGCACATGTGAAAAGGATCTAGAGGTCTTGGTGGACTACAAGCTTAACATGAGTCAACAGTGTGATGCAGCAGCAAAAAAGGCTAATGCTATTCTAGGCTGCATCAACAGAAGTCTAGTGTCCAGACCAAGGGAAGTAATAGTACCACTCTATTCTGCCTTTGTCAGATCACACCTGGAATACTGTGTCCAGTTCTGAGCACTACAATTTAAGGATGATATTTACAACCTGGAACTCGTGCAGAGGATGGCAACCAAAATGACCAAAAGTCTGGAAACCAAGCCTTATGAGGAACAGTTGAGGTAGTTGTGTATGTTTAGCCTGGGAAAGAGGAGACTGAGAGGAGATATGAGAGCCATCTTCAAATATCTTAAAGGCTGTCCCATGGAAGATGGAGCCAGCTTGTTTTCTCCTGCTCTGGAAGGTAGGATCGGAACCAATGGCGTCAAAGGAGATTCTGACTAAACATCAGGAAGAACTTTCTGACAGTAAGAGCTGTTCAGCAGTGGAACAGACTCCCCTGCCTTGGAGGTTTTAGCTGTCATGGATGCTTTAGCTGAGATTCCTGCATTGCAAGGGGCTGGACTAGATGCCCCTTCCAACTCCTATGCTTCTTGCTCTTGTCAGTTATTCAGCTTTCAAGCCACAGTGGCTCTCCTGCAGCCCAGGTTTCACACATTCCCCCTTTCCTTGGTAGTGGCAAAAGAAAACTGTGGTGACCAGAATGAAACACCTTCCTCAAGGCAGGTCTTGACCCCAACTTCATACTCCATCTCTGAAATTCAGTGCAAGGCCAGCAACCTCTTTGCTCTTTTCTCTAGCACTAAAACTGGAGGCAAGAGGTGACTCCTGCCACAGCCTCATTCCAAGCACCTTTGGAAACACAGCACAACCGCAGGGTCGACACACGGCCACCTTCTGGCTCCCAGGCTGAAAAGCGAGAGCCGCTTATGCTTGCCAGAGGCTGGGAGGACACTAGCCGTGGCAAGGAGAGTTGTGTAATAATCCAGCAAGCTTGACGGAAATGAAAAGCATGGACATCAGCCGATACCAGCAGGCTTAGCGCTCTAGTGCTTAAAAGCATGGAGGAGTGTTGCTCAAGCAGAGGAGGAGGGTGGCTGCTTCAAACAAACATGCAGCGAGGTTACGAAAGCTATTTGGAGAAGATGTGTCACCAGCACTGGCATCCTTGATCTTGCACTTCACATCAAGTCTGTGCATCAAGGAGCTGCAGAATTGCCGCTTTGTTACAGGACGGAGGCAGAAGAGAACAAACCACCTTCTCTTACCCACACATTAAAATAAATAAAAATGAACTGTATTTTGAACATGGGTGTGGGACCGCAGACCTAGGGGCCAAATGCAACCCACCAGGCCTCTCCTCAGGCCACACCTCCTCCTTAGCCACACCTCCTCTCTTCAGGCCACACCCTCACACCAACCCGGCTTCCTACCTGGCTGGAACGTGCCCTTGACTTGACTGGATGGAAGGCAGAGAAGGGCCTGCGAGGGTGTGTAGGAATTTGCTCTGCCCACTCTTGCCTCTGGCCCTGCCCACCAGGGGCATTTGGCCCAAAGGCTGACAAAGATGTCGCCCTCCCCTCCAAATATAGAATGAATGCCACAAATGTCCAGACATCAAAAGAGGACTCTTGAGGCAGACATTAAATACTGCATAGGTACGACGAGTGGGTGAAAACCATTGACCTAAATCAAAGACGGGGTTGCTGCAGCCGTCGGCCAGACAGGATCTGGAAGAGGTCATTGGCTCTGGGCTCTCTGTACACCTTCCAGAACATCATCTGGAAGGACTACTGGTTTCCCAACCCTGGTGTGAACAAAACGTGAGTTAAAATGAGAACTTCTCTACCACGACTGGTACAAAAGGAATGACTCATGGTTCTGGGAGAGAATGTTTTACCACCAGATGGCCACAGGTTTAATCTCTAAGAAACCCCAGGGAGCAGTGGAAGACTTATTTAAGAGACTTGAGAGATCCTCTGCAAGCTGTTGTTGGATCACAGGTGGGGGAGAGCATGCGGTCCTTCAAATGCTGTGGGATTCCAACTCCCAGCAACCAGCATGACCAGTAGTCACAGAGGGTGATGGGGAGTTGTAGTCCAGCAACACCTGCAGGGCCCCACAAGTGCTCCCAATGCTTGGGATAGATAATACTGGGAAAGATACAATAATGTAGGCAAAGGTAAGACCCATGGCAGATTCTAGGCGACCAATACCTGGAAGTCTCATGTAAAATGGACAGGTTAGTATCAGAATGCCTTTCAGGGTTGGTGTAATAAACTTCTGTGCTCTGAGCACTTAAATATTATTGCCACAAAGAGTTCCAGTGCAGAGCTCTAGGACCACCTGCTCTAACCTGAGGATAAGTTAAGGGCTTTTAAAAACTGGGGAGTGGAAGGAGGTCAGTTCAATTAGAGAGCAGTCCTGACATAAGGCAATAACACCATCAATCCAGTAACCTTAGGCAAACGGGGGAAACTTTGGCCCTTCAGATGTTAGTGAACTACAATTCCCACTGCCCTTCATCACTCAGCTATGACTGCAAGGGCTAATGGGAGAAAGAGTCCAACAATGTCCAGCAGGCCAAAGGTTCACCACTCCTAAGTAAAGGCTCGGTTCCACACCACACATGCACACATGAAACTTAAGAAAGCCAAGTCTGTTTAGCGGCTAGTAATCAGAGAGGAGGGGGAGAAGCCCATGCTCGTGCCTCGGTTTACCCATACATCTTCGGGAAGGCATCAGTGAACAGCAAAGGAAGCTGAAAGCTATACAGAGAAAGAGGAGGAAAAGAGAGAGAAAGCAGTGAAATTATTTTTAGGAGAGGGGAAAAAACTGAAGCTCGAGTGCGTCTGGGTCGATGTTTCAACATCGTGACAGGGGAAGAATAAATTAAGAGTACAAAAATATATAAGAGCAAAAAATAAAAAGGAGGAGGGGACAGAAAAGAGAATCCATCAAACCATTTAAACAGATTAATCTCACTGTTCAGCCTACATCTGGAAAGGAAGTTGCCACTCTGCATCCCGAATTTCTACTCCAACACCTCTATCCAATCTCTAATAACTTGCATGAAACCGTTCCCACTGTACCTCCCTCAAGCCTCAGCTCCACAGCTGAGTAGTTCAGCACCTTCACAATCGTGGACACACACACACACACACCCCTACCCCTCCAGTCTCTACACCTTCTAAGCACTCTCTGAAAAATCACTTTTATTTAGGATAAATATATTTACAATTCATTTTAATCTAGACGTGCTGGCAGGGGACTCTGTCGACCCTTAAAAAAAAGCTGAGCTGTTTTGTGTTGCTTTTGTTATCTCGAGAATTGTACTGTTTCATTGTTTTAAGCTCTTTTTGTTAAGCAGGCTTGCACAGCATGATCCTAAAGAGGAAGGATATAAAATAAATGATAAATAAATCTCCAGACCCCTTATGACCTGAATCACAGCTGTCAAGAGAAAAACAAAATGCCTGGGGAAGCGCCATAGCTCAGTGGGAGAGCATCCATTGTGCATGTAGGTTCCAGGTTCAATCCTTAGGTATGGGTAAGAAAGGCACCCTGCCTGAATTCCCTGGAGAGCTGCTGCCAGTCAGTGCAGACAGTACTGAGCTAAGTAAATCAAAGGTCTGCCTCAGTATAAGGTAGCTTCCTATGTCTCTCTCAAAACTGGGGGGTGGGTGAGACAAAATCTTTCAGTCCAAAATTAGGGGAAATCTACGGCTCTCCAGTTGCTGTCAAACTCCCAACTCCCATCATCCTCCCAGACCACTAGCCATGCTGGCCGCAGGGGCACACAGGAATCTGAGCACATCTGGAGGGCCCCAGATGTTCCCCACCTCTGCTTTCACGTTTTTCACTATGTCAAGAGGAAGCATTTGGAGAGGCAGCTTTCAAAAGCGATGAGGGAAAGTACCCATCTGTACTTTCCCAGTCTGGCTCTCTGGTTTGTCTCCCCACAGAAGACAAGTGTCTCCATTTAGGCAGCTTTGTTTGAAGGACACTCAGGAAGCACCATTCCATTGTGTGTGGGGGGGGGGGAATCCTCCCCACCTGAATGACAAAACAGCACCAGCAAAACAAGGCCTTAAGATGCAAAGCGATTTTTGGGGGGGAGCTGTGCTGCTGTTACAAATGGATTGGAGGTCCGAGTTTAGAGGCACGGGTTCAAAATCTGCCTTAGGCAAGGACAAAGTTTGGGGTGGGGGCTGTTTAGCATCTGACCAAGTCATCTATGAAATGGAAGCAGCAGTTAATGACCCTCACAGGATGGTTTCCAAGGAGATACACAGCCTGATCAGAAGCATGATTATTCACAACTTAAGCCCCACAGAGTTCAAAGGGCTTTAGTAAAAACAGAGTTTGTGAGCCAGGAAGCTGGAGCTAGGAGCTCCGAGGACAAGGGAACAGAGTGAGGCTTAGGCGAGCCACATTTCTGAGCTGCACCCCTGGGTGTGGGATTTTGTCAGATTTCCCCACCTCCCCCCCCCATCTATAAAAAGGTGGTATAACATTATCCCACTGCATATGGAAGGTGTAAATCTTAACATAACCAAGGCTGCAAAGAGCTTAGAAGCTGCCACCTTAAAAAAAATCCAAACTCACTAGAAAGTTTAAACTGCGCCGGTCATACTTCCAAGTAAACATGTGGAGGGGTCAGTGGTCCAGAGCTGCAGAAAGCTTGAATTATATCATTTACTGAATTAAGAGTGCTGTCTACAGACAGACGCATTGCAATTGGTTATTTTTGGCACATGACCTATTTCAAAGCGAAAGGGCTGTCCAGCCCTGGTGGGTGTTCTCTATCCTTATCCTCCCCCACCCAACATCTAGACACAGACAATCCCCAAAGAGTGACTTTTACTGGTAGGTGGGCAGGATGGAGAGAGAAGGGCAGACCAGACAAATTTCAACTTTTATCTATAAAGCCAGAGACAGGCAAAGAAACAGCCCTTGGATTCTATGTGGGCAGGGTTGTACCCAAGGGACCAAAAACTGAACAGCTGATTCATTTTTAGCATGTTCATCCTGCCTTTCTAAAAAAAAAAAAAAATTGAGGCAGCAAACAGAGATTGAAAGCACATCTGGAGGAGAGGGAGAAAGAGCAGATTCAAAATTAAGGTGAAATTAAAAATATGAGACTTGAACAATAGCAGAAGAAAGTGCCTGATGAAAAAGGAAACCTATCAGGAAGTGGCAAGTTTCAGCTGCCTGCAAAATGTGAGCTAGGAGAGTGTCTTTTGGCAGGATGTTCCACTGCCCTGGGGCCAGCACCAAAAAGGTTCTACTTAGTATGCCATACCAAGGAGGGTTGGGCTCAGAAGATGACCCCAAGCACTGAAAATCAACAGGTGTAGGGGCTGATCAGCCTCCTTGATAGAAGACCAGCAACAATAACTTTGTGGTACCAGTGCTACAAAAATAAAAGATGGCTGCACAACTTTCCCTGGCCTGTCTGACAAGTCTCACTTGCCAAAAATCTTACCCAACAAAGAAACACACCAGGAGCTGTGAGTGGTGTTGGAAGGCCTGATGTAGCCCTGAAGTGGTACATTTCAAAGGCCTACCACCATATTATCTGCTCATCCCTTGAGAACTTTGACTCCAGACTGGTTCTTGTGTGAGAATGAGCTAGAGAGAAATTGTAACAAAATCAAGACTTTCCAAACCAGCTCTTCAGAGCAGCTCCCAGGAAATCAGCTGCTATGGGGTAGGGGAAAGATGCATTTGAAAGCGGGTGGGGACAGAGAGAAAAAATGAACTTCTTCTTTACTGTCTGAAAGTGTCCTGTTTGGAAGCAGTCAATAATACTCCATTTCAAATTTTCACTACTGAGGTGACATATCTATCTATCTTCTATCTCCAGGCTTTCTGACTTACACAGTTTTTACACTGCAGGTTTAAACTGTTGCCTTCTTTCTATATGTCATAGTGTTGCCTAAAAATAAAAAAAATATTATTCTTGTGGATATAAATGTTAATTAAATCCACACTCACTCTCTATATATATCCAGGCTTTCTGACTTACGAAGTTTTTACACTGCAGGTTTAAACTGCTGCCTTCTATATGTCATAGTGTTGTTTAAAAATAAAAATAAAAATCTTAATCTTGCGAATATAAATGTTAATTAAATCCACACCCTATAATCACTCAGGGGGATTCAAGGTCTCATTCCTTCCTAAAGCATGGAATACAAAGAGGGAAACATATCATCCCCTGAAGTCCAATAAGGTGGTTGATGTTCAAAGGTTAAGAAATCTCCCTTTTCAGTTATCTCATCCATGTCCCTCCAAGATGTACACTTCAGCTCTGAAGCCTGCTGCTCTCTGATAGGAGAAGAAAGGTAAGAAGCTTCCCTCAGGACCAGTGGACTCCCACCCAGAGGAGTCCAGCAACCCAGCCTCTGAAGCCTGCCCACAACTCTGTGGCAACCAACTACACCACCCTTCTTCCGAAAAGACAGATCACACCTCCCCTTCATTTAATGACATCAAGGGAAAGGATGACTTATGCACATGCTCCCATTGACCCTGGCACTGCAACAGCAAAAACCCCTCACCCTAATTCAGGAAGTGGGCTGGACCCCACAGAAGGAGCACCACCACTTCCCATTCTGCTTTTGTCCGCCTCCCACCACCCACAAAAGGGTCTCAACTCCTCCTGACCTGCAAATAATACTCCTCCAACTCCAGAAAACACACACACATGCATGAGCTCAGACTGCAAACCAGTCAGCCAGCTCCTTCCTTTAGAGAGTGCCCAGTGTCCACACAAGCTCCCTTGGGGGAACAGACTGGAAGTCACTGCCCCAAGGACCTCCCTTTGTCCCCTGCTCGCATTAACCTTCCCCACCCTCAAACGCTAGGAACCTAAGATGCTGCCTTAAGACAGTCAGAAGCTTGGGTCTGTCTAGTTCAGTACTGTCTACGCTAACTGGTAGATCTCCAGGCTTTCCAGCAGGGACTGATGGGATCAAACATGGAACCTTCTACATGCAGAGAAGGTGCCCTACCAATGAGTGACAGTGCCACCCCATAACGCTTTTGCTAAACTGAAAAGGAAAACAGAAAGTCATTGCCGCAACCTCAAACCACCAACCACTTGATTCTCCACGAGTGCTCATCCTTGGGATTCACTCATCTACTGCCCAAAGAACTGCATACAACACAAATGATACCACACCCACCATAAGGAAGGCCCCGCTCCTTTCCTCCAGGAAAGGGGGATGGCCCCTCCTGAACACCCCCACCAAAGCAGGGACTTGTTTCCTTAAGCGACCCCACATCCCACACAAAAATATGTTCATTCCCAGAATCCTCTCTCCTTATGCCAAGAGGTGCAACCACTCACTCACCATATGCCCAGTGCCAGGCTCCCACTGCGCCCGTTTGGGAGATCCCTCTCCAAAACCCAGCAATCACCCCCAGTTACTGGAAGGTCAAGGACCACCATGACAGCCCCTTTCTCAGGCAATGAGCCCCACACTGAAGGAGGCACTTCATTCATCAATGCAACACGACCCCCAGGACGCTCCACCCCAAAGAAGGGGATTCACTGCCTCCCCATTGCTCAGCAGAAAGGGTCTGGTTCATTATATCACCCTATACACACCCGCCAATCCTAGGGACTCTGCCATCTCTAATCTTCCGTCTTTATTTAATTTTTATTTTAACAGCAAGATTATACCCAAACCTCCTATTCTCTGAAATCTGCCATTTTAGTATACGGTTGCAGTTTTAAACAAATTGTTGTTGAACTCTGCCTTAAGTGCTACTTACGAGCAGCAAGGTTTCTTTTCAATTAATGGAATCCGCACTGGGGTGGTGGAATACACCCCCCCACAACTCTCTGGAGCCTTCCCATACACCCCACATTCAAGGCCAACTACAGTACTCCTCCTGCTGAGAATTAAGAAAAAGGCCCTTCCACACCCCACACACTGATCGCTCCCCAAATAAAGGCTCCCCTAACGTGAAGCCCCCTCCCCAAATAAAACCCACAACCACCTTCCTTCCTCCCTCTTTGGAGGGAGTCCCATAACCCACCCCATATATTCCCTCCCAAGCAACATAAGACCTGCCAGCTGTCTTGCCCCTTCTCCCCCCCATTTACTCTAATTTGCCCCCCCCCAGGAGGGGCAGAAGTCACTTTTCACACACCCCAAAACCCCTTCCCATAAGCAGCCCACAAAGTACCCCTCTTCCAAATCTTCCCCACTGAGTGCTTGGGGGGGGGAGAAGAAAGCTGTAGATTTTCTATTGTGGGGCGGAGGATTCGGTCCCCCAAATCTACAAGGGGTGGGGAGAGACTGACACCCCACTGTGAGTGGGGGTCTCATTCACCTCCCCCCCTAAACTGCCCCCCACTCATAGGGGGAGCCGGTCTCTCTCTTCTCCTCATCCTCCTGTAAATTGTGGGAGCTGAGACCCTTCAATAAAACAGCTTCTCCCCCCCGCCCAGACACCTGTGTGGGGTTCATTTACCCCACATAAAGATGCAAAGCCCCCCAAGCTTTCTATTCCCCCCCTCCATGCAGCCCCCTTACTCACACGGGGGTCTCAGAGGAACACATTTTAAGACCCCCTCCCCAAATATCCACCCCTGCCCCCCCCCACAGAGAGGGAATCCCCCCCAAACCAACGCTCCTCTCCGAGATTTAACACCCCCCCTCGCCACAGAAAAGGGAGTCACAACCTCGCCCCTCACCTGAGGAAACGCCGCTGCTCCCCCCAGGCTCGGGCCCGGCCGACGCCATTTTACCGCTTCACCCTCCTTTCCGCCTCCTTTTCTTTAAAAATTTTTTTCCCGTATTATTATCACTTAAAAAAAAATAGTGTTTTTTTCGCCGCCTCGCTTTGCCTCACGGCTGGAATCCTCTTTTTCTTGTTGCTTTCTCCACACCGCTCTTCATCATCATCATCCTCACACCCCCCCCCGGCCTCTTCACTTGGTCTCGCCCGCCTCGCTTCGAGCCGCGACTGCGGGCCGCACAACCCGCGCGCTCCGAGGGGTTGCCACGCCTCCTCCCCCGACCCGTCTCCGATTTTTCACGTCCGCAACCCCCGCTTCCTCTCGTGGACCCGCCCAAACGGCGCCGGGGCAAACCAATGCACGCAAAGGGGAGGGTGGAGCGTCAGAGCGGCGGCTGGGCGAGATGGGGGGGGCGGGAAGCTCTGCCTTGTTTATAACGGACCGCGGGTAAGGGGACCGGTACTGCGCATGCGCCAAGAGGGAAGTGGGCGGCCGAGGCTCCGGAGAAGGCAGCCATGCGTCGCGTGGGAGTGGGCGGGGCTCCACGGCATCTCAACGAGCGCTGGCCTAGTTGACGTTGCCATAGCAACGCCAGGCTGAGCTACCCCGGCCCCCTGAGGGATGCTACCTGATGCAGTTACACCGTTGCCATGGCAACGCGGCCTTGTTCAATCTGTGCAGTGAGATGACCTCATCAGATGTGACACCACATATTATTATTATTATTCAATTATTATTAAAAATAGCATCAGAAACACTAATAAAGATAACAACCCCCTCCACTACTATTGTATCAAAATTAGCTTTTGCATCCTGGCAAAAGAGCTTTATGTAATCTCTGCCTCGTGAAGGCCTCATCAAATGTGACACACCAGCGACATCACATCATAGCCAGTGTCATGATGAGATAGAAATGCAATAAAATAAATAACATTAGCAATGTGAATAAAAAATAGCACTAGCATTACGGCAAATTAGCATGAGGCATTGGGTCTCCGGCATTGTTTAACACCATTTTAGTTAGTGGTGACATTTTAGTCAGTAGATCTGGGGAATCCAGATCTAACTACTGTTCACTTTGGAACGAGCAAGCAATATCTCTTCACTGCCCCTCAGCTGCAGAATGCATTTGCTTTTATCTCGATTAGTAAGGATTATCGCCCTCTCCCCTTTTTTAAAAGCAGCACAGAGAGATTATCTGAAAGCCATTCCTTCTGTTGCTGTCCAGAGATCAGAGCAATGCTTTGGCAGATATTTTACAGTCCAAAATCACCTAATGAAATCAAACCACTCCGTTTTACAATTGGCCTTGTACCCCAAGCCTTTGCAAGAAAAAGCAATATCTCCATACCATTTCCTTCCACCCTGATGAGTTTTACCTGAAGTTGAACAAACAGGTTGAAAGAAGTATGTGGGTGTGTATGTGGAAAATTCTGACTTCTATGTGGCTGTATTGTAGCTTACTATATAAAAGCAAGTCTCATTATCTTAGCTCCACCTACTTTTCCCTTCTGGCCCTGCCCACTATTGGCAGGTGGCCCCCAGAAGGCTGCCTCTGACAGAATGTGGCCCTTGGCCTGAAAATGGTTCACACCACACCTGTATAAAATGGACCTAACTCTGCTGAGTTGTGCAATCTTTTCAAAATAATAATAATAAAATTTTATTTATATCCGAAGCCGGGCTCAGAGCGGCTAACAACAGTAAAATAATATAAAATCTATTTAAAGGAGGTGCTCTTCGGTGGAAGGCACAGATTCCTGTTTTGCTCCAGGCACAATTCTGAATAGGAACTGGAAGAGAGCGAAAACCCTTACCAGGAAGACTTGCATCACTTAGGCAAGCTTGGTTCCCTTTTCGATTTCAGACGGTGTTAAGAGGCTAACAATCCAAAGGCCAAACCAGCAGCTTAAACGACAAAGTGGAGGTCGCTGTGCTCAGTTTCATTAGGCAGCTGGCTCAGATCACATCAGATAAAATCTTGGCCAGCTTCCCAGAGGAGGAGGAAAGCTCAGCAGGCAAACTCCAGAGGCTTCCTGCTCATCATCACATTTTTAGGCCCTGGAATCACATAGCCATATAAAAACCAATAAACTTGGGGGAGTGACATAAATGGACCCGAATGGCAGCTTAATTCAAACTCTCTGACCTTTGCTGCATAATTAGGCTTCATAGCCCCCTTACAACTCAACAGATCACCAGTAATCTTATACTCCCACCTGGGGGGAAGTTTCAGTGACCCCATCAAAGCACATTTTGAAGTTCTTACTTACCCCCAGTGGTAAGCCACCATGCTACACATTTCATTATAAACCAAATCCTGAAACTTTTCAAGTAAAATAGTCTACCATAAATGAAAGTACATGTCATGACCTCACCAACAAAGTGGTGACAATGTTGAAAACGTGTGATAATTTGACTAATAATAATAATATTTACACCCTGCCCATCTGGCCGGGTTTCCCCAGTCACTCTGGGTGGCTTACAACATATCTAAAAACTTTATTAAAACATCAGTCCTTAAACTTCACTAAACATGGCTGCCTTCAGATGCCTTCTAAAAGTCAGATAGTTGTTTATTTATTTGACATCTGAAGGGAGCTTGTTCCACAGGGCGGGCACCACTACCGAGAAAGCCCTCTGCCTGGTTCCCTGTAACTTCATTTCTCGCAGTGTGTGATACCATCTATGAAGTAACGTCAGTGAAATTTCACAAACAGAACTGGAAACTGATTTTAATGGATGAGCGGCCCCTATTTTGTCCCAGTCTGGAATCTGAATTATATTGCCTATAACCAGTGCTATTTTTCTAGAAAAAAAGAGGTGCCATGAACACCTCCCTCGTTCTCTTAGAATGGCAATGGCGCCCACCTGTGAGGTGCCAGAAATAACTTCCAGCGAGTTCCAACGGAAAAAAAGCCTTGCCTATTATCTGATTCCCAGACTTTCAACAGTGGTTCCACAGTACCATTAAGTTACATGCAGGGGGTTGGACTAGAATGATGATCATTGGACAAGATAATGATTCTATGTACCAATGCATGAAAAGCTAAGATGGTTCTTCAGCTCTGAGAATGAAGTCATCAGTGTTTCAGTGGAATGGAACCTCCATTCAAAGAGGCAGTCAACCTCTGGATCTCAGTTGTGGGTGGAGCGAGAGGGCAAATTGCAGGACTTGTGGGCTTCCTGGAGGAATCCATTTCACCAGTGTTGGTGGTGGGGTGGTGGGTTAGCCTTCGTTCAGCAGAGCAGCGCTGGCATTCTTGGAAGAGTCCACCAGCAGATACTAGCCACAAGAGGCGGATGAAACTTTTAAATTTTTATTAAATTTGATGTTAAATTCGTTACAATTTTTGAAGAGCAATAAACATTAATTGGTAAAAAAGAGGGGCGGAGCAGATATGTGTGGCTCAAAGGCTAGAGGGGTGGGCAAAGATCTGCTGGGGTTGGCTTGGGGGGACAGGGCATGGTAAAGAGTCTCCTGCCATTGCTGTTCAGAAACTACAAGAAAGAAGATTCCACCTAAACATTAGGAAGACAGCGACCTCCACTTTGTCGTTTAAGCTGCTGGTTTGGCCTTTGGATTGTTAGCCTCTTAACACCGTCTGAAATCGAAAAGGGAACCAAGCTTGCCTAAGTGATGCAAGTCTTCCTGGTAAGGGTTTTCGCTCTCTTCCAGTTCCTATTCAGAATTGTGCCTGGAGCAAAACAGGAATCTGTGCCTTCCACCGAAGAGCACCTCCTTTAAATAGATTTTGTTGTATTATTTTACTGTTGTTAGCCGCTCTGAGCCCGGCTCGCGGGCTACATGAACGCATCGTCTCTGACTGCTTTTGGAGATAGAATGCTGAATGGAAGTGGCCTTTAGTCAACCAAGCAAGTTTTATTCTTGCTACTCTCCTCACTATTATTTACACAGCACCATCGACAGTGGTACCTCAAGTTACACACGCTTCAGGTTACAGACTCCACTAACCCAGAAGTAGTACCTCAGGTTAAGAACTTTGCTTCAGGATGAGAACAGAAATAGTGCTCCAGCGGTGCGGCAGCAGCAGGAGGCCCCATTAGCTAAAGTGGTGCTTCAGGTTAAGAACAGTTTCAGGTTAAGAACGGACCTCCGGAACGAATTAAGTATTTAACCCGAGGTACCACTGTACATACTTAGGGACGCGGGTGGCACTGTGGGTTAAACCACAGAGCCTAGGACTTGCCGATCAAAAGGTTGGTGGTTCGAATCCCCACAACGGGGTGAGCTCCTGTTTTTCGGTCCCTGCTTCTGCCAGCCTAGCAGTTCGAAAGCACGTCAAAGTGCAAGTAGATAAATAGGTACCGCTCCAGCGGGAAGATAAACGGCGTTTCCGTGCGCTGCTCTGGTTCGCCAGAAGCGGCTTAGTCCTGCTGGCCACATGACCTGGAAGCTGTACGCCGGCTCCCTTGGCCAATAAAGCGAGATGAGCGCCGCAACCCCAGAGTCGGCCACGACTGGACCTAATGGTCAGGGGTCCCTTTACCCTTTGTCTACATACCACTTTGCAAAGGGCAGGGGGCAGGGGATTAAGCAAATGCATGAAAAATAGGCCTATCGGAGCATGATTGCTAAATGAATTTCTAGTTTCTGCAAGGGCATTAATAAAAGGAGGGTGTCTTATGAACACCCAGCTTTCAGATCCACCCCGGAAGCGTCTTGTTGGAAAGATGCTGAATCCTCTTAGGCTTCTTTCTCACCCATCGACTTTCTCGGCGTTCGATTCCCCAATTCCCTTCCCAATCTCTGCGTCGACACTCAACTAATCGTGTCTCCCCACCATCGGCGTCCGTTAGCTCGGCGCTCGATGACTCATCCCTCCCGCCATTCAAGCGGAGGCGTTGCGAATGGCCCCGCAACGCAGGGCGCGTGGTCGCGAGCCGACGGCATCGATCGCCACTCCGCTCTCTCTCCCCGGGGAAAGACTAAAAATGGCGGCGGCGGCGGCGTCCGCTTCGACGGGCCTGGCTGGAGGCCGAGCGCCGCGGCGGACGGCAGGCAACCGGCTCTCGGGGCTGCTCGAAGCGGAGGAAGAGGACGAGTTTTATAAGACGACGTACGGGGGCTTCACGGAGGTAGGGGGCGGGACTTGGGTTGATGGGCAGCGGTAGGGGGCGGGGTAGGTCAGGAGTGGGCGGGACCCCGAGCTCGCGGCCGAGGCGGCGCTTGCTTGTGATTGGCTGGAAAGAAGGCGGGATGGGCGGGGCCACAGAAGCATAGGTCCAGTTTAGTTTGTAGTGTGTGCAATACGCATAATATAAATATTAATTTCTGGAAAGTTTGAACCAAGAAGGTCCAGCACTTTCTTTCCAAAGGAGGCTACACTTGGGGAGCCCATAAGCAATTCTACCCGCATCTTTTCTGCAACAGGTTGCTTGGTGGTAGACTGCTCCTGGACAGGGTGGTTTCTCTTAGTGATGGTGGCTGAATAAGTCATTTTGGTAGAGAGAGAGAAGTATCTCATTTACATCCTACCTTCCTTCTGCCAGGAGCTCAAGGCATAGCTGTCACCTTTTCCCTTTTCTTGTGAGGAATCCTATTCGGAATAAGGGAATTTCCCTTACAAAAAGGGAAACGTTGACAGCTAAGGAGCTTTAAGGTAGCCTACATAATTCTTCCCCCTCATTTAATTCCCACAGCGACCCTGTGAGGTAGGCTAGGCAGTCACCCAGTCAGTTTCATGGCTTGAGTGGGGATTTGAACCCTGGTCACCTAGGTCCTAGTATGACACTTTAACCAGACTTTGGATGTCCTTTCCCATTTTCTCCTTTTTCATTCATCCTCTCTCTCCTAGGGGGATATATGTGATACCCCCACCCCACCCCCATTGTTAGCTTCAACCCCCCCCTCCATGGTTTAGGCTGAGAAATCTGACTAAGCCCCAAATCTCTACTCCATGCTGGCTGTGGGTTGATGTTTTTTTTGCAGAGATATGACTCAGAAGCTAGAGGGGCGGAGCAGATATGTGTGGCTCAAAGGCTAGAGGGGTGGGCAAAGATCTGCTGGGGTTGGCTTGGGGGGACAGGGCATGGTAAAGAGTCTCTTGCCATTGCTGTTCAGAAAGAGAGCTCTCTTCATCCAACCATCTTCTCTCGACTGCCCTGCAGGAATCTGGTGATGATGAGTACAAAGGCGACCAATCGGACAGTGACGACGAAGTAGATTCCGACTTTGATATCGACGAGGGAGATGAGCCCAGCAGCGATCAGGATGACAATGAGCCCAAGAGGAAGCGGAGGGTTGTTACCAAAGCCTACAAGGTATGTGTAACAGGAGACGGGCAGAGCCGGGCACACGGATGTCCTCCCGAAATGCCAAATCCGTTAATGGGAGAGAGCAGGGCTGGTGGGAATGCTGAGCGCCAACTGCAGCAGTGTCTGATCCGCTCTTGTGTCTCCACTGAGAGGCAAGCAAAGCGGAGCAAAGCATTTGCCCGGCTGCATTTAAACTGCCCCCACTGCTGCAACGGAGACTGCTGGGAGTGCAGAAAAAGAAAGTGGTGAGGGAGGTGTTTGTGTGCAAGAGGCAGTAATCCCGTCCCCTGCGGACTGTGGGGTTATCCATGGGGTGGAGTTGGCAACCTTCTGCCTGGGGTTTGAGGAGAATGGGCAGCACCTGCGAGGAGTCCCTGTGGGAAATCATTTTAAGAACTACCATTTAGCTTTTAAAGGACCTGAATTTGCTTTTCCTCTTTCCTCCCCCTTCCTTGTTTTTTTTGTTTTTTTGTTTTTTTGGAATTTTTTTTTACTATTTTCACATAACAAATTATTCCAGCAATTATGTTTCCCCCCAATTTCCCCCCTCCCACCCCCGCATACCCCCCCATGACTTCTTTCAGTTCCTTTTCTGATTTATTAGCACATTTTGTTCTCTGTATATTATAAAAATGTAAAAATCTCTTAAGTTATTCATCTATTATATTAACTAATAAATTTGTGTATGTTTATTCGAAACCCGCCAGGGAGTCCAATTCATTTTGTTGTTTCTTTAAATACTTTGTAAAAGGCTCCCATTCTTCTCTGAAGTCACCGTCGTCCTTGTGCAGTTTGTGCATCAATTTTGCCGGTTCTGCATAGTTCATCAATTTTTCTTGCCACTGTTCTTTTGTCGGGGTTTCTTCATTCTTCCATCCTTGTGCTATTAAAACTCTTGCCGCCATTGTCGCATACATAAATAATGTTCTTCATTTTTGTTGGCAGGTCTTTCCTTTTTTCCTTTTGTGTCCTGCTTTCTTAGACCATAAATCTAGAAGGGACTGTCTTGTTTTTCATTGATTGTACATAAGTTGCTCTGGGATCTTGGGTGCTCTCTAGTTATTTTAGGTCTCCCCAAAGTCAAGAAAATGTAAGCTCTGACCTTCCATGCTTTTTAAACACCTGGTGGCTTTTTGTTCTGCTGATGAACCACGTCTATAAACCGCCCTTCCTAATTTCTGTCGTTTGAATCCTCTGTAGGAACCCATCAAGAGCCTGAAGCCCAAGAAGGCAGACGCGCCTGTAAGCAGCTCCCAGAAAGTGAGAGAGGAAAGGCTGGCCCCAGCTGAGCTCCAGGATGACCTCGGAGACAGTAAGTGCCCATTTTGAGTGTGCATTAATTAAGAAGTCTCAGATTAAACCAGAGATGAGGAAGCTTTCTCAACCTGAAGGCCATATCCTTTCATAGGCGACTTTCCAGGGGCTGCATGCCAGTGCTGGGCAGGGCCAGAAGAAGAGTGGTAGAGCGAAGAATGTGATGCTCAACCTTTGCACAGAAGGCCACATCACAGCTACACAAAAACCAGTGATTTCTACGCATACACACACATAAGAATGTAAGAGCAGCCTGGCATCTGGATCAGGCCAAAGGGGGCCCATCTAGTCCAGCATCCCTATGGGAAGCCCACAAGCAGCATCTGAGCACAATAGCACTTGTCCCTCCTGCAGTTTCAAGCAGCTAGTCTTCAGAAACACCTCTGACAGTGGAGGCACAGCAGAGCCCTCATGGCTAGTAGCCATTGCTGTCACCATGAATTTGTCCAATCCTTTTTTGAAGCCCTCTCAAGTTGGTGATCCCTGTTGCTTCCTGCCAGAGCGAGTTCTGTAGCTGAACTGTGCACTGCCTGAAAAAATCCTTTCATTTGTCCTGAATCTTCCAGCTACATTGGATCTCCACGAATTCTCGTGTCACGAGAGAGGCAGACAAACCTTTCTCCATATCCACTTCCACACCATTTTTTCCATTCAGGCAAGCCCTTATCACTGTTCAAAGGCATGCTGTCATTCTTGATCACCGTATTTTTCACTCTGTAAGACGTACCAGACCACAAGACGCACCTAGTTTTTGGAGGAGGAAAACAAGAAAAAAAATATTCTGAATCCCAGAAGCCAGAACAGCAAGAGGGATCTGGCTTCTGGGATAGCCTCTTGCTGTCCTGGCTTCTGGGATAGCCGTGCGCAGCCTCTTCCGGACAGCGAGATGAAGGCTCCCCCAAGAGCCGCACTCTCTTTAAAGAGCGTGTGTGCGGCTCTTGAGGGCTTTTCCCCTAGGCAGCCCTTCTCCCTCCTCTGGGAAAAGCCTCCAAGAGCCGCACACATGCTCCATATGGCTCTTTAAAGGGAGCGCTGAGCAGAGCCTCCCACCTGCATTCGCTCCATAAAATGCACACACATTTCCCCTTACTTTTTAGGAGGGGGAAAGTGTGTCTTACAGAGCGAAAAATACGGTATTTTAGTTATGGATCGCTTCCTAGAAGGCATCCCTAAGTGATTTACAGTTGCCTTCCAGCCAGGCAGAAACACTCCAGAAGGGTGAGGATCAGGGCCTGTGAGGTGTTAGACCTAGGGAGAAGTGGGGTGGCTTGGGGGCTGGAGGTGTGGCTTGTGGAGAGGCCTGATGGACAAACAGAGAGGCCTGGAGGGCCGCGCTTGAAAGTCCCATTTTGAAATGCTCTGCTCTTCCTTTTCTTGTTTCAAACTCCTTCCTCCTAACCCTTGCCTGCCCAGGCCGCAAACACATGCGCCAGTCGACAACCGAACACACGCGGCAGACCTTCCTGCGCCTGCAGGAGCGCCAGGTGCAGTCAAAACGCAAAAAGGGGGCGGGCCCCAGCTATGACCGGCCCCTGACCCAGGAGGAGCTGCTGGAAGAGGCCAAGATCACAGAGGAGCTCAACCTGCGCTCTTTGGGTGAGTCAGGTCCTGCTGTATAGCAAAGTTACTAAAGTAAAGGTAAAGGGACCCCTGACCATTAGGTCCAGTCGTGGCCGACTCTGGGGTTGCGGCGCTCATCTCACTTTATTGGCCGAGGGAGCCGACGTTTGTCCGCAGACAGTTTTTCTGGGTCATGTGGCCAGCATGACTAAGCCGCTTCTGGCGAACCAGAGCAGCGCACGGAAACACCGTTTACCTTCCCGCCGGAGCGGTACCTATTTATCTACTTGCACTTTGACGTGCTTTTGAACTGCTAGGTTGGCAGGAGCAGGGACTGAGCAACGGGAGCTCACCCCGTTGCGGGGATTCGAACCGCCGACCTTCTGATTGGCAAGTCCTAGGCTCTGTGGTTTAACCCACAGCGCCACCCGTGTCCCCCTAGCAAAGTTACTAGTCCATTAGTATTATCCAGGAGCGGATGCGCCTTATGTCAAAAGTTTGGGGTTGTCAGGAGCTTGGCTTCCTTTCCTCCGTGCAGAGACGTACGAGCGCTTGGAAGCAGACAAGAAGAGGCAGGTGCAGAAGAAGAGGAAATGTGTGGGGCCCACCATCCGCTACTACTCAGGGACCATGCCCCTCGTCTCCGACCTCGGCTTCAAGGAAGAGAATGTGGACGTGGAGGGGTAAGGGTTTTCGGCTTGCCCCCGAGATAGAGCAAGCTGGATATGTGAAGCAGTAGGCCCAAGTTCCTAGTCCTTAAGAATTTCGTCATGGCTTGCCCTTCCAGGCAAATTTTGAATCTGGGAGCGTCGTCGGCCTAAAAAAGAAAGCGAGAGAGCTCACTTTGTCTCCTAGTTTACAGAAACTTCCTGGTTGCTTGGTGGAGATTCCACTCACCAAAGACGATAGGGAAGTGGTTATTCACAGCCTTGGGTTCAATTCCATATCCAGGCCAATTGTACATCCAGTTCTGCAAGTCGCAAACTAAGAACACACTCTAAATTTTATGGCGGGTATGCATTGCTTAAACTAGCGTACAGGCAGAGAGACTTGATCATTACTACAGTGGTACCTCGGGTTACATACGCTTCAGGTTACATACACTTCAGGTTACAGACTCTGCTAACCCAGAAATAGTGTTCAGGTTAAGAACTTTGCTTCAGGATGAGAACAGAAATCGTGCTCCGGCGGCGCAGCAGCAGCAGGAGGCCCCATTAGCTAAAGTGGTGCTTCAGGTTAAGAACAGTTTCAGGTTAAGTACAGACCTCTGGAATGAATTAAGTACTTAACCCGAGGTACCACTGTATTTTCATTTGGGCTTCTCTGCCCATTATCTACCTTCACCACTGAAGCCTGGAATACTACTGTGCCTCTGAGCATGTGCAAATTTTCTTTTCCTTCTCACTGGGCGACCACAACTGGTAGAATGGGAGATCATTCACCTGCCCTTCAGGCATTTAAGGGAAGGGTTCTAGCTCGGAATTGGAGTGTCTGCTTTGCATTCAGAAGGTCCCAGGTCCAATCTCTGGCATCACCAGGTAGGGATGGAAAAGACTCTGCTCTGAGACCTCCAAGAGCTTCTGCCACTGTATACAATACGGTTCTAGGTGGACCAAGGGTCTGGCTAAGTATGAAACAGCTTTCTAGCTTCCTATTTAAAACCAGCCCTTCATTCGGAGCCATGAGGACTAGAATTTTTCTAGGGCTATAGCTCAGTGGTAGAGCATCTGCTTTCCATGCCCCTTGTCTGGACCACCAGAGGGCTGCTGCCAGTCAGTGTAGACAGTCCTGAGATAAATGGACTACTAGCCTGCCTCACCAGGACTTAGTTGAATACAACTCCATGTCCATTCACTTCAGTGGGGCTACTCTGAGCAGGACTAACAGGTGCCACATAATACCCATTCCGCATTTGCAAGAAATTGATCTTTTAGTGCGGCAGCACCTGCACTTCGGAACTCCCTGCCTATTGACGTCAGGCAGGTGCCTTCACTGTGCTCTTTTCGGCACCTGCTAAAAACGTTTTTTCTTCTGGCAAGCCTAGGTAAGCCTTTAGAAAGTTGGTGACAGTTTGAATTGGTTTTTATCTTAACTTTTCGTACATCTTAAATGCTTGTAGATCATTTTTTGTGTGAATAATAATAATAATAATAATAATAATAATAATAATAATAATAAAAAATTTATTTATTTCCCGCCCTCCCCAGCCGAAGCCGGGCTCAGGGCGGCTAACAACAATAAAACAGTACAACAGTACGACACAACACAACACTCTAAAATCATTCATTATAAAATTAATTTAAATCAAACCAATGGTAACCATTGGGCCAGAGCTCCGCGAAGATTGCCGAAGGAGGGAGTCAGGCTGTGCCCTGGCCAAAGACCTGGTGGAACAGCTCTGTCTTGCAGGCCCTGCGGAAAGATGTCAAGTCCCGCAGGGCCCTAGTCTCTTGTGAGAAAGTGTTCCACCAGATCGGAGCCACAGCCAAAAAAGCCCTGGCTCTAGTTGAGGCCAGCCTAACCTCTCTGTGGCCTGGGACCTTCAAGATGTTTTTATTTGAAAACCGTAAGTTTCTCTGTGGGACATACCAGGAGAGGCGGTCCCGTAGGTACGAGGGTCCTAGGCCATATAGGGCTTTAAAGGTTAAAACCAGCACCTTAAACCTGATCCTGTACTCCACTGGGAGCCAGTGCAGCTGGTATAGCACCGGGTGAATGTGATCCCATGGCAAGGACCCCGTAAGGAGTCTCGCTGCAGCATTCTGCACCCGCTGGAGTTTCTGGGTCAGTCTCAAGGGCAGCCCCACGTAGAGCGAGTTACAATAATCCAGTCTGGAGGTGACCGTCGCGTGGATCACAGTGGCTAGGTCAGGGCGAGAGAGGTAAGGAGCCAACTGCTTAGCTTGGCGGAGATGGAAAAATGCCGCCTTTGTTATAGCTGCAATCTGCGCCTCCATGGAAAGGAAGGTGTCGAAGATTACACCCAAACTCTTAACGGACGGTGCTAGCACTAATTGCACCCCCGCAAGAGATGGGGGTTGCCCCCCCCATCCCATATCGTCCGGTCCCAGCCACAGGCTGTTCGAGGTTCCCCCCCCCAAAAAAAAATTCAGGTGGTGTATAAATTTTGTGAAATTACAAATAACACTGGACCCTTTTCCGCCTGCTTCAGTTTGGACCAGGACATGCAGCCCCCGCCCCTGGAGGCCCCGCCAGCACCTTCCGCCTCGGCCGCCAAATGTTCGCGGACCTTCGTCACTTTCAGCGACGACGAGACTTTCGAGCGCGTCTTCCCAAAGTCTCGGGCCCCCAAGCTGCCTGTGAAGGAGGTCTGCCCCGTCACCCACAAGGCCGCCATCTACCGCGACCCCATCACCGACATCCCGTACTCCAACATCCGGGCCTTCAAGATCATCCGCGAAGCCTACAAGAAGTACATCACAGCCCATGGCCTGCCCAACGCTGCCGCGGCCGCCCTCGGGGCAGGGCCTCCCATGGCCGACTCCAATGTCCGAGCCACCAGACAGAAGATCATCATCAAGCAAAGCGTTCCGAATACGTAGGGCATGAGACCTTCCTTGCTGACGCCCCGTTCCGTTTCCACGAAATGGCTGTTCCTATTATTACAGCAAACATGAGAAAATAAATAGGCATGGCAGTAAGAATTGGCCTTCAAGGGAGAAACAGAGCCTGGTTATAAGGTCATTGTAAGAGTTTCTCAAATGTTCCAGTTTTGTTCTGCTCCCTTCTGTTCAAAAACCGTTAGGACAAAGATAATCTCTGGTCATAATTCCTTTTCCAGTAATGTGGTCATTTTCAGAACGTCTGTCAGCAACAGACTGTCTTGTTTCCGGCGTTTGGCAAGCCAGATATTCCCCGAGATTCACAAATCAGCTGCTAACCACCTCCAATTTCATTTGCATCACAACGGCCTCGTGTTGAAATGCCTGATTTGATTGCCTCTGTGTTTGCGATCCGTTCTTATCATACTACCACCAGTAATGTTTATAGACAGCTTAAGATGCAAAATCCCCGAGTAGTTTACACAGTATGTTAATTCAGAGAGAGAAAATGCATATACAGCATTTAAAACCAAAAATACAAAGAAATGCATCAGTAAAAAATCGAGAAGCCATCAATGAAACATTCCTTTAAATATCAATAACTACTATAAACAGAAATGCCTGCTTAAAAAGATGGGTCTTTGGGAGGTGTTGAAAGCTTGCCATTGTTTCTGCCTCAGGAACAGCACATAGAAGGGAGCTTGACCATTGGCCAGATTGACTGGGGGAGAGGAGAGTCCAAACAACAGCTGAAGCGCCACAGGTTTCCCATCCCACGTTTAAAAGATAAACCTGGCAATGGGATTTGGGCAAGGCTCTCAGACCAGGCTACCAAGGCATTTTAATCAAAATGTCTCCTTTAAAAAAACCAACCACCATCGCCCCACATTTTTGGCACAAAGGTCGATGCCAAACTTCTATTGACTGCTCACAGTTCGAAAAGCGCCCACTATTCCTAGCTAATTTGTTTTGGCTGCCTGTCCAAATGGTGGGCGTTACGCATCCAGCAAGCTATGGAACAGATCTGCCTCCCAGTGGGGCCGCCGTTGAAAGAGTGCGTTGCCACAGGTGTCAAGTCCCTGTTCAGCTTCGCTGGGGAGTTCCCATTGGGAAACTCATAGGCGCAGCCGATTGCAGTGGGGCTTGCTATCAGAGAGCCCTTTCAGAGGAGCAGCCTGTATTTCCTTTGTAGCCGCATCCTTCACTGCTGTCGCGTATGAACTCGGGCGCCTTGTGGGTCAAAAGTTGGACACCAGACCAAATGAGGCCCACGCCTGCTGCAGGAGAGGGGAAGGTTTTGTGGAGGTCTTTCCACGAGGGCCAGATGGTTGTCTTTCTTTGCAAATTGGGGGAGGGAAAGCTATTTTTGCTGGGTTGAAGAAAAATGCTTCAAGTCTGACTGGATGGTCAAACGAGGCTGAGCGTCTGAGCAGGACACAGGTGTGTGGGAGCATGAGTCTGCAGCCGGCGAACGAGAGCTGTTAGCGGGACAAAGTCGTGCATTCTTTTATTAACTGAAAAAAGTACTATCATTTTTTTAAACAGTTTTCAACAGCCTGTAGAACATTTCTCTGAAAATAAACGGCTTTAATGTGACGTCTTCATCCTTGTTTGTTGCCTTCCTCGATTTTAAGGCTGATGTTGCCGAACTGCAACTCCCTGACCAGTTTGAACCCAGGTCTTGCTGGTCCTCGGCTTGGTCCTATGACTCATGCTACTGCATCACACTAAACCCTGGGGTATTTCAGTCGGTAGAGCATGAGACTCTTAATCTCAGGGTTGTGGGTTCAAGCTCCACGTTGGGCCAAAAAGATTCCTGCATTGCAGGGGGTTGGACTAGATGACCCTCGTGGTCCCTTCCAACTCTGATTCTGTGAACTTCTGGAGGGGTACAGGTGTCCACCCACCCACAATCCCTAGTGGCTGCCTTCATCTGCTCTGCTTTGATTGTCCACCAGGGGGCGACACCACACCAGGTACCACCACGATTCCTTTCGTAGGCCAAAACCCAGCCTTTCATGCCTATCAGAGTGACCATTACCAGCCATGGGGATCCCCTTCTCTCCCCAATACTCACAGAGGAGCTTCCAGAGGTATAAAAGCTGTGGGTTAATTCGAGCCAGCGAAGGAGCCTTCAGGATGTGCAAGGAGCATTCGTTCCTCTGAACGTGGGCAGAGTGCTTTTTTTCTTGGTCGCAGAGCAGCCGTGCCTCGGTGGTCGAGCATTTGCTTGGCATGCAGAAGGTCCCAGGTCTGATCCCTAGCACATCTGGGTAGGGCTGGGAAAGGCTCCTGGTGCGAAACCCTGGAGAGCGGCTGCCACTCAGTTCTGGCAATACTGAGCTGGATGGACCCAAGTGTCTGGCTAAGTATGAAGAAGCTTCCCAGGTTTCTTATTTAAAAACAGCCCTTTGTTCAGAACCACATGGACGATGATTTTCCTTTGCTTTTAGGGGAAGGGGTTTGGCTCAGTGGATAGAACGTTTGCTCTGCATGCAGAAGGTCTCAGGTTCAGCCCATGACATCTTGGGGATATTCTTCACCAGAAGCCGTTGTGTAGAAGGCTGCGGTTCCTTTTGCATCCTCCCTTTCTGCGTCAGAAAGGAGAGACTTTGGGTCTTTTGCAGAGGCAAGACACTTTTCCTGAGCTCCCCCCAACCAGTTCTCTATCTCAGCAGGCTAAGCTTTTGTTTCTATTTGCACACAACCAACTGTCTAAAAAGAAAAAAGAGAGAAGGGGTGAGGGAGGCAACTCTGAGGACCCTGCCTGGCTGAATCTGTGAGGTAGCGTGATAATTATTTTATTCATTTCTGTACCACAAATTTCTCTATTTTTTTCTTAATCTGTAAACCTGTATCATAAAACCTATCAATGTATCAAAGCGGTCTGCAGCAATAAATAAAAACCATTAAAAAAGTTAAAAACAAACATCAGTTAACAATTGTGCAAAGATGTCTTCTTAATTGCTTGCATAGAAAGGGCAGACTATAAAAGTTTCCAGCAGGTGTTTAAAAACAGGACGGCGCCTGCTGAATCTCCAGTGGCAGAGAGTTCCACAGGACTGTGCCCAATGGCACTAAAGTGTTTCTTGTCAACTGAGCCTCATCTCACCAATGCCGCTCCTGCAGATGATCTCAGTGACCGAGCTGAGATATAAGAGTTCAGGTGGTCCCTGAGACCTAAGCACAGGGGTCAGCAAACTTTTTCAGCAGGGGGCCGGTCCACTGTCCCCGACCTCGTGGGGGGCCGGACTATATTTTGAAGAAAAAAAAGAATGAATTCCTATGCCCTACAAATAACCCAGAGATGCATTTTAAATAAAAGCACACATTCTACTCAAGTAAAAACACACTGATTCCTGGACCATCCGCGCGCTGGATTCAGAAGGCGATTGGGCCGGATCCGGCCCCTGGGCCTTAGTTTGCCTACCCATGCCTAAGCAGTTCAGGGCTTCAAAAATTAATATGAGGACCTTGAACGCAGCTGGGTAGTAGATGGCAGCTGGTGCAGATGTTTTAACAGCGGTGCCACATGCTGTCAGCCAGATTTCCCCATCATGAGTCTGGCCTCCACATTCTGACCCAGCTGGAGCTTCGGAACCAGCTCCAAGGGGAGCCCCACACAGAGCGCACTGCAGTAGTCCAGCTGCAGTGGAGGCCTGGCTAGGCTTGAAATGAAACAAAACAGAAGCACCAGCAGCATCTTCCCGGTTGAACCGGTCCTTCGGCTTAGCACTTCTCAGCTGTGGCCGCTGGAGGTCTTGACTCGGCCGCTCGGCAGGTCTGCGGAGTGATTGATAACGGAGTCTGTATATGTGATCTCTCGCTCTTGCGCTCCTCACCCCGCCCGCCTGCCCGGCTGGAAAGCTAAAATAATAAAATGCTGATCTCACACAGTTCCTGGGCTTGCCGCTCTCTCGCTCTCTCCCCGTTTGCCCTGCCTGCTAGGTTCACACCGCTCGGGGTGGGGGAGACAAAAGGCAGAGGCCAACACAGCCTGCCTGGGAGGTAAGTCTGGGTCCCTTTCCCCCCCTTTCCCCCCTCCTCGGCTTCGTGGGAATTTAAGAGGCAGCAAGCGGGTGGCGAGAAAATTGTACGCCAAGCAAAGGCAGGGGAAGTTGCCTGTCGCCGGCTACGTTTGGGCTGAGTCCTTGTGGGGTGGAGAGTGTTGCTGAAGGATAACTGAACAGCTCTTCTATACACCCGGACACACACAGGCCCGGTCGGCACACACAACAGATAAGGCGGTAGAATCCTGGCATGAGATCAGCGAGGACTGTACCGTTTTGCCGTGCGCACAGGCAACGCCCCCTGCAAATGTCTGTGTGTGTGTCCTGTAAAATCAAACAAAATGAATTTCTGCGCAAGTAGCTCATTAGGTGACCAGTCAGAAAGGGTCAGAGCCTGGGGTTGGGTGTGTTCCCCCCCCCCTACTGCTGGGCTTGCCCTCAAACCTGAAGAGACTGTACCACAAAAAAGCTGCAAGTTGGGAGTTGGCAGAACGTCACTGAAATCCCTCAGAAAGGATTTTGGTTCACTTTCCAGGGGATCCAGGCAGGGTCCTTTCAACTCTCCACCTGCAGCCTGAAGTGGCGTAGCCTGCTCTGCAAGGCCTCTACCACCTCCTCCTGCTGCAAAAGTGTAGAGTAGGCCCCACCCCATGTCTGGTGGGAGGGGTGTGCGTGGGCATCACAAAAACGCAGTTGTCTCTTGCTAACTGAAGATTTGGGCTTGCAAGGAAACAGATCTATGGGCTGAAGGTTGAGGAGAGCTTAAGTAATGTTTTAAGCCTTGATGGTGAGGTTAGAAACAGGTGGATCCTCTAATCCAGGCGAAGGAAAGTACAGTGGTACCTTGGGTTACATACGCTTCAGGTTACAGACTCCGCTAACCCAGAAATATTACCTCGGGTTAAGAACTTTGCTTCAGGATGAGAACAGAAATCGTGCTCTGGTGGTGCGGCGGCAGCAGGAGGCCCAATTAGCTAAAGTGGTGCTTCAGGTTAAGAACAGTTTCAAGTTAAGAACGGACCTCCAGAACAAATTAAGTACGTAACCCGAGGTATTACTGTATAGGTGGGTCAAAGGAGATCCCCAAGCGATTGAATTCGGACTCAGAAGTGGCATCAAATCCTTAAAACACATTTGAGCCACCCTGGAACCTTCCCCAAGGCAAGCTGCATTTAAATAATTTTGGGAACTGTAGTTTGCAGGCGCTGAGACTTGCAGCTCGGCTCAAGGGCAAACTACAGTTCCCAGGGTTCTTTGAGAAGGGGGTGGGGATATTCTTTAACTGTACACAGCCACTGTCTCTCAAATGGTGTGAAACTGGACAGCTATTACCCTTTTTATGACGCCCTCAATGGAGGCAGCGCTAGGCAGAGTGACATAGCAAAAAAAGCGCAAAAGATAATTGTTATGGATAGTGGCCCCACCCTGAGCATCTCATAGCCTTAAAGGTTCTGGAAGCCAAGAAGGGAGAGAGAGAGATCTGGGCAAAGTAGAGAGGGCTTTTGGCAAGCTCAGTTATCCGCCTGGAAAATGAGGCCAAGGGCCAAGTTGTGGCTGCGGAGAAGGTGGGGATCACGCAGGAAAAAGTCGCAGCTCAGGCATGGAGTACTTGCCATGAAAGCAGAAGGTCCATGGTTCAATTTCCGACACCTTCAGTTAGGGCTGCCTAAAACTCTGGGGAGCTGCTGCTGGTCAGAGCAAACAACACTACGTTAGACGGACCCCAGTGACCAGACTCGGTATAAGGCAGCTTCCTTGGTTTCATTTCAAATTGGCCCTTTATTGAGAACTATGATGACTAGAGGGACCCGGGTGGTGCTGTGGGTTAAACCACAGAGCCCAGGACTTGCCGATCAGAAGGTCACCGGTTCAAATCCCCACGACGGGGTAAGCTCCCGTTGCTCGGTCCCTGCTCCTGCCAACCTAGCAGTTCGAAAGCACGTCAAAGTGCAAGTAGATAAATAGGTACCACTCCGGCGGGAAGGTAAATGGCGTTTCCGTGCGCTGCTCTGGTTCGCCAGAAGCGGCTCAGTCCTGCTGGCCACATGACCCGGAAGCTGTACGCCGGCTCCCTCGGCCAATAAAGCAAGATGAGCACCGCAACCCCAGAGTCGGCCACGACTGGACCTAATGGTCAGGGGTCCCTTTACCTTTACCTATGACGACTAGAACGGAAGGGTTGTATCTGAGGGGCAGAACACCTGCTTTGCCTGCAGAAGGTTCCAGGTTCAATCCCCAATAGCATCTTCAGGTAGGAGGGCCAGTGGTGGTGTAGTGGTTAAAGTGGTAGACTAGGACCTGGGAGAGACCAGGGTTCAAATCCCACCACTCAGCTATGGAGCTCACTGGGTGACCTTGGGCCAGTCACTGCCTCTCAGCCTAACCCTCCTCACAGGGTGGTTGTGAGGATCAAATGAGGAAGAGGAGGAGAATTGTGTACACCGCCTCGAGCTCCTTGGAGGAAAAGGTGGGGTCGGAATGCAATAAATAACTTAGTAAAAATAAATAGATAGGACAGGGAATGCCCTCCCTCTGAAAGCCTGGAGAGTTGCTGCCAGTCAGTGTAGACAATATCACGTTAGATAAAGCCAAGCATCTGACCTGGGATAAGGCAGGGGTTGACTGGGGGAATGGAAGGAGAGGTGGAGGTGGAAACTGCACTGTGTTTCAGGGAGGGGATTGCAGACATAAAGCCAGAGTATTCCTAGATACTTAAAAGATCTCTAGAGCAGGAGACCCATCACTCCTATCCAAAGCTGCATAAAATTTGAACACACTAATGACGTACATAGATTAAAATTTAGACTTCAGAGGATACAGATTTTGCAAGCCAATTCACTTCCCATCCAAATTGCCCCACTGGTGAATTTTTCGTTTAATGCACACCCCATGGCAGATTCATCTGCTGTCTCCCAACACTTCTGTTCCCAACTGATTCAATTGCCCTCCTCCCCAATCCCCCAATCTCTCAAATCATCTCTAAATAAAGTCATACAGCTTAGGCCCAGGCTATCTGAAGGACTGTATCCTCACATACAAACCTGCCTGGGGGTTTAAAATCTTCAGGAGAGGCCCTTCTCTCAATTCACAGGGACGCTTGTTGGGGACACAAGAGAGGGCCTTCTCAGTGGTGGCTCCTCCAAGACAACTTTGGAACTCTCCCTGGAAAAGCCAGACTGGCTCCCTCCTTGTTGTCTTTCTGCTGGCAGGTAGATTTGGGGGAGTGATTGCATGTGGATTTTTTGTGTTTTTATTTAAGGAAAGGGCTGAGCTATTTTTACTACCTACATTTAAACAGTTTTGTTTTTACTTTGTTTTTAATTCTATTAGAGCTTAATAACCTTCAAACTATCATTTTTAATACGTTTTTAGTCTTCTGCATTTTATCTGTGCTCTTTTAACTTACGCGAGCCGCCTTGCGCCCCAGCTTGGGGAAAAAGGGGGGAGGGATATAAATAAATAAATTAATAATAATAATAATAATAATAATTAAAAAATAATAATTTTAAATTAACCTGTTTTCCCCCTCCAGTTAATATTCTACCCAGTGACCCAGATCACCAGTTCTCCCCGAGTTCATTACCAGTTCAGAAACACTCAGGGCAATTTTTTAAACAAAGAAGATTTGGGGCCAAAGGGCAGAGTCTTGGGGATTTGGAAAGGGGTTTCTGCAGACATAAGGGGCTGCACCTCAAGGAATGGCCTTTAAATTTTGCAAAGGGCACCTGCACACTCAGTATCGGCATTAAGACAATGGAGACAATGCATAGAATAATGGAACTGTAGAATTGTAAGGGGCCCCAAGGGCCAAAGGGGGGCCCATCCACTCCAGTGTCTGTGGCCAAACACTATGGATCTAGATAGACTGCCTCTGGACCTGGAGGTTCTATTAGGACATCAAAATAGCCTGGCTGCTGGACCAGGCCAATGGGGGCCTGTCTAGTCCAGCATCCTGTTTCCACAGTGGCCAATCAAATGCCCCGAATAGTAAGCCCACAAGCAGCACCCGAGCACAGCAGCAGCAAGTCTCCCCGCTTGTGAATCCCAGCGCCTGGTATTATTCACAGGCACTGAAGGGAGAGATTCTACTCGGAAGTCCAGCTAAGCTCCCTCCTCCCTGTTAATTAACCCTCACACAATGCTAGACCACCTGGCAGGGCAGATCTCCAGACCCAAGATGGGAGCAAGAGGGTGTCAAAAGAGAACTGGCTTCTCTCTCTCTGTGTGTGTGTGTGTTTTTGTTATGGATGTAAAATCTTCCTTCCTTGGGTTGGACTAGATCAGCCTTTCTCCACCTGTGGGTCCCCAGATGTTGTTGAATTACAACTCCCATCACCCCTAGCTAGCAAGGCCAGAGTTCAGGGATGATGGGAGTTGTAGTCCAACAACATCTGGGGACCCACAGGTTGAGAACCGCTGGACTAGATGATCCTTGGGTATCCCTTCCACCTCTACCATTCTATGATTCTATGAACATCTGGAGGGCCAAAGGCTCCCCACCCCTGTGTTTCCAGAAACAGGATGCCGACCCCCAACTCCCCGCTTTTCTTTGCCTCTCACAGCGCTTGCTGGAAACACAACCAACTTGCACGACAGGCAGAAATTCCGCTGGTAAAGCTATCCCACAGTGGTTGAATTTCTATCCGCCGCAGGCTGTCGAAGTGCACAGGAAACGGAGAATGGAAGTTTGACCATAGTTTAAGACATCTTGGGGAAAACAAACAAACCTGTTTAGTTTAGATCTTCCCGGAAGAGGGCTGGCTGAGTTTGTCCCCCCTTATATCTGCTGACACAGACCTCCTCCTCATTTGCATGGAGGTTGAATTCTGAGAGCACACAAGAACTCTTTGATTCCAGGACTCCTGTTTCAGAAAGCTTCTTATCTTTGGGGAAAAGTGAGAAGGAGAGGAAGAGACAGATCAAAGAAGTAGGTTGGAAAACAGGAAGGCATTATTTGAAAGGTACTAGAAAAAGAAGGCAGTCCATCTAGTATAAGGGAGGGCCTCAGCTCAGTGGTCAGAACACCTGCTTTGCATACAGAAGGTCTCAGGTTCAGTCCCTGCCATCTACAGGTAGGGCTGGAAGAGAAAGCTGCCTGGCATCCTAGAGTGCCGCTGCCAGTCAGTGTTGACAATACCAAGCTGAATGGACCGGGGGTCCGGCTCAGGATAAAGCAGCTTCCTAGGTTCTTAAAAAGATGAGCAAAACGTCAAATCACAGAATTATAGTGTTGAAATTCCTGCAGTGCATGACTTCGGGCCACAGCTGTCCTTGGGTGGTCTCGAACCACCAACCTTCTGGTTATCAGCCAGACGCATTGACCCATTGCGCCACTGGGTCCTTGAACTAGATTAGAAGGTTAAAAAGAGAATCACAGAATTAAAAAAACACACTTACACCCCAGCTCAAAAAAAACAAAACAACATTTAAAAGGTACCATGTGTAACAGACTTCAGAGTGCTTCCTTTGCATTCATTTAGTCCTGTGCAACAACATTGTGTGGTGGGTTGGGTCCATTTTGTGATAGAGAAGGTGAGACCAGAAATGAAGGAGGGAGGGGAAGAGAGCAAGAGCCAGACTGAGAGCATTTTCCTGGAGCACTCCCCACCTGCCTTGTAAGAGAGTGATAAACAGATAGACTAATTAGGGGAATGGGACTGCTCAATCTGATTTCTCCATCATTTGGCTTCAGAGCCTTCCTGCATCTGTTGTTTATTCTGATATAGCAGGTTTCTAGCCTGGGGTTCCTCAGGAATTCTAGGAAACCAATTCTGAGACCTGTGTTAAAAAATCGGAGTAGTTTTGAAAGGTTCATTTGACCATCTTGATTCAAAATGGCGCCCAACGGTACCCAAACGTAGACAGAAACATGCTGTTGATCTCAGGAACCAACGCACAAAATTTGGTTATGATATCTCAAGAAATGTCCAAATGCATAGCTAAGAGTCACAGAGTGTGCATGCACAGACATATGTGAATGATTTTACATATTTAAAAACATTGCATGGTGCAGCCCTCCAGAGAGGATACGACTTCAGACAGCACACAACAGGGTGTCCTCTCCCCACAAGCCCCAAATCTCAACCATGTTAAAGAATCAGCCTGGTCTAAGAATCATAAATGGTAGAGTTGAAAGGTACCCCAGGGGTCATCCAGCCCAACCCCCTGCAATGCAGGAATCACAGCTAAAGAACCCCCGACAGATGACCATCCAACCTCTGTTTAGAAACCTCCAAGGAAGGAGATTCCACCACCTTCCAAGGGAAGTTCTTCCTTCTTGTTTTCTGTGGCACATTTTGACATAGGGCACAGGGGCACCCATTCCGTCTTGTATTTGCAGTCTGAAGTGGTACAGACCCTTGGGGGGCTTATACCTATACCTATAAGTGCCATCATCCCTGACCACTGGCTGTGCTGGTTGCTGGGAGCAACACCTGGAAGACACCAGATTCCTCAGCATTGCTTTAAAACCCTCAGCCTTTGAGAACCAGGTCCTGACAATCAGCTGAATGGGGTGGCTTAAAACAGCTGTTTTGGGGGACTCATTCAACACCTCCCCCCCCCCGCCAATGCACAAGCTTCTGGCAAATGGAGCGCTGCCCTTTAGGCAGGACAGAAAATTAAAGTACAGTGCGAAATACCAGTCATTTTCTTTTGGGTGAACGGATAAGCTTGTTTGCTTGTTGAACACTCTGATGTGGCCATAAATGCCTGCATTGATCTATTCGTCTGGATCGTTCAGTTAAAGCCATAGACTGAAATGTGACCTGATTTGAATTAAACAAGCACACACACCAAAATTGGATGCTGAGAGTTTCAAGAACAAGATATAAACTTACCAGGAGACCCTGCTCTTCAAAGAAACTCATCATGGTTGAATTAACATTTGGGTTTAGCCTTGTTGGTGTGTCTCCCCCCCAAGTCAGGAGGACTCAAACTTGGAACATATTATGTTGAAACAGATCCAAGTGCCCCTGCTCCAGAAATATCTGGAAGAAACCAGATTGTAGAAGGCAGTTATATATTTTAAAAAGACCGTTGGCAAGCCCCATTTCAAAAGAAGCATCCCTTCCCGTTTGAGAGTAAATGGAGAATGATGCATCTCAAAATCACAGAAAGAATTCTCCCCTTGCTTTCTACTTTTCTCATAGGGAAGTGTAGGCTGATTCAATCAAGTAATTAAATAGTAATCAATTGACACTCATAGGGTTAATTAACTATGTTTTCTTTAATCAGGTACGAGCCCCAATACAACCACTAATTTATAGTGGTAAGAGGTCCCAGAAACCAACTTAGTTGACCAGTCAGAAAAATCAAGAAGCAAGGAGTTCCATTGGTTTTCCGCCCCAACAGTGTCCCATGTTGCCCTGTGCCTGATTTTACACTGGATCTTTTAGAGCTGCCTCCTAGTTACTCACTGGGACTTCTTCTATCCCCCCTAAATCCAGCTTCATCCTCCTCATTCTACATCACAGGAGAGACAACACCTTTGCATAAACTGCAGCAACCATGACGACTTCATACCAGAAAGAGCTGGAGAAATATCGAGACATTGATGAAGATAAGATCTTGAATGAACTATCTGCGGAGGAGCTGGCTCAACTTGACGTAGAGCTTCAGGAAATGGACCCTGAAGTGAGATTGAGGGGGTGTGTGTGAAAATTTGGGGTAGAGGGTGGGATTCTTGAAGATTCTAGATTTAATTTTAAGTTTTTGAGGGAAACGGAAATACGACTGCCTAGACATGATTTTAGGGATGGGGGAGAAATTCAATCTCATTCACAATTAAAATATAAACTTACTTAATTTGCACTTTTTGCAAATATAGTTTGAAATTTCACTTCTCCTGATTCTGCAATGCAGTTTTCCAGCTAAGTAATGCATTTGACAGGGTAAAATGTTCCTCTAAATGTATATGTTAGGGAAACTGATGTACAAAAATGCATCATGTTACAGAAATTTGCTCACAAAAGTGTGTACACAATGCAAAAATGCTTTAAAATGTGTATGCTGAAATAAATTCACACTAGAATGTTGATGAATTTTTGCAAGGGGTTTAAAAGAAATTTCAAGCTAATATGGAGAACTGAACTTAAGACTGATAAAATGAAAGCAACCAAAACCAGCAGATTCACCTATACAGATGGTTTTTGAAGCAAACCCTCTGGTGCTGAATCAAAACATTAATAGCTGCCTTCTTCTTTTATAATTTTTATTAAAGATTTTCTTGGGTTAAAATTCACAGCCCTCTTGAATGTGAAGAACTTAATTTTCCTTAGGGGCAACAAGTGAGACTGCAACAAACGTATGGTATTAAAAACAGCTTATAAAAATGTGTTTGTTTTGAGAAATTCGCACTAAACGCTGATGAATTTTCATGAGGATTTTTTTTTATATTTACAAATTGCTGTAAAATGTGGATAACTGAATCTAAGATTGGGGGGGGGGATGTGAAACTGAAAGAACCAAAATTGACAGGTCCTGCCAGCCCTTTCTAGGGCACGCCATTCCACACTCCTTCCACTTTCCACTTTTGTGCCCTGACATCAGAGGCAATCTGTGACCACTGTGCATGCCCAACTGTCTGGACTGTTTTGGGGAGGGGGATTCCTTCAGGTTTCCCTCCTCTAAAGAGAGATGCATAGCACCGTATTTTTCGCTCTATAAGACGCACCAGACCACAAGACGCACCTAGTTTTTGGAGGAGGAAAACAAGAAAAAAAATATTCTGAATCTCAGAAGCCAGAACAGCAAGAGGGATCGCTGCGCAGTGAAAGCAGCAATCCCTCTTGCTGTTCTGGCTTCTGGGATAGCTGCGCAGCCTGCATTCACTCCATAAGACGCACACACATTTCCCCTTACTTTTTAGGAGGGAAAAAGTGAGTCTTATAGAGCAAAAAATATGGTATTTCTTCAAATTTTGGGGTTCTCCCAAGCCTGCTGATCCCTGTGCATGGATGATAAAGATCAACCCTCACAGAATGAGTTTGCTTAAAGTTTCATCTTTTAAGTCTTGGTGATAACTTTTTATTTTTATTATAGCATTTATAGGTCCTCAAATGCACCCATTTTAAATACAAAATTGTGAAGTATCTTGCAAAGATTAGCCATGCTGATTTTTTTGGGTGGCTTCTTCCTCCCCATCTCTCTGCCCTGCCATTGAGCCTATAACTCTAATATTAAAGGGGTATGGTTGCAGGACGGAATCAAGTTTAGGAGAATACCAATTTGGATTTTTGCAATGTACATTTGGCTTAGGAACGTTTGCTCGGGAATCCAGAGGGTACGGGTATCGAGACCGAATATTATCATTGTCATACGTTCAGATTAGGAAATAGTCCCACATCTAGGCAGTAGATGTGGAAGGAACTTTAGGTTGCTATTTTCCCAGGAATTGTTTCTGCCCACCCCTACAAACCCCTCCCTCACAACCCCAAGGCCAAGTTTTGTGGTGATGAACAAGAGCGCGGAAAGTTTAAAAGTAGTAGCCGTATCATGTCACTCCCCCAGTAGCACACAAGCAATTTCCCCTTGCCAGTGTTGTTAGGTGGGAGAGGGGAGCAGGTACATTCAACAGAAGATACCTAACAGGGAAATATAACGAAGCCCGAAGCTTCACCTGTTGAGTTAATTTTGATGGCCCGGTTGAAAGTCCTTGTTCTGATGCATCCAGAAGCCCTATCCTACAGTACTGGGCGATACAATGCCCAATTGAGTTAATTTTGATGGCCCAGTTGAAAGTCCTTGTTCTGATGCATCCAGAAGCCCTATCCTACAGTACTGGGCGATACAATGCCCAGTTGAGTTAATTTTGATGGCCCAGTTGAAAGTCCTTGTTCTGATGCAGCCAGAAGCCCTATCCTACAGTACTGGGCGATACAATGCCACTGTTGTATAACCCACTCACCTCCATTCTGCTGTGCCTCATAGAATGTGATGCTCCCAGCGGGTCTCCGGCAACGAGACCAGACAAAGAAGAGCCCGACGGGTCCACTGGATCGAGACGCCCTCATGCAGCACCTGGAGAAGCAGGCAATGGAAGCGAAGGAGCGGGAAGACCTGGTGCCCTTCACAGGAGAAAAAAAAGGTATTTGTCCAATTTCCAAGCTGGATGCTGTGATTCCAAGGCTGGCTGGCTGGACTGCCAAGCTTCCCAGTTATCTTCTGGGGCTGTCTCATCTGCAGCAGCAGGACATGCAAACTGTGCTGCACAAAGTGCCACCTACAGATTTCTGCAGATTGAGCTGTTCTTGAAGGCAGAGGAGCAGCCCATTTAAACCCCAAAAAAACTTATGGTCAGCTGGCAACCCTAAAAGTCAGTTTCAGTGAGTTATTTATTCATTGCATTTATATCCTCCAAGCTGCTCGAGGTGGTGTACATGGTTCTCCCCATTTTATTCCCACAGCAACCCTGTGAGGTAGGTTAGGCTGAGAAGCAGTGATATCCAGTCAGCTTCATGGCTGAGTGGAGATTTGAACCCTGATCTCATAGTCTGACACTCTAACCATTACTACCATAATGGTTGCTATTGAGTTACTACTGAGCTACTGGGGCTGCATGAGATTATACCCTCTGTGATTGGTGAATCGTATGGAGCATCTGGATTGGCCAGGTCTGATTTAAATAGCAGAAGCCTGGACAGCTGCCTTTGGACAAATAAATTTTATTTTCTGCCTGCTGTGTTTCAGGCCCCGGAGTAGCCTCATTCTCTAGCATTTCTCCTGTTACAAAGATGTATAAATTCATTCTATTCAAATGTCACATCAAACTGTGGTCAGCAGCTAGGCATGACACTAATTTGAGAAAGCATGGTTTGCCATCAGCCCCAGAATCCATTGGTTTGTATGTTTCCAGACCAGGCTTTTCCTAGGCATCACCATGGTTTGCGTCTGACGCCAGAAACCGTGGTTTGACAAGTCTGCAAACCATGGGCCTGTGGTATGCTGGGTTGTGACATTTGAATTGGCAAGCCATGTTTTGTGATAATCTGGTGAGCAAGGCTGAGAAACCTTGGTTTGTGTGCTGTATGATTCAATGGGATGTTCAAATTGACAGAGCAGAGTGACTACTAGTTTCCTGTCTCCAGAAACCACTGCACAATCAAAATGAAAGGAAATGTATCAGCTTGAGCTCTGAGATATTGGGAAACAAAAGCAGGCAAGCAGCTGTAAACCTTGGTTTGTTTGTACTTTGATTATAAACTGTGATTAGCACAAACAATGCTTGGGGAGCCTTGAAAGCCTGTCCTGGCCTTGAAAGCTTCCACACTCCTTTGTGACACTTGGGTTTAGGACCGCCATTGCCTGATATGGATTTTGGAATTTACCATTTGCAATATCATTAAAAAACCCTGGGTGCTAGCATCAGTTTTATTGGTGGTTCCAAATCCATGGCTGCCATTTTGATTGGGGGCAAGAGGTGCTGGAGGCATGTGCAGAGAGACAATCATGTACACTCCATAGGTCTTCGAGACCAGCTCTGTCCCAGCTTGGCGCCGGGCAAAAGCTGCTCCTGAGTGTTGCCAGAATCCTACTGTGCGTGCTGTCCCAGAATTGAGATGGGATTGAGAGGAAAAGTTATATTTAGCTTGGCCGGGAGCACGCCGAGGATTCAAAATAGCCCGGTGTGTAGCTCAGATGTCCTGACCCACAAAAGGTTCCTAAGTGCTCCTGGTAAAGGCTCACGGCATCTCTTCAAATCATCCATCAACACACCTGGGGGGGAAAATCAAATTCGTAGCCCTCTCTCATGCATGTCGGCACCAAAGTGAATTGGGACTTCCTTCTGAGTAGACGATGGCGCATTTGCAGCTGCATGTTCTTCATCCTTGACCTTCAACTGCAGCTACTTGACCCCACAATGAAAGGCGTGAAAAGGAGGACATCGATTTTAAGGACTTGTCTTCATTCAGAGTTGCATCCTTCACATATGCTAAAAGCACTTTCAGGGCATCCTGCTGCTGTACATTAAGGATGTTCGTCATATTCTTCTTTATGATGTTCTTCCATCTGCAGATTTTGCATGTGACCCTGAGAGCTGAGGTATTGCAAAGAGATTCCCCTGCAAGACCTCAGATTTCAGCTGTCCAGTAGCTTTGCTCAGGTCAGGCAAAGGTTGTTGTCATTCACTCACAGAGGTCCTCTCTGTGTGGCACCAACCAGAGGAACCAAAGTTTTATAATCAGCTTGTGAGAGCATAAATTTGAGCTGTCCAGTGGTTCTGCTTGCCAAAAATTCTTTTTAAAAAGCCAATGTACATATATCTCACATCTTATTTGGTAACATTTTAAAATATATTTCATTCCACCTTTGACCACAAAACTTGCAGAAACTTTATATTGTGCATCAGAAAACACATCCCTAAATCAACATTTTAGAAACTGATCACTGGTTATCTGCCATTCAGCTGAAGATAGGCAGGGGACAAATATACCACCCCTATACTCCAGGCAGGCTCCTCTGCCTTTAAGCGCAATACAACAGGCAGAAATCCAACCAGTCTAGCTACTGGTACATGGAGGCACGGAAACCTCTTCACTTGTTGAATTCCTCCCTGTGGCATTTGTACTCTGCACTTTCTCCAAGAAGCTATGTGTCACCATACGACAACCCTGTGAAGCATGCCAATCTGAGAGACTACTGTAGCCAGCCCTTCCAGTGAACAAGGCTGATCAGGGATTTAAACTCATGATCCATTTGGCCTTCAACTGGTACATCAGGACCCATTACAGCAGAAGTAATGTGTCTCTCACCCATTTTGAGGGCCCAATCCAGCTGTATGTTTAGCCTGAAGAGCTGTCCCATGGGAGGTGGAACAAGCTGGTTTTCTGCCGCTCTGGAGGGGAATTCAAATGACAAGAAAGGAGATTCTGATTGAGCATTAAGAAGAGTTTTCTGACAGTAAGAGCTGCTCAAGAGTGGAACGGACTTCCTTGGAAGGTGGTGGACTCTCCTTCGTTGTAGGTTTTAAAACAGAGGCCGGATGCCCCTCTGTCATGGATCCTTTAGCTGTGATTTGTGCATTGCAGGGAGTTGGACTAGATGACCCTTGGAGTCCCTTCCAACTTTACAGTTCTGTGATTCTAAATACCTGTCATGGTGAGATGAATAATGTAGTGTTTGGCAGAAACTGAACCGCAGTGTCAGAGAAACGGAACCGATTATGACTAATGCAGTTTGGAATAGAAACCGTTGCCTTCTGACATCCCTTGCATGTCAAAAGCAGCAGCGCTACCCTTTCCAGATATCTTGCAGCATAACCAATGGCGTTTGTGTTGAATCTTGCCGGTGCATTGGCCAATCCCGTGGAGAGGCAGCAGCAGTCAGATTCCTAGTGCCGGTGATAAGGAGCAACAGGTGGACTCTGCCAGCAGATTGGAAGATGGTGTGTGTGTGTGTGTGTGTGTGTGTGTGTGTGTGTGTGTGTGAAGGCATCTCAGGTTCACCCTATTTGCGCCTCCTCTCACTTTGTGGTTCCCACGCTAATTTACTTCTCTCCACGCTGGAACGAAGAAAAGATCCCGGAACCAGGACGTTTCTAAAGGGCAGCTTTGATTTGTCCCTTTCCCCAGTCTCATTGGGGCCTAAAAAAAGATCTCCTGAAAGTTCACGGTGTCAAGAGATTTTCTGAAAGGAAACCTTGTCCGTGTCTTCTTTCCTCCCTCTCTTATTGTGGTTCATGTTCTTAACATTAGAAAACCAACGCAAAATAGAAAAGAAATGCAATTAGTAATTGCGATACATGTCTTAATGTTTTTAACCTGAGCGTCGAGTCATCACACTGTCGTTTTGCTTCAATCTGAGGCATTGCCGTCTCTCCCCACCCTTATTTAATTACTGCTGCTATTTTTATACTTGGAAAAACTGTTTTCACCATATCTATATTTCTCATATTCTTTATCCCTCCCCCACCCCCGTTCTCTTAATCTCACAAGATAAATTAGTGCAATGCAGCTCGTAGTGGCTTGGTGTTTATATTCTAACAATTTAAACAGATGGCACCTCTTCTTCTGCTGCTACTTTTAGTACTGAGCAATTAAACATCTGGGTGCGATTAAGAAATCCCTTGCTTCCTCTCTGTAACTAAATCACTGTGTTTTGGGGGCATGGAGAGGGGTTAGATCTGGGCCACATGAAATGGAACTGTCTGGTGTGGCTGCTTTGGAATCCCAGCTACTTTAATGTTGGATTTAAAAAACAACAACCAGCCAGCAACAAAACAAACAGTGCAAGTTTCTAGACCTGATCGTGTCAGATAGCGTAGAGAGAACTGCTAGTGTGCCATGAGAAATGAAGAACTGGAATAATTTGAGGGCCCCGAATCCTCCACATTCTGGATGAGTTACTGCTCTGGGCGGACTTCCGGGTTAGCGCCATCGGCTAATGGCGGATTCCCTCCGAGCTCCGGAGGGAATCGGCTCCGCAGGATCCGGGTCTTGCCGCTGCAGCGACGCGAGGACCCTCAGAAATCACAGGCGGTGAAGCCTGTGAACCTGGTGACTCGGTGGGCACCATTTGCGCCCCCCCAACCCGCGAAGGAGCCTTTTTAAAGGCTTCGGAACGGGGGACGGGGTGAGCGGCGCGGTGCTGAGAGTCGACTGCTTCTCCTGCGGAGTGAAGCCGCATGCCATGGTCGGAGAGCGCTGACTTCTTCTTGTGAACAATTGGACTCTAAAAGCAACAACCCGTGAGTAATACGGAAATTGGATTTGTAAAGAAAATTTTTTTTTGAATTAGGCACGATCGGGGAAGGCGCAAACAGGAAGTCCGTCTCCCCGTCTTATAAATAATCTAAAGCAAGGACTAGCTAACTAAGGTCGAGAGAATTTCTTCTTCTTTATTGGGTAAAAGACATTAATTTTACTGGAGGATAAGAGCTATGAGAGCTGAAGTGCCACCTCCCCAGACCCGGGAGTGATCCGCGAGAGAGCCTGTTGAGGAGATATAGAAGAGTTTGACAGCTGTCAAATTAGCTGTCAAGAAGGAAAAAGAGAACTTTGTTTCTGCTGTCTCTGCTGGATATATTTGTTACAATTTGGTTATATTTTGTTGAAAACAAGGAAGAACTGATACAAACTAACTTGATTTTTGGATTTGAACTGGAAGGAAGATAAAGTAACCAAAATCCCTCTAGAGGGGATTTTGGGACATTACAAGAATGGCTGAAGGAGGAAAAATTCAAGCTAAATTGGACAGAGTGTTTCTTCTCTTGGGAAAGTTACAAGGCCAAATTGATGTTTTGGCTACAAATGTTGCAACTCTGGACTTAACAGTAAATAAATTCATTGAATTTGATAAGGACTTGACTCATGAAGTTCATGCAGCTGGACAAGAAGAGAAACTTGAAAGATTTGAGAGTGTGGAGAAAGAGATATATGTTGTTTCTGAGGAAAAGGAAGGAGGAGATGTAATGTTGCAGATGACAAAGGAGAGCCAGAGGCCTGACATGATGGCTACAAAGGAAAATAAGTACTGGATGATGAAAATCTGTTTTGAATTGAAGATTGAAGAATGGAGAGATCTCCTTATGTGGAGATCTGAAGACCTATGGATTACAAATTTGATTAAGGTGGAAGTTGGAGCCTTTGGGACATTTGGACTTAAAAGGAGTAAGAAACAAGATTCGGGCTCCACTTTTAAGTATGGAGGTCTGGCTGGAAGAAATATGGACCCTATTGGGACAGAGCTTCTCTGAGATCTGGTGTTTAATATTAAGGACTACCCAAAAAACCGGCAGAGAGGAATTGAGAGAGAATTAAGAGCCTTGGACGTGAGGCCTCCAGGCTGATAGTAGACTAAGACTGATGGACATTTGTTGGGGATTGAAACCGGGAAAGGGGTGGGGTGGGGTTTGGGAATCCAAAGGGTGCATAATTATAATCTGGTTTTTTTTAATTTTGTTTTGTTATTAGTATGAAAATTGGGGAATTTGTGGAAGGGAATTTGGGTCGACTTTAGAAAAAAGTTTTAAGAATGAGCACTGATGTTTAAATACTGATGTTTATAAGTTAAAATTGGTTTTTCTAAAATGAATTAAATATAAAAAGGTCAAAAATTGGGGACAAGAACTTGTTGAATTAATAATTTGAATTGGAATATAAGAAGGGGAGGTGTGGGGAAGTCGGGGCAATATGTTATTGAAAATAAGGAATGTAAACTTTATGTGTTTTTAACTTTTTTGTTTTTTGTTTTTTTGATTTTTTAATGTATAAAGGTGGAAAAACTCAATAAATATCTTAAAAAAAAAAAGAGTTACTGCTCTGGGCATCTGCAAAAGATCGGCAATCCTGCTGCTTCTCTGGGATGGATCATTTAGTCACTCCCCCGTACAGTGATGTAACAGAATCACTGTTCCGGTCTTTTTCCAGCCGGGCAACCCACACTGAACGGGAACTCAGCAGAAATGAAGGGTGGAAGAAAAATTCAGTTTGGCTCGCAGTTTAACATAGAATCATAGAATTGTAGAGCTGAAAGGGACTGTGCGGGTCATCTAGTCCAACCCCCTGCAATGCAGAAATCTGGACCTAACTAATTTACATGCCCCAAACAATACAAGAATGAGAATGAATCTATCCTTTGAATAGTACACTTTTCCAAATTTTGCAATGCAGTTCTCCAGCTATGAAGAATGTTAAGCAGAAAAAATGCACCTGTTGGGGGAAATGTGCATAAAAAACCCGAAGATCATGGCCACTGGTCCCATCACCTCCTGGCAAATAGAAGGGGAAGAAATGGAGACAGTGAGAGATTTTACTTTCTTGGGCTCCATGATCACTGCAGATGGTGACAGCAGTCACGAAATTAAAAGACGCCTGCTTCTTGGGAGAAAAGCAATGACAAACCTAGACAGCATCTTAAAAAGCAGAGACACCACCTTGCCAACTTAGGTCCATATAGTTCAAGCTATGGTTTTCCCAGTAGTGATGTATGGAAGTGAGAGCTGGACCATCAAGAAGGCCGATCGCCGAAGAATTGATGCTTTTGAATTCTGGTGCTGGAGGAGACTCTTGAGAGTCCCATGGACTGCAAGAAGATCAAACCTCTCCATTCTGAAGGAAATCAGCCCTGAGTGCTCACTGGAAGGACAGATTGTGAAGCTGAGGCTCCAAGACTTTGGCCACCTCATGAGAAGACTCCCTGGAAAAGGCCCTGATGTTGGGAAAGTTTGAGGGCACAAGGAGAATGGGACGACAGAGGACGAGATGGTTGGACAGTGTTGTCGAAGCTGTCAACATGAGTTTGACCAAACTGTGGGAGGCAGTGGAAGACAGGCGTGCCTGGCGTGCTCTGGTCCATGGGGTCACGAAGAGTCAGACACGACTAAACGACTAAACAACAACAACAACAAAATGTTTCCTTAAAATACTTACTGAAATAGAAAGGTATTTGTCAAGCTGCCAAATTTCAGTAGGAAAGGGTTTGCCTAATTTCAGCCTGCAGGGAGTCCAACAGGTAGGAGGCCACCGTACTAAATACATGGCTCCTGAGCGATTTGGATTGTGGATTCAAGCCATGGGGTGGGGGGCACTAACAGTGACTCACCCAAAAATATCAGAAATCAAGCAGGGATATAAGGGAATCAGGCAGTCCTTGAGCTATCTAGAACCCAAGTTGTTTAAGGGCCTTGCTAATTAATTACAAAAACCTTGAGCTCAGCTTGGGGGCATTTCACCAAATCTGGTTGGATTTCAGAATGGGGAAAGTTTTGGAGAATTTGGCGGGGTGGGGAACTGCTTGAACGAGCTGCATCGTATGACCTTTTGTTGTGCCACTTTTAATTTAGTTCATTTCCTCTCCTAACCCCAAACACCAGGAAAACCCTTTATTCCGAAAAACCCCAAGAGGGAAATCCCCAAAGAAGAGCAGATCACGCTGGAACCTGAACTGGAAGAAGCTTTAGCAAATGCCACCGATGCGGAGATGTGCGACATTGCAGGTAAAAAGCGTATTTCTGGCCGGAGGGTGGTGGGCAGAGAGCTGCTCCATGTTGTGGGCACAGACAACAGTGAGGTGTATCGGATCCCAGTAGAAGTTTGCTCCGAACAGGGGGAAAGGAACCTCATCTTATCAGAAACCTCTTGGCATTTATTATCAAACTGTCAATGAAGGGCGTTTAATAAATACTATCCATCAGCTCAAAAAGAAGCACAGAAGTACAAATGCACCCAGTACACTGTCCAGTTAGGTCCTTGGGGTTGTAGCCAATATTAGAGTAGACCCACTGACATTAATGAATGTGACTCACTTAGGCCTGTTATTTCCAACAGGTCTATTCCATCTGGTACTTATCTGGCTACAACCCTCAGCTTGGGTCTGTGCATGGACTTCCTCTTAACCCCTTCTCAAACCACTGACTTAGATATCTGGAGCAGTCTGCTGCTCTGGATGGGGGTGTAATATTTATTTATTTATTTATTTACAGTGGTACCTCGGGTTAAGAACTTAATTTGTTCTGGAGGTCCGTTCTCAACCTGAAACTGTTCTTAACCTGAGGTACCACTTTAGCTAATGAGGCCTCCTGCTGCCACCACCGCTGCGTGATTTCTGTTCTCATCCTGAAGCAAAGTTCTTAACCCAAGGTACTATTTCTGGGTTAGCGGAGTCTGTAACCTGAAGCGTCTGTAACCTGAAGCATCTGTAACCCAAGGTACCACTGTATTCCATAAAATATATCTTGCACGCTGCTTGATTGTAAACAAAAAACACACCTCAAAGCGGTTCACAGAAGATAAAACAGTAAAATCAACAAACATTTACAACCCTACCTTAAAACTTCTGGGTAGGTTTGTCTAAACCAGAATGTTTTTTTTTTTTAGCAGGAATGAAGAATGCTTCTTGCATTGTCCATTTTCATGCAGCACATAGCTAAATGGTAGAACTCCCTCCCTCAGGGGGCAGTGATGGCCACCAACCTAGATGGCTTTAAAAGAGGTTTAGAGAAATCCTTGGAGGAGGAGGAGACTATTGATGGCTACTAGCCATGATGGCTATGTTCTAGCTCCTCAGTTGGAGGCAGCAATGCTTCTGAATACAGTACCAGTTGCTGGAAACCTTAGGAGGGGAGAAGGCTCTTGTGCTCGGATCCTCCTTGTGGGTATGTGTTTGTGAGAACAGGATGGGTCCCCTTTGGCCTGATCTGGCAGGCTCTTCTTACATACATAATGCAAAGGAAATACAACGTCTATGCAAAAGAGAACCAGTCAATTGCACATCATTAGCGGATGGAAAGCAATGCAACAGCAAACACTAACCCTATTTGCTGGATTGATTTCCATTATGGACATGGGATGAATGAGCGGACATCATAAATTCCTGCTCCCATTTTTATATTGATTGGGATTTCTCTGACATCCCCATCTAGGAGGGGACTCTGTTGCAGGTAGCCCAGGACAATTGTAACAACCTGTATTGCATAAAAAGCAGATGGGTCTCCCGTGCTGGCTGGTGACCACTGGGCGGGAAAGTCCCTTGATGTCACCTCCTTGCCAAAGCCTCACGTATTTTTATTGCCCCCATGGCTCCCTGTCAGGCGTAAGCCGATAGGGCGAGAGCACCCGAAGTGTCTGATTTTAGCCTCTGCGTGGCGCTAAGCCAGCCCTACTCTCCACTTGCTGCTGAGCTTTGGGAATCGGAGCTGGACGCGGCATGGATGCACTGGAGCAGAAATGTCCCCACTAGCTATGCTGCTATCCTGACAAAGCAGGTTGCTCCTGTCCCTGTAAATAATGGATTTCCACAAAGGATTTTTGAAATGTTGGTGCCTACAGAAAAAGGAAAATGTATGGAGAAACCTCCTTCTTCCAGGCACAGGGCCGGCAGCACAGGTTGGGCTGATCAGGCACCTGCTGGGGTCCCAAACCCAGGCAGCGGGTCCCACTGACAAGAGCCCCCTCTGGCTGCTGTCTCCTCTCCACTGTTGCAACCTGCTCATCCAACCTTTCTCAACCTGTAGGTCCCCAGATGTAGTTGAACTACAACTCCCATCACGCCTAGCTAGCAAGGCCAGAGCTCAGGAACGATGGGAGTTGTAGTCCAACAACAGGTTGAGAACCGCTTTTAATGGTGGCAAGAAGGAGGCAGAGGCACTCACTGGCAAGCAAGCCTGTGGCAACAACATTGAGGCAGAGGAGCAGGAACAGATGGCAATGATGGCAGTGGGTGGGTGGACTCACTGAGGGAGGGAGCCCACAGGAGACATCTTGGGCAAGGCCCCCTGCAAATCTGGAACTGTCAGTGCCCTGACAGACTATCTTAAAAAAAATTAAAAATGCATAGGGAGCATGTCTGCATTTACAATCACAGGCTGGTGTTTTTAACTATCTAATTATTTATGGATTTTGTCATACTCTAATTTTGAAAGGTGCCATTTATGTGCAGCTCTCTATCCTATCCACTGCTTCATGTGGTTGCCTGGATAACCTGACACGGTGTTTGGTGTTTACAGTCTGTAGATCGACTTGATAGCTAAAACAGGGGAGTCCCTGCCTGTAGTCTGAAGATGCTCCTCTGGGAAGTAAAAATAAGACTAAAAAACAACAAGCCCGCATGTAGAATTCTAGTGTGTCAAGGATTCTAGCTAAACTATCCCCACGACATGCTACACTTCTATGTGCGGGGAATTTAAAATGCATTGATACAAGGAGAGCTAGGCCTAGTGATCAGAAGAGGGGCAGGCCTCAGTGCTCTGCACAGTTCCTTGCACGTGGTTGGCAAACCAAAATACTGTATTTTTTGCTCTATAAGACTCACTTTTTCCCTCCTAAAAAGTAAGGGGAAATGTGTGTGCGTCTTATGGAGCGAATGCAGGCTGCGCAGCTATCCCAGAAGCCAGAACAGCAAGTGGGATCGCTGCTTTCACTGCGCAGGGATCCCTCTTGTTGTTCTGGCTTCTGAGATTCAGAATATTTTTTTTCTTGTTTTCCTCCTCCAAAAACTAGGTGCGTCTTGCGGTCTAGTGTGTCTTATAGAGCGAAAAATACGGTAAATTATCAGAATATAGCAGTGTGTTGTTGTTTTTTTAAAAAACACAAACCTGGCTATTTCCTTCTCTTCTTGCAGCTATCCTGGGCATGTACACCCTCATGAGCAACAAGCAGTATTATGATGCCATCTGCAGCGGCAACATCACAAACACGGAAGGCATAAACAGTGAGTGATTCCTTGTCTGCATCTTACAGAGGGTGGCAAATGACCAAGGAGTTAGGAGAGACTGTTGCCGGGAACCAGAAGCAACTGTCAAACTCAAGTGGACATCCTTGGGAGCTAGGGTCCCAATCCTAGGAAGACTAAGCAAAACACTCACCAATGAGAACAGGCTTCGAGAGAAGGGGCGTGGCCTGGGAAGGGTCTTGAGAGCTGGAAAGGGAAGACTGGAGAGTCACATTTGCCCCCTGGTCCTGAGGTTCTGCCCTCTGTTATTCAAGACACACTCTCTCTTTATTTTATTTCTCTCTCTCTCTCTCTCAGGCGTAGTGCAGCCTGATAAGTACAAGCCTGTCCCAGATGAGCCTCCAAACCCCACAAATGTGGAGGAGACCTTGACGAAAATCCAGAGCAACGACAAGGAACTCGAGGAAGTGAACCTTAATAACATTAAGGTCAGTGCCCAGTCCCAGGAGGACACACTTGGGTGCTTAAGCAGGCAACAGATGGAACAGCCCCTGTTTTGGAGTCTGTCTCTTGTCAGAAGAGCAGATGCTTTGAAGATGTCAATGGGCTCAAGCACATCTAGCTGATTTTTTAAAAGCATCTCTGGTAGCAGAAACAAGCACCTTGCTTGTTCCTTGCTTCCGGTCAAGCATGGAGGCTGCTTAATATGGAGTTGGATCCTTGGTCCATCTAGCTCAGTATTGTCCACACTGACAGGCAGCTGCTCTGTTTCAGAAAGAGCTAGGGACAGAACCTGGGACCTTCTGCATGCAAAGCAGATGCTCTGCCACTTTCCTCTAAGTGTAAGCTAAAGTTCCAGTTCTCATGGTTATGAACAATTAAAAGGATTACCGTATTTTTCGCTCTATAAGACGCACTTTCCCCCTCCTAAAAAGTAAGGGGAAATGTGTGTGCGTCTTATGGAGCGAATGCAGGCGGGAGGCTTTGCTCAGCGCTCCCTTTAAAGAGCCGTGTAGAGCATATGTGCGGCTCTTTAGGGCTGCCCTTCTCCCTCCTCAGGGAAAAGCCCCCAAAAGCCACACACACGCTCCGCGCGCTTTTTAAAGGGAGCGCAGCTCTTGGAGGAGCCTTCATCCCGCTGCCCGGGAGAGGCTGCGTGCGGCTATCCCATAAGCCAGGACAGCAAGAGGGATCGATGTCCTGGCTTCTGGCTGTATGGGATGCATACAGGCTCTGCTCAGCGCTTCCTTTAAAGAATATTTTTTTCCTTGCATCCCCTCTCTAAAAATTAGGTGCGTCTTATGGTCAGGTGCGTCTTATGGGGTGAAAAATACGGTAATTGTCAGAGGATGGGGTCTGACCAGTGTGAGAGTGGGCCAGTCCGTCAAAGGTTACGAAATACAATGGCAGACCTTCCAAGTGTCCCTATTTTCCAGGGACGTCCCAGATTTAGAGAAGCCATCCCGGTTTCTGATTTGATCCTGGAATGTCCCACTTTTCCTTAGGACGTCCCTGTTTTCATTGCAGAAATGTTGGAGGGTATGGAGTTATCTGACCCCCAAGCCGTCTGAAGGCAATCCTGTATGGGGAAGTTTTTTTAATGTTTGATATTTTATTATGTTTTAATATATGTTGGAAGTTTCCCGGAGTGGCTGGGGAAACCCAGTCAGAGCGTGGGGTATAAATAGTAAAACTCTCATTAGGGAATGGGATGTCCCTATTTTCATCAGAGAAATTACATGTGCCTCAAGGTGATTTACAAACTTACCTTAAAAGCAGCTAAAAATACTTTTAAAAACAATACAAAACAACAGCTATGTCTCAAACTGTGATGCTGTCCCACAGAACCAGCACAGCCACACTGAAAGCCCTGCTCTAAGCAACTGTGGATATTTTAGGGATTTGAAGAAGAAACTCTCCTGCAGGATGCGGTGACCTACGGCTCTTCCACACCACTCTGTGAAAGTGTCATTAAGCATATTCTAAATAATTTTTGTGCTACTACCAGTTAGGAAAAAAGTGGATTTTTGCTTTGGGACATGCGAGATGTCAGTGGGAGAGGGGTAACGTCATGTGGTCCCTCACCACCAAATGCAGGAACAGGTAAGGTTTGAAGCGAGATTTTGGGTGGTGCAGATGGGCCTTTCTTCATTCCAACAGGACATTCCCGTTCAGACGCTGATAGAAATCTGCGACTCCATGAAAAGAAACACTGTCATCAAGAAGCTCAGCCTGGTTGCAACCCGGAGTAATGACCCAGTGGCACACGTAAGCTTTGATGTTCCTCCTCCTCTGAAAAACTTCCTTGCCCGTTAACAGGCGATCTGGAGCTTTGGCTAGGGTTGAACCCTAACAGGGAACTGGCGAGGGAGAACAGAGTTGGAGAAGGATGACTGCTTGTGATCACTCATGGAACCTTCTAGGCTAGAATAGCCCCAATTTAGGACAACTTATGTAGGCTTTGTGGTTAACCAAATACTGGGTGAACAGGACCAAAACAGAATCGGGACCAGAGCCCTGATTTAGTCCTACTTAAGCAGGGATGGGAGGGACGCGGGTGGCGCTGTGGGTTAAAGCCTCAGCGCCTAGGGCTTGGCGATCGAAAGGTCGGCGGTTCGAATCCCCGTGGCGGGGTGCGCCCCCGTCGTTCGGTCCCAGCGCCTGCCAACCTAGCAGTTTGAAAGCACCTCCAGGTGCAAGTAGATAAATAGGGACCGCTTACCAGCGGGAAGGTAAACGGCGTTCTGTGTGCTGTGCTGGCTCGCCAGATGCAGCTTGTCACGCTGGCCACGTGACCCGGAAGTGTCTGCGGACAGCGCTGGCTCCCGGCCTATAGAGTGAGATGAGCGCACAACCCTAGAGTCTGTCAAGACTGGCCCGTACGGGCAGGGGTACCTTTACCTTTACAAGCAGGGATGGGAGAGTCTCCAGATGATGCTGAACTCCAAATTCCATCAGTCATGGCCAGCCTGGCCTTTGCTCTGGCTTTTCTTTATTTTATTCTATAAAATTTATATACCGCATGATTGTAAAAACAAACAAACCCTCAAAACTGTTACGAAAAGAATGGAATAATCAAATGATCAGTTAAAGAAAGGCTGCAAGCAACTATTTGAAAACACTCAAAACAAATTAAAATCAACAATAAGCTAAAAAGCGGGTGTAAGCACATGCCAGTGTTCTACACATCCAGATAGTCTTATCTAAACAAAAAATACTTTTAGCAGGTGCCAAAAAGAGTACAGCGAAGGCACTTACCTGATATCAGGAGGCAGTGAGTTCCAAAGGGATAGTGGAAACATCAAATGTTGGGGTAGTTCAACACCTTCCAGACTTTGCTGGACTCCAGCTCCCATCATCCTCTGTGACTGTTGCCCTCGCTGGCTGCTGGAGCTGCTGGGAGTTGGAGACAGTGGCTGAAAACAATACAGTAGTACTTTGGTTCTCGAAAGGCTTAATTGTGAAACAAATCAGCTCCCGAATGCCGCAAACCCGGAAGTAAGTGTTCCGGTTTGCAAACGTTTTTCGGAAGCTGAACGTCAAGCGCGGCTTCCGCTTGAGTGCAGGAAGCTCCTGCAGCCAATTGGAAGCCACGCCTTGGTCCCGACTCCCAAAATGGTTTCGGGAGTCGGACTCCCGGAACGGATTAAGTTTGAGAACCAAGGTACCACTGTACTTGCAAGAGTTCCTGAACTTTGCCTGTTTCTGCGCCCCCAGGCTGTGGCTGAGATGCTGAAGGAGAACAAGACCCTTCAGAGCCTCAACATTGAATCTAACTTCATCACCAGCGCTGGGATGATGGAAGTCATTAAAGCCATGAAGGAGAACTCCACGTTGACTGAACTCAAGGTGGACAACCAGGTTAGCCGGCCTCCGTTTTGGGGTCAGAGCCCCTTGCACTTTCCCTCTGTTCTGCAGCTGGATGAAACGGCAAGCAAAGGCAGCTGTCTCTCTGCAGCGCCGGCGGAAAAGATCTGCTTGCCTTCTCTCCCTCTCCTGGAGATGAGCAACCCTAGACCTGCTTTGCTTCAGCAAGGTGGCTGCTTCGTGCATCCTCAATCCATGCTCTGGTTACATGCATGAATTCGCAAAGTTCAGCCCGCAACACCCTCTTGTCTCCTCGCAAACCCAATGTCATCTTTTAAAACAAAAAACAGTAGTGTGGGGCCCCTCCTCGCTTCCTTCACACTTCTCATTTCTCTTTCTTCCTTCTCCCCACACAGCGCCAGCGACTGGGCGACTCGGTGGAGATGGAGATGGCCGCCATGTTGGAAAATTGCCCTTCCATTATCCGCTTTGGTTATCACTTCACGCAGCAAGGACCAAGGGCCAGAGCCTCCATCGCGATAACCAAGAACAACGAATTACGTAAGTGGCACGGGCTCGGCGACCCCAGTGGCCTGTCTTAATTCTTGAATGGATAAGTGAGTGGTCGTTTTTCGTGGGTGGACATCATGGCTGGCTATCCTGTTCCCGATGTCACTGGGAAGGCCGCAAGTAGGGCCAGAGGGCAACAGTGGTCTCCCCACCTGTGATTCCCAGTAACCTCTATTCAGAGGCATACTGCCTTCAGCAATGGGGGGAGAACATGACTGTCATGGCTGCTAGTAGCTTTTGATAGCCATAGTGTCCTCAATGGATTTGTCTAATCTTAAAGCCTTCCCCATTGGTAGGCATCGCTACCTCTTGTGGGAATGAGTTCCAAAGATGAACTACCATATTTTTTGCTCTATAAGACTCATGGGAAATGTGTGTGCGTCTTATGGGGTGAATGCAGGCTGCGCAGCTATCTCAGAAGCCAGAACAGCTTTCACTGCGCAGCGATCCTTCTTGCTGTTCTGGCTTCTGGGATTCAGAATATTTTTTTTCTTGTTTTCCTCCTCCAAAAACTATGTGCGTCTTGTGGTCTGGTGCGTCTTATAGAGCGAAAAATACAGTATGCTCTGTTCAAAGAAGTCCTTCTCTTTGTCTGCCCCAACTTGCTCTGCACGCGAAAAGTCCCAGCTTCAACTCCCAATGTATCCACCCCACTATCCTAAACCCCAGACTGCTGCTGCCGGTCAGTGTAGAGTCTACTGAGCTAGATGGGACCCCAGTGGCCTGACAGGTATATAAGGCAGCGTTCGGTGTCCTCACATTGCTCGTCTTTCCTTTGCAGGCCGCAAGCAGAAGAAAACATAATGGCCCACCCCCTGCGACCGAATCCAGAGTGCCCTTAAGCTTCCTCATGTGCCTCTAAGCAGCCTTTTAAGCTCTGCCTGCCTCCCAGAGACAGAGTTTTGCCAACAGCAAGGATTTTTATTTTATTTCAAGAAGAGAATTTCTCGGAGAGATTGGCCCTGCTGTTCCCCCCTCACCTTGGCGACCGAAACCACCCCCCAACCCCAATTTCTTGCAATCTCAGGTTCTTTCTTCCTCCGAATCCACGCTCCCCGTCTTTTGATTACCTCTGTAAATAAGAGAGATTTCGGAGAGACGCCCGCCCTGCCCCAAAGAACTGGCTTTGTTCTCCGCTAAGGACCAAAGGCAGTTGCAATCTTCCTATCTTTCCTAAACAAGCTACTATTATTAAATGATTCGGCACCATCTCGCTGATCGAAACCTGAATACGTATAATATCTCAAATTTCTTGGGTTGTCAGCTCGCATTTGGAAATGTTTGCCCCCTTCTGTAATGGGCAGCCCCATGACTGAGATGTGGCCTCTTCCCCAAAGCCTCCCATCACCTTTTGGGAAGCCCAGACAGATGGGTGGGGTATAAATAATAAAATTATTATTATTATTATTTTGGTGGTGCTAGCAATGGTGACTGGCACCAGACCCAGCCTTCATTTTCCCATATGGGTTCTGCACTTGTGCCCGTAAGCACAGCATCAGAAATAATAAATTTTCTGATAATGAGCGTGGCATTTGGGGTTTACACTAGCACACAGACCAGGTGGAAATCAATTTCATTCATTCTGGGTTGGAATGTTCTGGAAAATATGTCCCAGAATTGTTCTGGAAAAGATGGGCAGGTGGGGAGATTCATCTCCTGACACACCAAGTTTGAAGGTGTCTAATTAAATCTAGGTCCTTTCGCCTGCTCTTCTACTACAAAAGGGAAATTTGAGATAAGTTTGAGGTAAATTTAGCAAGGAAAGAGCATAAAAAGAGGCAGGCCTGGAGATCTGCCAAAGCCGCCCTCACAAAAGTCGGCCAACAATGGCCTCACACTCCTGTCAGCTAATATCTGCCATCAGATGCCACATGGAGTGGAGAAACCAGCATCACAGAGTCTCCAAAATGTCATTTTGGCATTTTAAGAGGCTGGACAAAGAAGAAAGAGGTTTCCTTTCCCCCCTTTTTAAAAATTGAACTATAGCGGAAACAGAACACCAAACGAGCCCCAGCTCCAACAGGATCAAATTCAGTTTTTTCCTCAGCGGTGCCAGGTGTGCGCGTGAAAATATGGAAACTGAGGGCACCCAGTTGGGCCTCAGGAGTCAACAAACACTCCTAAATTGGCAAAGGCAACCGCAGGCCAAAAGGATGACGGTTTTTATGGGCCCAATGAGATATTAGTCAGGAAGCCATTTCAGAGTGCCTGAGGGCATCGTAAACAAATTTGTTTCCCTGCACTTGTTTGGCGTGACAGAGGTCTGCCAGGCAACAAGGCCTACAGTCCAACGTCCTCACAGACGGCCGCCATCTTAGGTGGAAACTGGTGTTTGCAATTCCCTTAGCGCCACTAGGGCTAACCAAGTTCTGTCATAAAAAGTGACAGGAGAAAAGTAATATAACTGCCCACAGGCAGCATGATTTGCCTCAGAAGGGCAAAGATGAGAATGAAAAATGAGGGAACAAGGGCTGTGAGGGAAATAGTATAGAAACTAGGACAGATGAGGGAGAACCTTCTGGAACGTTCTGGTGGCTCTGGACCACTATTATTGAATTGAATTAAGCTGCCCTGTCTCACCTCAGCTTGCTGAAGGAGAGAGTAATAATAATAATAATAATAATAATAATAATAATAATAATAATAATATTTATTTACATCCCACCCTCCCCAGCTGAAGCCAGGCTCAGAGTGGCTAACAACAATAAAATAATACAGCATTCTAAAATCAATTCATTATAAAATCAGTTCAAATCAAATTAATGGCAACCATTGGGCTAGAGTTCTGTGAGGAACTTGAGATATGACTTGAGGGGAAGCTGTTTTATTACAAAATGGTGCTGTGGGTGGTGTTCACAGAGATAATCTTTCTCACCCCATGAGGTAGGCTGAGCTGTGAGAAAGAGGCTGGGCAGGATCCCTGTGAGAGTTTCATGGCTGAGTCTGTGGGATTTGAACTCTGCTCTTCCTAGGTGAAAGTATGGCATGCGATTTTGCTACCCTACAAGGCTTTTCTTTTTCCAGGCACGAAAACAGGAAACACCTTCAGTGGGAACCAACACATTGATATTTAACAGAAAGGCAAAAATCAGATGAGCGTGTTGAATGAAAGGCGTGTGTTCGAAAATCCCTGGTTTGGTATCTGGAGAATCCAGCGCACTTAGAAGAACAGCTTTCACTTCAAAGCCACAACACTAACCAAGTTTCTAGTCCTCAGGACTGAAGAAACAGCCTGAAATGAAGGAGGCACTCTCAGGGCTGGCTGTGTAGGGGCTGAGGGTAGGATTTCCATTGCTGAGGCGCTGCCCCATGAGAGCCAGTGTGGTATAGTGGTTAGAGTTCAATGGAGATGGCCTAACTCTGACGCTATACAGTCAGCCATGAAGCTCCCTGAGTGACCTCGGGACAGCTACTCTCTTTCCCTCTCGGCCTAACATACCCCACAGGGTTGTCGTGAGGATAAAATGGGAAGAACAAGAAGGGCTGACTTCTCCATCTTGAATTCCTCAAGAGGAGGGTAAAGAAATAGCTAGCAGCCGTCAAATAAAACAAGTGCATTTCCAACATCCTTTATTTGAAGTCAGGATCTGGCTTTTCACGAACTCTGCTTGGTGCCCGATGAAGAAAAGTAGATTTATTTTTTTAAAAAAATTAACCATTTTTTCAATACAAACAACAACCGCACAAGACACATACAACAAAAACCATAATAACACTAACACGATTTGACAATTCAAATTTGAATACTGATATACCTGTGACTACACCTTTTAAACAATTTTCCCCCACCTCTCCTCCCCCTACTTCCCACCACTGTCCGCCTTATCGCCTAAATATTCCTTCCAGATTTTTTCATATTTATCCATTCTTAATTTGCGTCGACATGCAATTCATTTGTAGGTAGCTAGTCTTGTCCATATTATCAATCCATGTGCTCAATGGAATCTTTTTGCGGCTCTTCCAATTCATCAAAACAAGTTTTTTTGCTTCCAATATGGCACGGTACATCCATTTTTTTTGACCCCTTGTAATCTCCCACATTTAGAATTCAATTCAATTCCCCTAAATAACAATTTCTTTTTATTACTCTTGCTAGAACTACCCTCACCCCACACCAAATTGATCTTATCATGGGGCAGCTAATCATCATATGTACTAAGTTTGCATTTTTACTCCCACAGCTCCAGCAGTAGAAAAGGAGATTTAAAAAGCCGCACGGCGCTTTATATAATAGGAAGCGCAAGCGGTGTCAAGGAAGGGTGTCCCGTCAGGAATCTTGCAAGGAGCCCTGCCACTTTATAGAGAATTATTCGAAGCAGGTGGTGCTGCGGAGCAAGATGGTGGGGAGGGGGAAAGAGAAGAATCCCCCCCACCCTCCCGATGTATTTATACCCCCCACTGGGATCAGCAGACGAAATGGACACCCAAGGGATCGGGTTGCACGAAATCTTGGCCCAGGCCCCGCAAGGAGGAGGAGGAAGGGGAGCAGGAGAAGGCGTCCCGGTCTTAAATTAGGGGCTTCCCTTCCCCTCCCCAGGCCGGAGGTGTCACATGTGTCCCGCCTGTCACTGCAGCCGGCTTCTCGCGGCTTGTCCTCCGTGGTTGACATGGACAGCTGTTAGGCTTGGGGTGGGGGGGAAGAGTTAGGTTAGGCGGGTAAAAGTCACCAGCCCCGAAGTTGACGCAAGCGGGCAATGGAAACGACCCACGTCAAGAAGCGGCGGTGGCGTCAGAGCCGACGGCAAAAGGCGTGTGTGCGAAAACCATGGCTTGGCCTCTGCAACCCGCAATGTATCACAATGCGTTGCTTGGTTGGCTGTGCCAGCCAGAGGCATAGCTGTCAACTTTCAGATTTGAAAATAAGGGATCAGCAGCCTCGAAAATAAGGGATCAGCAGCCTCACCTGTCCCAGGGACAGTCTACGGGATATCTTAACAATCTGGAATAGCAGCGAGAAACGGCGCTGGAATAAGGGAATTTCCCGCAAAAAAAGGGAAGGTTGACAGCTATGACCAGCAGCAGAGGACGGGGCGGTGGAGTCAATGCTAGGCTGACATGAAGGCACTTGCAGTGGGAACGATTGCCAACTTTATGCTTTTGCCCCCGAGACCCGCTCTTGCTCAGAGACAGTGGAAGGAATGGGGCCCTTTCTCTTTGGCTTTATACCCACTTATAAAGGCCCACAATTAGACACCAACCATCAGCGTATGGCTTATTTAAAAATTATTATTTAATATGGGATGCGGGTGGTGCTGTGGTCTAAACCAGGGGTCTGCAAACTTTTTCAGCAGGGGGCCGGTTCACTGTCCCTCAGACCTTGTGGGGGGCCGGACTATATTTTGGGGAGGGGAAATGAATTCCTATGCCCCACAAACAACCCAGAGATGCATTTTAAATAAAAGCACATTCTACTCATGTAAAAACACCAGGCCACATGACCCGGAAAGCTGTCTGTGGACAAACGCTGGCTCCCTCGGCCTGAAAGCGAGATGAGCGCCGCAACCCCATAGTTGCTTTTGACTGGACTTAACTGTCCAGGGGTCCTTTAGCTTTAACCTTATTTAAAAACAGTATGTGGATTTCAAAGCATCCCTGCGTCTTTGAAGGTCCTGGCTCTGTGGACACCGCTTGTATTAGTGGACCCAGACGTTTTCCGTTGGCCTCCTCTGGATCACACATTTAAGCCTCCTTCCTGAAGAGCCCCCTGTCCAATGCTTTGTTCTGTCCCCTTTGCAATGTCGTGTGAGCCAAGTGGTAGTCAAGAGGTCTGCCTGCCCCCCTGGTGTGCCTCTGTGAGATCAGGGCAGCTCGGCCAATGGCCAACCAGAGGCTGTGCTGCCAACAAATTCCTTTTTGCAGGGTTCAGTATAGTGTTGGGGAATCTCAGGGCTAGGTGCCAAAGGCAGCCCTCTGGGCCTCTTGACCCGATCCTCAGGGATCTCCCCAGGCCACACTTCATGCCCAGCCCTCCCTTGAGCACTTTTACCTGGTTGGAATGTGTCTTTCAGGGGCAATTGTACCTTTTGCTTACCTGGACAGAGACGTGGAACCAGCTGTACAAAGTGGTCACTTTGGACTGGGGCACTGCCCATTACCAGCATGTGGCCCTCAGAAGGCTCCTCATGAGGAAATGTGGCCCTTGAGCAGGAAAAGCTTCCCCAACAATGCAGTAGAGGCTGAACACCAGTGCTGCCTAGAGATCAGTGCTTGGGGTAAATGAAATGTTGCTTCAAGTTCTTACTTTTTTAAAAAACAAAACGTACTGTCTTTATTTTTAAAAAAGGGAAAAGCAGGATTTGGGGGCGGGAAACTAGTTTGGGAATTGGTCCAGTTCAGGACTCCATGCAGTTGCTTTTCCTTTGCAAATACTGAAAGAAAATTGGCCAGGGTTAAGCAAGCTTTTCAGAAGCAGTGTTTTTCATGTTTGGTGCAGTCTGATTGTTGGACTACAACCAGGGAGACCCGGGTTCAAATTTCCATTCAACCACAGAAGTTGCGTGCACACACACACACACACTTTCTCTTGCAATCCAGCTACCTATCAGGGTTGCTGTGAAAGGCAGTCTCTATGCAGTGAAACAAAATCAGAGACTGCAACCAACAAAGGAAGTAACCAGACAATGTAACCTGCGTTCATATCTCCCCCCTTTTTTAAAAAAAAATAATCTATCCTATATACAGTATGTGGTAAAAAATAAATTTTGCTCTTGAATGAGTGGTCCCTGAATGTCCAACCAACAGCACATTTCCAAGGGTCCCCCCTCAGAAAGTAAGCAACAACGTTGTCAAGATGGAGTCAGTGCAGGAGGTTCCTCTTCGTCAGAGTCAAATTCCACATTCTCATCTTTTACCCACTTGCCAGAACCATCTTGGACCCAACCGGAACTGCCAGAGAAGGGAAGGAAATAAACACATCTGTGAAGGGGATGCTCATTTTTCTGGAATAATGGATCTAAGCACACTTGCAGAGCACAATATTAATCTGCACTGCCGTACACCATGGCTGAGATACTTCTGTAACGTTTAAGTGCAAGACAGCCGCGTAACATTAATTAAAAGTTTCCTGTTCAGAACACACAAAGAAGCTGCCTAATGCAGACCAGCAAGCTCTGTGTTGTCTATGCTGACAAACAGTGGCTCTTGAGGGTTTCAGGTAGTTTCTCCCAGCCCTATCCGGAGACGCCAGCTTCTGTTTGCTGCAGGTGGTGGTGCTTTACATTATTCACTTTCTTTCATTTCTCCCCTCCATTTTTCCTAGTATATTGACACAGTATTATAAAAAGCAATAAAACAAGGCTGATCTTACCAACAGAAAGCTTTTAATGAAGAGCACAGTAGCCCTTAAAAGCTTTTAATTGAGTACAGTAGCCCTTAAAAGCCTTAATAGTGCTTTGCCTGTGTCTACATTGGAAGGGATGCATTTAAATCGAACTTGATAGTAAAACCTGATCACCCTCTCCTGCAAAAGCAGGTCTTGAAACAAAGAAAACAGTGCAGAGGCAACTTTGCTCCCCTGATGCTTTTCAGCTCCTAGCCTGCAAATCTAGTACCTGTGATCCCACCAAAGAAGGCACTTAGTTAACACATCTTCTGGGCAACCTCTAACCTACCTTTTCAGCCTCAGATAGTGTTCCAAAGCCCGGCGCTTCTCCGGGGTAACATCACCAGTGTCAGAATGAGGTGCTGCACTGTGAGGCGCTTTCCTTTTGCGGCTACGCTCCTTACCCAGAGCTGCAGATCTCTTCACCGATTCTGGAGTCAAGAGAGATTGATATTTAGGAGTTGCATCTCCTTGCTCAGTGGCAACTTGGGACAGGGCTGGCGTCCGTAAAATCCTGCCCACTTCACAATAACAACTGCAGATGAGGCAACTGTATCCACACCGGCAGGTCCGTCTCCTCCTTCTGGATTGATGTGGGAGTGTAGACCAGAAGAGGAAGTTGAAAGGTACTCCTGGCTTGCCAGCAGCACATGTGAAATGGATCTAGGGTTTTTAGCAAACCACAAGCTTAACACGAGTCAACAGTGTGATGTGTGCAGAGGAGGGCGACCAAGATGGTAAAGAATCTAGAGACCAAGTCTTATGGGAGTGGCCGCCAGGACCACACAACACTGATCCTGAGAGATCTGCATTGGCTCCCAGTACGTTTCTGAGCACAATTCAAAGTGTTGGTGCTGATCTTTAAAGCCCTAAATGGCCTCAGTCCTGTATACCTGAAGGAGAGTCTCCACCACCATCATTCTGCCCAGACACTGAGATCCAGCACCGGGGGCCTTCTGGCAGTTCCCTCATTGCGAGAAGTGAGGTTGCAGGGAACCAGACAGAGGGCCTTCTCGGTGGTGGCGCCCGCCCTGTGGAACGTCCTCCATTCAGATGTGAAGGAAATAAGCAGCTATCGTATCTTTAAAAGACATCTAAAAGCAGCCCTGTTTAGGGAAGTTTTTAATATTTAATGCCGTATTGTTTTTAACACTCGATTGGAAGCCGCCCAGAGTGGCTGGGGAAACTCAGCCAGCTGGGCAGGGTATAAATAATAAATTATTATTATTATTATAAGGAACAGTTGAACCTGCAGTTTAAGCTGCAGAAAAAAGCCTGAAAGGTGACATGACAGCCATCTTCAAGTACATGAAGGGCTGTCACATGGAAGATGAAACGAGCTGGTTTTCTGCTGCTCTAGACAAGAACGGACATTCCAACGAAACCTTAGAACAAATTTCTGATGGCAAGAGCTGTTCAACCGTGGAACGAACTCCCTTAGAAAGTTGTGGACTCTCCTTCTTTGGAGGTTATTAAACAGAGGTGGGGTCGCCCACCTGTCAGTGCTTCTTTAATAATAATAATAATTTTTTATTTATACCCCACCCTCCCCAGCCAAGACCGGGCTCAGGGCGGCTAACAACCAATAATAAAAACAAGTTGATTAAAATACAATTTAAAAGATTAAGATACAATATTAAAACAATTAGGGAGCAATCTCATCACAGGAGGAGAAAGGAAAAAGAAAAAGGGGGAGGGAATCAAACTGATTCTGAGCCAAAGGCCAGGTGGAACAACTCTGTCCTACAGGCCCTGTGGAAAGAGATCAGATCCCGCAGGGCCCTGGTCTCATGAGACAGAGCGTTCCACCAGGCCGGAGCCAGTGTTGAGAAGGCCCTGGCTCTGGTTGAGGCTAATCTAACTTCCTTAGAGCCCAGGACCTCTAGGGTGTTGCTATATATGGACCTTAAGGTCCTCCGTGGGGCATACCAGGAGAGGCGATCCCGTAGGTACGAGGGCCCTAGGCCGTGAAGGGCTTTAAAAGTCAAAACCAGCACCTTAAATCTGACCCTGTACTCCACCGGGAGGCAATGCAACTGGAAAAGCACTGGGTGAATATGCTCCCATGGCAGAGACCCCGTGAGGAGCCTCGCAGCATTCTGCACCCACTGGAGTTTCTGGGATAGCTTCAAGGGCAGCCCCATGTAGAGCGAATTACAGTAGTCAAGCCTGGAGGTGACCATCGCATGGATCACTGTGGCCAGGTCGGGGCGGGAAAAGTAAGGGATACCTTAGCTGTGATACCTGTGTTGAAAGGAGTTGGAATAGATAACCCTTGGGGGTCTTTTCCAACTCTACAATTCTGATTCTACACTGGCAGTGGGGATTTAGCCTGGGGGCTTTTGCATGCAAAACAGTGCTCTATGACTGAGGTACAGCCTGAAACCAATGAGGAAAGACCACAACCAAACTGCTCCAAAGCAATTTTCTACCTGACGTGGAAGTCGCACACCCAGGCAAATCTACAGCAGAAGTGGCTTCTGGCAAAGGAAGTCTATGTTCTTCTGCATGAACGGAGTTCTTGGGTTTTGATGGCTCATTTTCTTCAGACTCTCTGGAGCTTGAATCTGTCCTTGACGTACTGGGGGCAATGTCACTTCCTGCCACCCTGTGCCAAATAAATCAGTCATGTTGAGGCCTTGTAGAAAGTCATCTTCCTTATATTATTGTTGTTAATAATAATAATTTATTATTTATACCCTGCCCATCTGGCTGGGCTTCCCCAGCCACTCTGGGCGGCTTCCAACAAAATATTAAAATACAGTAATGCATCAAACATTAAAAGCTTCCCTAAACAGGGCTGCCTTCAGATGTCTTCTAAAAGTCTGGTAGTAGTTGTTCTCTTTGACATCTGGTGGGAGGGCGTTCCACAGGGAGGGCGCCACCACCGAAAAGGCCCTCTGCCTGGTTCCCTGTAACCTCATTTCTCGCAGCGAGGGAACCGCCAGAAGGCCCTCAGAGCTGGACCTCACTGTCCGGACAGAATGATGGAGGTGGAGACACTCCTTTAGATATACTGGACCTTCAGATATACTTCTTCAGATATACTTGTTGTAATTATTATTGAGATTCAATGTAGTGTAGTGGTTAAAGCACTGTTTCTCAAACTTAGGTTCTCAGCTCTTGTTGGGCTACAACTTCCATCATCCCTACTAAGCAGGACCAGTGGTCAGGGATGATGGGAGTTTGTAGTGCAACAACAGCTGGGGACCCAAGTCTGAGAAACACTGGTGCATGTTGGTCTGGGGTTCAAATCCCCCACCTGGCCATGAAGATCCCTGGGTGGCCCTGGGCCAGCCACTACTTCTCAGCCTAACCTAGGGTTCTTATGGGGTTTAAATGGAGGGGGGGCAGAACCACATATACCACCTTGAGCTCCTTTCAGAAAAAGGATATAGATGCCATAAATATTAATCAGACGTTATCTAAAGGTTTCAAAGCAACTTTAAATACATAAATTTAAATGCATAGTATAGAAAGATATAGCCTGTGTAAGAGCAACAAGAAGCGTCAGCTGCACACTAGTAAATAATAAATATAAATGATAAATTTTTATTTATTTAGTAACATAGCAACAACATCTTAGACTATCGAAAGGCTTGGGGGAAATGGTAAACCTTTACCTGGCACAAAAAAAAAATGTCAGTGAAGGTGCCAGGTGGACTTTGCTGGGGAGAGGATTCCACAGACAGGGAGCCACCACTGAAAAGGCACCGGGAACCTGGGGGAGATCCTCAGAAGGAGATCTAAGGCCAGCAGGTGCCACTCCCCAGCCAATGGGGAACATGGACACCATCCACATTAAGGTTCATGGGGCCACGGTTTGAGAGCAAAGCACGTTACCTATTGTGCCGGCAGCAGCTGCTATAAGGGACATTTTTCAGCAAAGCGTTGTGGGCGATCTTCCTGGTCTCCACAAGCAAAGGTGCAGGGCCTGGACTCACCTAAAGAAAGAGGGTTTATCAATTTATTTATGAGTATTTTCTTATGAAATGTCTCAAATCAATCTAGCAATAAATTCATCAACACTAAAAACCACACACACAAACACATTTTGTACATGAAAACGTAGCCTAGTAGCAGAGCACCTTCTTTGGAGAGCGGCTGCCAATCAGTGTAAGCAAGACTAGAGGGATCTGAGCCTCCTCTGTTCCAATTTATATCGACCCTTTCTTCAGAACCACGAGGACTGGAATCATATTGACTTTAAAGGGCAAACTATAGCTTAGTGGCAGATCTTCCATGCTAATGTTGCTCTCTGAAAGTCTTGCTGAAGTCTGTGGGACTCATGAGCCCAGGATTGCAGTGGAAGAAAACTCAGCCGACACAGAGGCTGCCATTCTAGTTTGCAATTCTTAGCAACTAAGAGGCGGCAAGGAGCATGCAGACTTGCCTGAGCACCAGTTTCTTCTGCTTGGAGGTACGCCTGGTGGCGTCGTTTCTGGACCTCACTCTCGAGCGAACGTTTCTTCCCATAGAACTTCTGCAAACCTGTTACAAAGCGAGAGACAGAGGACAGAAGAACATGGCAGGGTCTCGGTTCAAATCTCTGGGCTGCCTTGGTTAAAGCAAAATCTCTATCTACGCCTCAGTCTTCCTCATCTGTAAAATGGGACCGGACCACCTTACTTGACCATTGCGAGGATGAACAAAACTACTGCAAATTAAAAGTGCCGCAGAATAACTGCGGCAATAATTAAAAACAAACCCAAGATGGGCAGTCACACAACAAAGTGGCTGGTGATGTTAATTTTCAGCCACCCTTTGACCTCTCCAATTTTGGTACCGGGTAGCACACCTTTCCTCGCACACAGATCCCTTCTTTTACTACCCCGAGCAGCAAATTGAGCAGTACCTGAAAACCAATGGTGCAATGAGAGCAGGGACATGGCTTAGCAACGTGGTATAAATCTTGGGTATTATCTGCTCAGAAGGTTGGATGAGAGAGTATGGGGCATCAAGGGCTCAATAAAAGCTTCCGCAAACTTACTGATGAGGTGCTTCTTTCCAGAACGGTGGACCGTGAGCATGTCGAGAGTGTCAAAAACTGGACGGTGGAAGCAGACAGTGCAGGCATATCTGCTGGGGCGAAGGAACGAGCAAAGAGAATTGAATTAGAACTTACTCCATTGCATTCAGTGGGGCAGCCTTAGCCCCATTCAGTCTGTGGGACTGAGTTCTATGCAGACTTGTTACAACACTGCTTTGTAAATAAATCATAACAAACATGCTAGAACAGTTGTGATCTTGAGTATATAGCCTTTCTTTTCTTTTTCCAAGAATTCTTTTTCCAAGAATTCATTACCCGTTTTTTAAAAGACCCCATTTTCTATAATACTCTAATTATCCACATGATTTTTAAAAATCTTTCTTTGAAGCACACACACACACACACACACACACACACAGTGTGTCAGTGTGGTATAGTGATTAAGAGCAGTGGACTCGTAATCTGGTGAACCGGGTTCGATTCCCTGCTCCTCCACATGCAGCTGCTGGGTGACCTTGGGCGAGTCACACTTCTCTGAAGTCTCTCAGCCTCACAGAGTGTTTGTTGTGGGGAAGGAAGGGAAAGGAGATTGTCAGCCGCTTTGAGACTCCTTAAAGCTAAAGGTAAAGGAACCCCTGACCATTAGGTCCAGTCGTGGCCAACTCTGGGGTTGTGGCACACATCTCGCTTTACTGGCCGAGGCAGCCAGCGTCCAGCTTCCGGGTCATATGGCCAGCATGACTAAGCCACTTCTGGTGAACCAGAGCAGCGCACGGAAACACCATTTACCTTCCCGCCGGAGCGGTACCTATTTATCTACTTGCACTTTGTGCTTTCGAACTGCTAGGTTGGCAGGAGCAGGGACTGAGCCACGGGAGCTCACCCCGTCGCGGGGATTCGAACTGCCAAACCTTCTGATCGGCAAGTCCTAGGCTCTGTGGTTTAACCCACAGCGCCACCCGCGTCCCTGAGACTCCTTAGGGTAGTGATAAAGCAGGATATCAAATCCAAACTCCTCCTCTTTTTCTCAAACAACTCTGCTTAATTTAAAACAGCTTAGGGCCACCGTCTTGGATGCAAAATGGGGTGTTAATAAAAATGAAAACTATAAATCATATTACTCTCTTCCCTCTACTCCATGTATTCTAACTAAAATTGACTTATGAACTACACATGCCATAAGAGAGCCAGAGAGCTAAATTGTGGTCTATTTCTTTTTGCTGCCCTGCTACATCAGCGATCTGGGATTGGGGAAAATGTGCAGAGTGCCCAGTTTGTTCTAACTGCCCACTGTTAGCTGTGCATCAAAGCTGCACCATCTGTTATCAATCAATGAAGATAACAATGGTGTATCCGGTGTTCTTTAGCTCTGACCTGCCATCTCTCAGCAGCAAAGCTTCATCCTCAGGGATATAATTGGCCAAGAGGTCAGCAACTCTTCTTTTCTGGAAATGAATAAAGGAAGAGAAATATTTCACCTGGGTTTAGCTACAGGCAAAGTCACAGAAGTAGGGAAGAATTAGGGGTGTGAGCCCACTGGGTCTCGTAAAAGGGAGAAGAGAATTGGAGATGGGGGCTTTGGGCAGAAATTCTGGAACAGGGACCATTTGCACAGTGCTAGGACTGGGATCCTGTGCAAAGTCCACAGTGACTGGGAGCATGCGCAGAGTGCAGCTGCTTTCTCCTGGGGCAGGAGGAACATGCGGAGCAGCTCAGCTTGCTCTCTAGGCCTGGTTTGATATTTACGTCTTCTAAATCATTCAGGAAGAAATGGAGGCAGTGAGAGATTTTACTTTCTTGGGCTCCATGATCACTGCAGATGGTGACAGCAGCCACGAAATTAAAAGACGCCTGCTTCTTGGGAGAAAAGCAATGACAAACCTAGACAGCATCTTAAAAAGCAGAGACATCACCTTGCCAACAAAGGTCCGTATAGTTAAAGCCATGGTTTTCCCAGTAGTGATGTATGGAAGTGAGAGCTGGACCATAAAGAAGGCTGATCGCTGAAGAATGGATGCTTTTAAATTAATAATAATAATAATAATAATTTTTATTTATACCCTGCCCTCCCCAGTCTAGGCCGGGCTCAGAGCGGCTTACAAGCAATAATAAAAACAAGTTGAATGATTACAACTTAAAAACAAAATTAAAATACAACAATAAATACAAATTCTGGTGCTGGAGGAGACTCTTGAGAGTCCCATGGACTGCAAGAAGATCCAACCTCTCCATTCTGAAGGAAATCAGCCCTGAGTGCTCACTGGAAGGACAGATCCTGAAGCTGAGGCTCCAAGACTTTGGCCACCTCGTGAGAAGAGAAGACTCCCTGGAAAAGACCCTGATGTTGGGAAAGATTGAGGGCACAAGGAGAAGGGGACGACGGAGGACGAGATGGTTGGACAGTGTTCTCAAAGCTACCAGCATGAGTTTGACCAAACTGCGGGAGGCAGTGGAAGACAGGAATGCCTGGCATGTTCTGGTCCAGGGGATCACGAAGAGGCAGACACGACTAAACGACTAAACAACAACAAGATCCCTTGAATGCCTTTTGAAACCACCCCCCCATCTTCCCCTCCACTCACCTTGAGCACATTGAGCTGGCTGGGGTCGTCTCCCTCCCTCTTGAAAGACATGCTGCGCCCCCTTCACTCCTTCAGGCTCCGAAGACTGAGCAAGGAGCAGGAGGACTCCTCCAACACTTCCTGTTTTGGTCTTTCCATCCCCTCCAGAACTACAACCCCCAGCATGCACCTGGATGCCGGTCTATTGCCTTCCTTCCCTTCCCAGCCAATCAGGATTCAGGGACTACATTTCCCAAGCAGGCTTGCGCGGCCATCGAAAATGGAGCACGCGCGCAAAACTCGATTTCCCAGCATGCCGCACGGCTTTCAGCTACCTAAACTAGGCATGGTAAAACTTGTCCCTCCAGCTGTTTTGGGACTACAATTCCCATCATCCCTGACCACTGGTCCTGTTAGCTAGGGATGATGGGAGTTGTAGTTCCAAAACAGCTGGAGGGTCACTTTTGGCCATTCCTGCCAGAGACCAATGTAAATGTTATCAGAGAAGGGGCGGGGTAGAATCTGAAAAAAAGCAAGGAAGAAAGAAAGCCTAACATCAATCTATCAATGATATTAGATGATAACATATATATTTAATATAATATGTTTAATTAATATATTATAAATATATATTTAATTTCACCCTGGCTTTTAAAGTGTGTTTTAAATCAGAACTGCAAATTACATTATGCTGTTTATCTATAAAGGAATTATTTGAATTTGAATTATTTTTGGTCCTTCTTTGATATTTGTTGCTGTTGTTCAAAATATAATTAAAGCCATTGTAAACTAAAAAAACCCCCCAGATTAAAATGCATGCCATCATACTACATATATGAATAATTTTATACACTTCTATCGTGTCGCCGTTTCTCCAAACTAAAAGCCCCCAAATTTACAACCTTTCATTCTGCAGTCCCTTTGTTCATTAAAAGTCCTTATGAGAATCTTTTTTAAAAAACAAATTAACTGGCTGGACTGCAATTCCCAGCTGCCCGTGGGCGAAATCCCCCAAAATGCAACAGGGGAGAAGCTGCCGCCCCCTTTGAAAGCGCAGAGTCTTTGTTTTTCTGCTCCTGGAAGACTACAACTCCCGTCATGCTGCGGGAGGGAGTGGCCTTTAAGCAGGGAGCATGATGGGAAATGTAGTCTCCCCCTAGTGGCTCCCTTCCACCCCAGGCTGGGAGAAGGCTCATTTTGTGTGCTTGTGCATGTCTAAATGTGCAGCATAATTGAAAATGTGGTTGGTGGGAGATTACTCAGCAGCCCCTCCCAAATACTACAATTCCCAGAAGCCTTTGCGAGAGCTGGTGGGTGGGAGGAGCCAGGGCTAGGCTGGGTTCTATTTCAACTGCTTGCAACAGAAAGCGCAGCCGCCGGGCAACCTGATGGTGGATTACTGGATAGGTTAGGGGGCTTTTGCTTTGCAAGAGGGGACGGAGGGGGGGTGATCTTTCAGAGGAAAAGCGGACCGACGTGGGAGCAGGAGATCCATTGGGGGATCTGGTATCTGGGAGAACAGGAGGAGGCTGGACTGCAATGGGGTGTTTCTGAAAGTGAAAGCAGAGCTGCACTGAAAGGTTACATTTGGGGGGACGGGAGATTTTTTTGGGGGTGGGGAAGGGCGAAGGACGTGGAGAGGCGTCCTGGGTGGACACAGCCTCGCTCAGGGGACGGGCCTTGAGGGTGCCTCCTGTGAAATGGGCCTATTTGGCTGCAGGGGTTGGTGGCTACAGTAGGATCAGCCCTTGCGAGGTCAGCCTTTCCTGGCCTCAAGCTGGGGCCGTCCAGGTAAGGGGAGGGTTGGCAGCTGGGGGATGGCCTCTCCGTCCAAACAGGGGTCCCCTGGCGGGGCAGGGCTACTGCAAGGGAGCAGGACCCGATCCTACGGCAGCCTGGTCAAGACGGTCAGCTCGCCGGCGCGCGAGAGGCGGCTGGAGCATCGGCTTGAGCCTGAGGACACTCTCCAGGGGTTGGCGGTCAAGTATGGGGTCACGGTGAGTCTGCTTAGAAAGGGGAGGGGGTCATGATCCTTACACGTACGCTCAGAAATGGTGTTTACAGTGTTGCTGTTACCGTTCATATGTAAAGCCCTTGACAGTTTGGGACCAGAATTTTAACTGTGGTCACCTTACCCCATATGCGCTGAGTCTGCCCCATTTTGCATTTGTAAGAGCTCAGTCTTTGGAACTCCCTGCCAATTGATATTGGGCAGGTGCCTTCGCTGTGCTCTTTTCAGTGCCTGCAAAAAACCATTTTTGTTTAGACTGGCCTACCCAGATGCTTAGAAAGGTGACGTGAGTTTTTATCTCTTTTTAGTCTACTGCTAGTTTAACTTTTCGAATGTCTTAAATTTTTGTTGCTAATTTTTCTTAGCTAATTTTTCTTAGTTTTTTGGGAGGGGGCCAATCAAGCAGTGTATAAATTTTAGGAAATGAATAAAATATTAAGCTATTACATATACATATATACATATTATACTTACACTTGAACAACTCGGAGTAAGCATGCATAGGACATCGCTGTATGGCACCACTGGCTTGTAACAGCCCCATTTTTAATGTGCATATATATGCTTGTTGGTATAATATAGCTAGAAGGGAAAATTCCACCAGGTGCAGCTTATGCATTTACCCCGGAACAGCTGGTGGAAATATTCTTTCTGATACAACTTCTATGTGACAAGAGACATGTATCTTTTATTGATGCATTACCTGCTTATTTATGTACCAGCAGTAACTATAAGACCTTCTGTGTTAAGCACAACTGTCCTTGGACAAAGCCAGCTGATAAATCATTTTAACAGGAAAAAAATAAAATAAATATACACATATATAGATTAGCTCTAGAATGAAGAGGAGAACCGTCTCCTACAGAAACTCCTGGAGCTGAGATGCCAATTCCTTGCCCCGATATTGGAATCTGGCTGATAAATATCCAATACTGTTGAGATTCAGGAAGGGCCTTTTCAGTAGAGGTCTTTTGTTGTTGTTGTTGTTCAGTCGTTTAGTTGTGTCCGCCTCTTCGTGACCCCCTGGACCAGAAAACGCCAGGCCCTCCTGTCTTCCACTGCCTCCCGCAGTTTGGTCAAACTCATGCTGGTAGCTTTGAGAACACTGTCCAGCCATCTCGTCCTCTGTCGTCCCCTTCTCCTTGCGCACTCCATCTTTCCCAACATCAGGGTCTTTTGCGGGGAGTCTTCTCTTCTCATGAGGGGGCCAAAGTCTTGGAGCCTCAGCTTCAGGATCTGTCCTTCCAGTGAGCACTCAGGGCTGATTTCCTTCAGAATGGAGAGGTTTGATCTTCTTGCAGTCCATGGGACTCTCAAGAGTCTCCTCCAGCACCAGAATTCAAAAGCATCCATTCTTCGGCAATCAGCCTTCTTTATGGTCCAGCTCTCACTTCCATACATCACTGCTGGGAAATCCATAGGTTTAACTATACAGACCTTTGTTGGCAAGGTGATGTCTCTGCTTTTTAGGATGCTGTCCAGGTTTGTCATTGCTTTTCTCCCAAGAAGCAGGCGTCTTTTAATTTCGTGACTGCTGTCACCATCTGCAGTGATCATGGAGCCCAAGGAAGTAAAATCTCCCACTGGTCTTTTAGCTGCCTCCTTTAGGTCCACTGGAATCCAGCCTTGTTGTAAGGAGGCACCAACCACTCCCTTCACCCCCTCAGCCCTTCAGATAAGCCAGGAAGGGCAAGTTGCACATTGTCTAACAGAGCAGATGTGAGGAACCTGTGGCCCTGCTGCGTAAGTTGGAAGCTGTATGCTGGGGATTGCAGGTGGACTCAGGTGATGCTCGGAGCATCTGGGTGGCCACCGTGAGGACAGGATGCTGTCAGGCGTTGGGAAATCTGATCGCTCCCACAGTGGGCAGCCAATAAGCAGATAACAAGAAGAGTTCTTAAAGGTAAAGGGACCCCTGACCATTAGGTCCAGTCGTGGCCGACTCTGGGGTTGTGGCGCTCATCTCGCTTTATTGGCCGAGGGAGCCGGCGTACAGCTTCCGGGTCATGTGGCCAGCATGACTAAGCCGCTTCTGGCGAACCAGAGCAGCACACGGAAACGCTGTTTACCTTCCCGCCAGAGCAGTACCTATTTATCTACTTGCACTTTGACGTGCTTTTGAACTGCTAGGTTGGCAGGAGCAGGGACCGAGCAACGGGAGCTCACCCCGTTGTAGGGATTTGAACTGCCGACCTTCCGATCGGCGAGTCCTAGGCTCTGTGGTTTAACCCACAGCGCCACCCGCGTCCCCAAAGAGTTCTTACCAAGTCCTTTAATGTATATTCACAGAGAGAGGCTTTGATAAGTGCGCCTCCATTCCAGTAATGGCATTGCTCTGAATAAAGTCCCATCTTGGATCAAATCTACGCTTCCAGGTGCCATAAGAAAGCTGCAGAGATAGCACAGAATAATACGCACCCCGGAAATGATCTCTTTTAGCTTCTGCCTTCTGGAAGAAGGTACAGGGTTATAAAGACTAGGACTAGCCGCCTGAGAAACAATTTCTATCCAAATGCGATTTTGGTTTTAAACGCAGTGTAAGGTAGTCTCTTGGGACGCGGGTGGCGTTGTGGTCTAAACCACAGAGCCTAGGGCTTGCCGATCGGAAGGTCGGCGGTTTGAATCCCTGCGACGGTGAGCTCCCGTTGCTCGGTCCCTGCTCCTGCCAACCTAGCAATTCAAAAGCACGTCAAGTGCAAGTAGATAAATAGGTACTGCTCCAGCGGGAAGGTAAATGGCGTTTCCGTGCGCTGCTCTGGTTTGCCAGAAGCGGCTTAGTCCTGCTGGCCACATGACCCGGAAGCTGTACGCTGGCTCCCTCGGCCAATGAAGCGAGATGAGCGCCGCAACCCCAGAGTCGGCCATGACTGGGCTTAATAGTCAGGGGTCCCTTTACCTTTAAGGTAGTCTCTGTGGGAGTACAGTCACGCCTCGGGTTAAATATGCTTCAGGTTGAGCATTTTCAGGTTATGCTCTGCAGCGACCCGGAAGTAACGGAATGTGTTACTTCTGGGTTTCGCCGTTCGCGTGTGCGCAGACACTCAAAATGACATCACGTGCATGCGGCGAATCGCGACCTGTGCATGCACAGATGCGCAGACCCAGGTTGCATTCGCTTCAGGATGCGAACGGGGCTCTGGAACATTGTGGCGTATCCCAGCTTGATCAAGCACTTGGCATCGCAAAATTTGAACAACGCTGTACTCAGGTGCTCCAGCAAAAAGATGAGGCCCTTGCTCTGACCAAATTATCCCAAAGTGAGCTCCCCCACTCAATTTCTGCTGTTTTGCGTGTTTCCACATCCATGAGGTGTAGCAGCTTTGCTTTGTTAAAGAGCCTTGTATTTAGCAGCCCTCCCCTTTCCGTTCCAGACAGAGCAAATCAAGAGAGCAAACCGGCTGTACACCAGCGACTCCATCTTCCTCAAAAAGACTCTCTACATCCCTGTACCGGTCGAACCCAAGGCACTGTTGTCCAACGGGTTAGATCTCGAGGAAGATGAGGAGGAGAAGGAGAAGGTGGAAGAAGGGGAGACGGGGGCCTTTCAGCCCGAGACCCCCAAGAAGCAGAAGCATCCGCGGAAGAACGGGGCGTCGGGGGCCTCTGCCCCCAAGCATGACCTCTCCGCCGCGGACTTCCTGTTCAAGCTGGACTCTGAGATCCGCCGATCCAAGCAGGCCGCCACGAAGAAGCTGCGGGAAGGGGGCAGCTCGTGAGTGACCCTGCTTTTTCCCTTTTCCGTGGGTCCCAAGGGTGGCACAAAGCAGATCCTTCCTCCTCTGCTTTCCCTCGCCCCCCAGATTGGGCTGTGTTGCGCTGCAAGCACGATGAAACAGGAACATTGTATTTAGGTCGCTCGGAGCAAGTGAGTCAAGCTGCGTTGTGAGAAAAGGGCAGCCAGCGTGCTGGGCTATTTTCCTATTTTCCTCCTAGGCAATTGTACGCATTTCACAGATGGGAAAAATTAAGGACAGGCTTTATGAGGAAGGCTATTATTATTATTATTATTATTATTATTATTATTATTATTATTTGGCTGCACTTGAACCATATGACCCCAGAGTGGTTTACAACAATAAAGGGGTCTCCTGAATAGCTACACGAACAGGGGTCAATATGTTTTCCCCACCCACTCGGCACTCAGGCTGCCCTTTCCCCACAATGCAGCTTGACTCACTTGCCCTGGGTGACCCATATGCAATGTTCCATTCTCAGACACCTGTTGCATCTTGCATCTTGCTTGCAGCACAACACAGCCCAATCTGAGGGGGGACGGGCAGAGAAGGAAGGATCTGGGGAAGATATTCCAAAGGCCCGTTTTTAAAAGTTGTGAGTGGAACTTAGTTGGGTATACCATCCATGATACTAAAATCAACTAAAACAATGTAATTATAATAACGTGCGTTTTAATTTTCATTTCGGAGCTCCATCTGTCCCAAGGGACTCAGGTCTGGGTTGCAATGTGTACTGCAAAGCTGGAAACCTTATCTGTGGTTTTTTCATAACTGGGGGGCCTAAATCCTTAATTTAATTTAATCCTCCGGGAGAGAAGTCTTAGCCAGGGAGGTATTGCCTGCTGTTGAGCTTCTGTGGCCACCAGAGGGCGTAGTTGCTACAGAGCTGCTCCATCCTTGAATTTGGTGACTCTGATATTCTCATTTCCTTCCCGTCCTAATGGATTTCTGCAAAAGCGTGCAAGATAAAGACTTGAGAGCATGTGGAGTTTTGAAACGGGGCCTCCTTGGACCAGGAGACCGGCAGAGATTCAGGTCCTTTCCCCCAAACACTGGCACCCAGTTCCACGCAGCTTGGCTGGCTAGCGCGAGCGACCTGAGAGCGCCTTTTGCTTTAAAAACAATCCCAGTGCACTGCGCTTTCCCTTCCATAACCTTCCTCTGTATCGGCGGATCCGTTGCCGGGTGATCAGAGGAGGAGGGGTGCGCGTGTGTGTTTGTTGCGGAACATTGTGATCCTGCCTAATGGGCGTGGGTGGCGTGGGACGCTTTGAGGTCTCATCCAACTCTGGTCCTCAGCTTGAGCAAACACAGCATTTAGCGGCATCCTTAAAATAAAATTAATGGAGCATTCTGCCTGCCACCGAGGGCCCCATTTTCTCCAGAGTAGTCTCTCGGGGGCCACATGCTGGCATTGCAAGGGCCAGAATTGTCCTTGAGTGAAGCTGGAGCCAGCCCTGCCCCGACCCAGATTTGGAGCCCACTGAGGCACTTCACTCCTGGGAAGTCTACTAGCAACTGTTAGGGACGCGGGTGGCGCTGTGGGTTAAACCACAGGGCCTAGGGCTTGCTGATCAGAAGGTCGGCGGTTCAAATCCCCACGACGGGGTGAGCTCCCGTTGCTCGGTCCCTGCTCCTGCCAACCTAGCAGTTTGAAAGCACGTCAAAGTGCAAGTAGAGAAATAGGTACCACTCCAGTGGGAAGGTAAACGGCGTTTCTGTGCGCGGCTCTGGTTCGCCAGAAGTGGCTTAGTCATGCTGGCCACATGACCCGGAAGCTGTACGCCGGCTCCCTCGGCCAGTAAAGCGAGATGAGCGCCGCAACCCCAGAGTCGGCCACGACTGGACCTAATGGTCAGGGGTCCCTTTACCTTTAGCAACTGTTAACTGGGTTGGCTGAATAGAAATCCAGTCTCCAGGGGCAGTGTACCGCTCCCCTGAGCACCAGATGCCAAGGGCAAGCAGGGAATGGCCAATTCCAGCTCCAAGTCCCCTGGATGTGGGCATTCAGAGGTAGACTGCTCCATAGCGTGGAGGCTTCCTTGAGGCCAACTAGATTGGGGAAGAGGCCGAGGTCCCTGTTTCCACTTTAGGGGCCTCCCCTGCTGGAGGGGAGAAGAGTCCTGTTGAATCAGGCTGTGGGCTGGTCTGCCTGGCCCAGCACCTCTGGTCAGCTGAAGACTTCTAGGAAGTCTGCAAGTGAGGCATGAAAGCAACGGTTTCTCTGAGCCGGTTGCCCCTGGTGCTTGGAGACAGACTGCCACCATATGTAGAGTCTCTGAGCAATCTCCACCCTAAACCAAAATTTCCCCAGCGGTTTTTCCACAGGCCTGCGGTCGACCCACTTTGGGCTAGGTGGGTCTGATCCACAAGGGTAGGTAAAGGTAAAGGGACCCCTGACCATTGGGTTTAGTCATGATCGACTCTGGGGTTGCGGCGCTCATCTCGCTTTATTGGCCGAGGGAGCCGGCGTACAGCTTCCGGATAATGTGGCCAGCATGACTAAGCCGCATCTGGCGAACCAGAGCAGCGCACGGAAACGCCGTTTACCTTCTCGCCAGAGCGGTACCTATTTATCTACTTGCACTTTGACGTGCTTTCGAACTGCTAGGTTGGCAGGAGCAGGGACCGAGCAACGGGAGCTCGCCCCATGGTGGGGATTCGAACCACCAACCTTCTGATCGGCAAGTCCTAGGCTCTGTGGTTTAACCCACAGCGCCACCCGCGTCCACAAGGGGCACAACTGCACTGCAAATCCTTGTCAACAGCAGCTGTAGCAGAACACACGTCTCTCTCTCTCTCTCTCTCTCTCTCTCTCTCTCTCTCTCTCATATTTCCCTTTCCCACACTTCAGGGTTTCTGGGAGCGAGCCAGGATCTCCCCACTCCACGGCCGCCTCCTCTCCTTCCTCCTACCAGAATGAGGCTTCTTCCCGCGCTGTCCTGGGCCCCGTGCCCCTCACCAAAATCGCCCGTGCTGACACCCTCCGCGACCAAGAGGACGAAATCTTCAAGCTCTGAGCGACGCCACTTCCCTCCTTCCGCTGTCCGTGGGGCTCCGGTGACCACAAGAGAGCTTCCCCGTCCCTTTGCCCCCCACCCCACCGGACCCACCGGTAAGGGGACTCTCCCGCTGCAAACAGCCAAGGAGCCGGGAATTGTTTTTGGAGGACGGACGACCCCCGTAGACGGGCGCTTCGGAAGGGGCCTCTGGCGCATCAGCATCATCGACGACCCATTTCTGCCTCCTGGATTTTGAACAGACTCTTTGTGCGTCTTTGTCTCTGTGTACCTTCGTTTTCTCCCTCCTCCTCCATCATATTTATCACCTTAAGTGCTTTCTTGCCCATCCTCAAAGTCCGAGGATAACCTTCCCTTAATGCCCCCCCCGTGGTATATATAGAGCAGCTGGCTGAACAGAAGCGAAGGGGGCGCTGTTGTGCTATGGGAAACCTCTCCCTTGTTTTCCGGCGGTCAGTTTAGGGCTGGGGTGGCCGCCGTGGGATCCCTGGTGTGGCTGGGCGTTGGGCGAGGGCTTGTTGGGTCTGTGCTCGACTTAACGGTGGGATCCCTGAGCCGTTCCAGCCCACCCCCCTTCCACTTCCAAGGCTCCATCTCCTCACCCCGCAGACTTCCGGGAGTCCTCTTGTTGTACTGCCTCCCCTGTGATTAAAACAACTGGCAGTTTTCGCTGACTTCCAAGTTTGTCTCTGTGCCTGTCTGACTCTGTTTGTTTTTTGTCTGTAATGGTCGCTGGCAACCTGGGAGCTGCACAGCATGTCCACGAGCAACATGTTGGGATTTTGTCCTTGGGGTTTTGCCTCTCCCCGTAAGTGGGATAATAATAATAATAAAAATAAATTTTATTTATACCCTGCCCTCCCTGGCCAGAGCCAGGCTCAAGGCAGCTAACACCAATAAAATCACAGTAAATAAAATCACTGTAAAAACATAATAGGGGAAAAGAGAGGGGGGGAACCAATTTAAAATACAGGTTAAAATGCAATTTAAAATGCAGCCTCATTTTAAAGTAGCTGATAAATATTAAGGGGAGGGAAACATGGGTCAGAGTGAGTCCAAACCAAAGGCCAGGCAGAATTTCTGTCTTGCAGGCCCTGCGGAAAGATGTCAAGTCCCGCAGGGCCCTGGTCTCTTGTGACAGAGCGTTCCATCAAGTCAGGGCCAGTGCTGAAAAGGCCCTGCCCTAGTTGAGACCAATCTAACCTCCTTGAGGCTCGGGACATCCGAAGTGTTATTTGTGGACCTTAAGGTCCTCCGCGGGGGATACCAGGAGAGGCCGTCCCGTAGGTACGTGGGTCCTAGTGTCCCATTGCCTCCCCCCAATCTGGGGATGCAGTGGAGCAGGCTGTCTTTGGAAGAGGCTGTCTGCCATCCGTCCCTCTACATGAGTCAATGCTCTGGGCTAGATTTCTTTCCATCTTCAGTGAGGGGCACTGAAGCCAGGGGGGGTATGTGCCATCCAGAGGGGCTTTTTACAATAACTTCTTTCACATACTTTGAAAATAAAACCTTCTTCAGTATACAATATCCCAGGAATGGGAGAGAGCATCCTTCAGGCTGGGATGTGTGCTGGGATTCCATGGACAGAAGCAGTCTACCTGATGTGCTGCAGCCCGTATTGCCTCTGTGGGGGAATGGGTTAGCCAAACCCAGCTTTGAATGAATGAATGAATGAATATTTGCATCAGCCATTGGCCATAGCAATAAAACAACAATACGATATGCAAAGAATATAAATAAAAAGTCAATTATATAAACTTTACATTTCAGGGTATTGAATCAATAGTCAAATAGTGGATCTTATTCTGATTGCCCCAGCTAAAAACCTTGCAACCTTTGCTGTCACCTGTTCATCTTGATCTGCCAAGAGAAAGGACACTCTGGCAGTGGTTGGGTGACCCAGAATGGATAATAAAAGAGGGGTGGTAATCTTATTCCTCAAGTCTTTATAAAGAAGGGCATGCGCCACTGATTCGGGGCTGCCATCTTTACAGGGACATGAGCGTTTTTCATGTGGAATCTGTTGGAACCGTCCCTCAAGTACAGCCGAGGGCAATACGTTCAATCTTGCAAGAGTAAAAGCGCATCTATATTTTAGAATTGCTAGGTTATGCAGCTAGGGTGCCAGAGAGTCAAAATTGGAAGGTGGAAAATAGTCATACCATAGGCAAAATGTCCTTATTGTGGCCAAGTTGTTCTGACGCTCGATATCATTTAGGCGCTGACAAATTAGACTGTTTGCTTTACTAAAACTCAAAGTGAGTAGCTGTTGTGGTGATAAACCACAAGAGTGAGGTTTTGGGTAGACAATTTTAGTCCAGGCTAGCTTGACCTGATCTAGTAGGGTCCTTCGCCACTTCAACTCTTTCTCCCACCCACAGGAAACATCCGTAAAGTGGAATCTGGGATTCCTCTGGCAATTCCTCCTTTCCTTTTTAATGATTTAGCCGGCAAGAGTTATAACAGCTTAATCAAGCCTCTGTGTCCAAGCACAATCTATCTTTGAATAGCAGATGTTGCTGGTGGTGGTGGAGGGGAAAAACAAGGGAAGTCTGTTTCCTTCCTGTCCTTCTTGTGGGATTCCTGGAAGCAGCTGGCGGGCTGCTGTGTGAAACAGGAAGACCGGTCTGCAGGGATCTGCCTCAGGTTTCTCCGTTTGGCAGGACCCGGTGCAGTTCTTGTACACTTAAATCCTCGTGTAAGCACCGATTTGCTTGTTAAAGTTAGATGGAACCTCCATGGCTGTGTTCAGTCTACCTCCAAATGCCACCTGCTTGCAAATCTAAAAAAAGTTAAGATTCTAGGCCTCATGCTCCTGAGAAAAAATGATGAGAGAGAAAAGAGGCTTTTTCTGCCTCTTTCCTAATGGGAGGAGCTGGGAGAGCCCACCCAACGGAGCTGAATGTGGACGGATTCAGGACAGTCGAAAGAAAGCGTTTCTTGACATGGGAGGATAGCGAAACTATGGAACTGGGTGCCGCGGGAGGCAGAGAGGGCCAGCAACTTGAGTGGCTTTAAAAGAGCATCAGAGGACAAAAAGGCAGTTGGAGGATGGATGGCGGCTAACAGATTGAGGTTGAATCCTGACAAGACAGAAGTACTGTTTTTGGGGGACAGGGGGCGGGCGGGTGGGGGGGACTCCCTGGTCCTGAATGGGGTAGCTGTGCCCCAGAAGGACCAGGTGTGCGGCCTGGAATAGTTTTGGACTCACAGCTGTCCATGGAGGCACAGGTTAATTCTGTGTCCAGGGCAGCTGTTTACCAGCTCCATCTGGTACGCAGGATGAGACCCTCCCTGCCCACAGACTGTCTTGCCAGAGTGGTGCATGCTCTGGTTATCTCCCGCTTGGACTACTGCAGTGTGCTCTATGTTGGGCTACCTTTGAAGGTGACCTGGAAACTACAACTAATCCAGAATGCGGCAGCTAGACTGGGGACTGAGAGTGGCGGCCGAGACCACATAACACCGGTCCTGAAAGCCCTACATTGGCTCCCAGTATGTTTCTGAGCACAATTCAAAGTGTTGGTGCTGACCTTGAAAGCCCTAAATGGCCTTGGTCCAGTATATCTGAAGGAGCGTCTCCACCCCCATCATTCTGCCCAGACACTGAGATCCAGTGCCGAGGGCCTTCTGGTGGTTCCCTCCCTGCAAGAAGAGAGGTTACAGGGAACCAGGCAGAGGGCCTTCTTGGTGGTGGCGCCCACCCTGTGGAACGCCCTCCCACCAGATGTCAAAGAGAACAACAACTGCCAGACTTTAGACGACATCCGAAGGCAGCCCTGTTTAGGGAAGCTTTTAATGTTTGAGGCATTACTGTATTTTAATATTTGGTTGGAAGCTGCCCAGAGTGGCTGGGAAAGCCCAGCCAGATGGGTGGGGAATGAATGAATGAATGAATGACTAAATAAATAAATAAATAAAAATTATGTATAGTTACCACTATATGGGCCACTGTGAGAATAGGATGCTTAAACAGCTACAGGGCTGTTTGGGTGTTCTTATGGAACCTCCAGATTCAGATGCAGTCTATCCAAATCAGGCATAGGCAAACTCAGCCCTCCAGATGTTTTGGGACTACAACTCCCATCATTCCTGACCACTGGTCCTGTTAGCTAGGGATGATGGGAGTTGTAGTCCCAAAACATCTGGAGGGCCGAGTTTGCCCGTGCCTGATCTAGATTCCTTTGTTGGCAGGGGTAGTTGATTACCTCCCAAGGTGAGCTAATCCCGGCAGGACAGCTTACTCTATGGTTTTAACCCCTTCAGGCAGGTCTCTCATGGTCTTCTCATGAGCATCTCTGCCCAAAGGAAACAAGTCAGTCAGTGGAGCCAGGATGATGGGCTCCACAGTCCTTGCCAGCATTCAAGCTGACCCTACTCTCATCTGCCCCGTATTAAAAAAATAGTTGGCAACAAGCAACATTGGATAGGGAGTGGGCTGGGAAGGCGAGAAATGTGCTCTGGTTCATATGGCAATTGCACTTCTTGAAGCAAATTGTGGCTATCATTCCAAATTCACACTTTTCTTAATTTCGTGATGGGGTTCTCCAAGGAGGAGGGGTGGGGGACCTGGAGAGAAAAAAGGAGAATGTTGCTGCTGCTGTTTATTACCTGTCCTTCACCCCAAGGTGCCAGGGAGGATTACAACGTTTAAATGCAATATTAACAGTTGAAAACAACTTACAATCGCAGAAATAGCGTGGGTCCTAAAAAAACACCAGACCTCTCTGGTTTCAAATAATGTGAAAGATAGGCAAAGCGATGTACAGAAACGCCTTATATTGCAAAAACGGCTTGCAAAAATGTGTTTGCGAGACAGAATCCTGTGCATTGGGATAAACGCATGCCAAAAATGATAGAGAACTTCCACGAGGACTTTCCTTTTTTTTTAAAAAAAAAATTGCAAGCGGCTGTTTAAATCTGAGGAGCCGAAGAAGGACCAATGAGAAAGCTATTGAAACAAAAGCAGGCCGTTTCTCAATCTCCCTATCCTAGACGGCAGGACTGGGCCAGGTGGGTCTGCAGGGGGCTCACGGTTTTGGCTGCCCCTTCTTCTTCTGCCCCGCCGTGGCTGCCTGTCTTAAGGAAATGGGAACACCGTGCATTTGAAAAGAAACATTTATTTGTTTGGTTTTCAGTCTGTGCAATCCCTGAGTCGAAATCCCTGAGATCTTGAGCAAAACTCTTCTCAAGGGACGAAAGAGAGAGCAACCCGTTTTTTTGCTGCAAGCTGGTTTTCCTCTGGGGCAGCTGTCCAGGGTGCTGATCTTGCAGCGAGGGATGGACTGTTGTCTGCAACTCACCAAGGCCGCAATACACTTAAAGCTCTGTGCCTGCCGCTTTAAACAGCCGTGGCTCCCTCCCCCCCCGAGAAATCCTGGGAACTATAGTTTGCTAAGGGTGATAAGCATTGTTAAGAGACCTCCCAACCCCGTCATAGAGCTATGATTCCCAGAGCGGTTTAGCAAACGGTCCCTTTTCCTAGGGAACGCTTTCCCATCAACTGGCGCTTGAGCTCTATGGTTCCCATCAACCTTGTCAGATACCATCATGATCAACAGCCAGAGGTGGTGATACAGACATCGAAAGGATCTGTGACTTCAGAGGAGAAGCAAAAATAAAAAAGTAGTGGCAAGGTCTCTCCCCCTCCCCCCCGCACCAAACATAACAAAGTAAACATCTGCAAACAGCATTTAAAGAATATAAAACACAACATTTCTTCTCATTGATGATGGACCAGGAAGGTTTGGTATAGAGCTCCGGTGTACGCAGCCAGAGGTGGTTTTGCGGTTTACTGCCCATCACTCTCCCCTCTGGATTTTTCGAAACTCGGTTTTCATCTCCAAGTTTCTAGTCCTTACTGGCTGCAGAGATGAGCTGCGGAACACGCAGGCTTCTGAAGACATCGGAAGGGAGGCTGGGAGGGGCTGAGTTTCTGATAGGGCCACCCCACAAACAAGTTCTGTGGGTGCTACCGGCCTGCCAAAGAGATCACAAGAAGCACCCCTCGTCTTGTTTTCTCACGACAGGGTAAACCCATTTATTCTTCTCCAGTTGGCCTGATCCAACAGGGCTCGTCTCATGCCCTGATGGAACCTCCAGGCCCAGAAACAGTCTACCTGGACCCCTAGCTGTTTGAAGAATCGCTGTGTCGTCTGATATGTTTACCCACAACTTAACAAGTCCCCTCTCGCTTGATCCAGCAGGGCTCTCTGCTTATGGAGCCCCCAGGTCCAGAGGCAGTCTATCTGAATCCCTAGGTCCTTGAAGGATTTGGCCAATGTTAAATTTCGTGTCTCCCCCTCCCCACCCCGCATGTGCGGTCCTTTCCACCTTTTTCGTCCTCCTCTTCGGTGGGTTTCACAACTTCCCCTCGTCGATGAGACGGTTCATCCCCTCGCAGATCTTCTTCAGCCGTGGCTGGTAGGGCTCCCCGGGACTGTAGAGCTTCGCCAGGAGCTCCGTGTCGGCGAAGTGGTCAAAGACATGCCGGATGCGCCCGTGAGATTTGGGCGTCAGGTGCTTCTCGACCAGCCGGAGCAGCAGGTCCCTGCAATCTCTCAACAGCTCGGCCAGGACGGCCTTCTCAAAGGTGAACTCCACCTCATGGAAGCTGATGGCTGTCATGGCTCCTTGGTGGAGCTTCCTCTTGAACTCCTCCGCCAGGCCCAGCTCCTCGGGGCTGAAGCGGTTGTTGCGGTACAGGACGGAGATCTTGACCGCCACCTTGATGAGGTTCTTGATGACCTTCTGGGACTCGGTCCGGTTCTGCGTGTACTCCTTGGAGATCCGGTAGAGCTCGTCCAGGATCTCGCTGCTGGTGTCGTCAATGAACATATTGGCCATGGACTTGCTGGCCATCCGGCTGAGAATCTTCTTCTCGGCCTGCATGGCCAAGTTGCGGGAGCTGAACGCCTCCATCGTGGCTGCCTGGAAAAGGCAACGGAGAGGTTTTATAAGGCAGGCTGGACTCGCCCCAGGATAACCCTCCTCTCCCCAGGCCACTGTTAAGGATAATTACTTAATTTCCCGAAATGGGAATATTTTCTTACGTTAAATTACTGTGTACTTTTAACATGGGGTTTCCCCCCTCTCATGTGATATGCTGTCTGTGAGTCACATGAGAACGGCATTCCGTTTCTGTTGTGACTGTTATTCCACTAACTGTCGTTTTTAACTGGCTTCTGTTTCTGTGTGAGAGGGAGAATGGCTGCTGAGAGAGACTTCTCGGGACAGTGTTGTGTCTGTGTGGTCTGTCTGAACATTCTCCGTGTCGAACCAGAATTCGGAGGTGAGGAATATAGGAGTTATCTGTGGGATAACCAGCTCAATATAACCAACATGCTTAAGTCTTAATTAATACATGAAGGGGTTAAAACAATAGAGTAAGCTGTCCTGCCAGGCTTAGCTCACCTTGGGAGGGACTTAGGTAATCAAGACTTTGTTCCCCTCCAATCTACCTGAGAAACTCAATGAGCTGGTTGCTCCAAGCTCAGACTGCATGGCTCTTACAAGCCATTCTTGTGTTCCTATACCAATAATTTAAGAACTTTCAGCACTGTAGTGAAGCTATGTTTTACTGCCTCTGCATTGTTTTCTGAATGCTGTATGGAAAAAGCACATGAACATGACCTTTAGAGAGTTTGTAAGTAAACCATTTTAACTTACCAAACATGTCGCCTTTTTCTAGGGGAAGAGGGGACTATTCTGGAGCTCATTCACGAGAGCATATTTTAAAAGCCTCACAACCTATGTTTCCACACTTATTTTGTGATTTTAAATCTCTAGAAGGGTTCTCTTACCAAAGAGTACTTGCCCCAAACCTGGATCTTGGCTTCCATGGAATTCTCCTTTTATATAATTTTCTCCCCCCTTGCCACCAACAAAATCAAGGGTTGGGCATGCAGCCCCTGGGGTAATTTAATGGGGGTGGGGATAGCACTGAGGGAGAGGAGCAAAGCAGGGAAAGTGTGTGGTGGGTGACAGAAAGAGAGAGAGAGAGAGAGAGAGAGAGAGAGAGAGAGAGAGACAGACAGACAGACAGACAGACAGACAGACAGACAGACAGACAGACAGACAGACAGAAGTCTATAACACTGCCTACCAGTGGCTCTGGCCTTGCCCATTGTCAACATGCAGCCCCAGACAGATACTCATTTTTGCTGCAGCAGCAAAAAAAATCCAATGTAATTCTAGGCTGCATTGACAGAAGTCTAGTGTCCAGATCAAGGGGAGTGATAATACAGTGGTACCTCTGGTTGCAAACAGGATCCGTTCCGGAGGCCCGTTCGGAACATGAAAAGAACACAACCTGCAGCGGCGCATCTGCGCACATGTGGGTTGTGATTCGCTGCTTCTGCGCATGTGCATGATGTCATTTTGCACATCTGCGCATGCGCGAGTGGCAAAACCTGGAAGTAACCCTTTCCAGTACTTCTGAGTCGCTGAGGGATGTAACCTGAAAGAACGTAGCATGAAGCAGACGTAACGTGAGGTATGACTGTACTGCTGTATTCTGCCTTGGTCAGATCCCACGTGGAATTATGCGTCCAGTTCTGGGCACCACAGTTTGAGAAGGATATTGATGAGCTGGGCACCACAGTTTGAGAAGGATATTGATGAGCTGTGCAGAGGAGGGTGACCAAGATGATCAAGGGTCTGGAAACCAAGCCTGATGAGGAACGATTGAGGAAGCTGGGTAGATATGCTAGTCAGCTTCAAATATCTGAAGCCATCACATGCGCTGTCACATGGGAGATGGAGCAAGCTTGTTTTCTGCTGCTCTGGAAGGTAGGACCCAAATCAACGGCTTCAAGGTACAAGAAACAAGATTCTAATGAAGCACCAGGAAGAACTTTCTGAGAGTAAGAGTGGTGGACTCTCCTTCCTTGGAGGTTTGTAAGCAGTGGTTGGATGGATGCTTTAGCTGAGACCCCTGCATTGCCGGGGGTTGGTCTAGATGACCGCCATGGTCCCTTCCAGCTCTACAGTTCTATGATTCTAGCTGTGATTCCTGCATTGCATGGGGTTGGTCTAGATGACTCTTGAGTTCCCTTCCCACCCTACAATTCTATGATTCTATTAATGTGGCCCTCGACAGATATATATATGTATACAGTCATACCTCGGGTTACAGCCACTTCAGGTTGCGTGTTTTTGGGTTATGCACCCACCAAAACCCGGAAGTACCATAATTATTATTATTATTATTATTATTATTATTATTATTATTATTATTATTATTTATTTATTTATACCCGGCCCATCTGGCTGGGTTTCTCCAGCCACTCTGGGCTTCCAACAAAACACCAAAATACAATAACCTATTAAACATTAAAAGCTTCCCTAAACAGGGCTGCCTTCAGATGTCTTCTAAAAGTCTGGTAGTTGTTTTTCTCTTTGACATCTGGTGGGAGGGCGTTCCACAGGGCGGGTGCCACCACCGAGAAGGCCCTCTGCCTGGTTCCCTGTAACTTGGCTTCTCGCAGGGAGGGAACTGCCAGAAGGCCCTCGGAGCTGGACCTCAGTGTCTTCTCAGGTTACTTTCGGTTTTTTGGCACTAAATTGCGCTTTGCACATGCGCAGAAGCGCCGAATCGCAACCCGCACGTGTGCAGACGCGCCGCTGCCGGTTGCGAACGTGCATCCCGCACTGACCATGTTCACAACCCAAACGCCCACTGTATATTCCGCATTCCTGCAATAAAGGAAGGGTGTATGCGTGCGTTTCTGCCAGAGGGGCGGGTGTGGAGAAAAAATATTCTCATCCATCTATGGGACACTGGAAGCAGCCAACATCTGCGGAACTGACTGCAGGAAGGTATCTTTGCATGCTCAGATAAGGAACAAGGCAGTGGATGCTGGGCATGAACGACGGACCCAAAATGCTGGCTGGGTTCGGAAGAAGAAGCTAAATCTGAGAGTCTCGGAGTGATGTGGCAAACTGGGGCAGTTCTGCATTTCTGCACATGACGTGCCTGTGGTTTTTGTTCACTGTGAGGAAGTGGGCCTCAGATAAATCTTGCTTTAAGACGCCGCTGCTTTGGCAGAAAGACAGACGAACGTGGCTATCCCTCTGGGAACCGAACCTACCCTAACTCTTTTTTAAAAATTTAATTGCAATGATTTAATCTCTGCTTGGTCTCTCCGTACCTCCTCAATCGGGTGAGATGTTCAGGGATGCCCAGCGCAGAACGTGGGGTTGTGGCAGTCTTCGTGCGCTGACACCGCGACGGAACAGGCCTCTCCTTCCGCTCCTGTGAACCAGTGCACCGCCAAATATCCAAATGCGGCTTGCAGCGCAAAGCTGATTTTTTCTGTCTCCTCTTCTTTTTAAAACCAGCGTGCGAGGGGGATCTGCCAGGCACCGTTGCAGCCCTGCCTTCTCACGATGCTTCGGAATATATTTTTAAAAGTCAGCGTTTCCTTCCCTTCTCTTCTCCTCGCCACCCCCACAGATGCACTGGGGTTTCCTGTTTTTATCCTTCTGTCACAAGCCAACAACCCCAGCTCCTTCCTGAAGTCTGTTTCAGAGTTTCAAGGTGGTGGTTGAGCGGCACACAATAGAGCCCTCCTGACCTTTCGCTCTGCCCCTCTGCCCAATTACCGTATTTTTCGCCCTATAAGACGCACCAGACCACAAGACGCACCTAGTTTTTGGAGGAGGAAAACAAGAAAAAAAATATTCTGAATCCAGAAACCTCGGGATCTGACTGGAGCTCCAGAACGGATCCTGTCCGCAACTGGAAGTACCACTGTACCTGCTTCCTAAGTCAGCCCTTGACAAGGATTGGGAACCTAGCATTACAGTGGTACCTCGGGTTACAGACGCTTCAGGTTACAGACTCCGCTAACCCAGAAATAGTACCTCGGGTTAAGAACTTTGCTTCAGGATGAGAACAGAAATCGTGCTCCGGCGGCGCGGCAGCAGCAGGAGGCCCCATTAGCTAAAGTGGTGCTTCAGGTTAAGAACAGTTTCAGGTTCAGAATGGACCTCCGGAACGAATTAAGTACTTAACCTGAGGTACCACTGTATTTCAAAGGGAGTACAGTCATAACTTGGACCCTGAGTGCCTTGGTACTTGGACGTTTTGGCTCCCGAACGCCGCAAACCCGGAAGTGAGTGTTCTGGTTTGCAAACGTTCTTTGGAACCTGAACATCTGGCACGACTTTCGTGGCTTCCGATTGGCTGCAGGAGCTTCTTGCAGCCAATCGGAAGCCGTGCCTTGGTTTCCGGACTTTTTGGAAGTCGAACGGACTTCTGGAACAGATTCTGTTCGACTTCCAAGGTACGACTGTTGTGGAGTACATGATTCACATGCAGAAGCTTCTGGGTTCAATCCCTGGAATTGTCTCCTGTCTGAAAACCTGGACAGCTGCTGCCAGTCAGTGCAAACAACACTGAGTGAGATGAACCAATGGTCTAATTCAGCAGAAAGCAACTTCTTTCCCCCCAGTTTCAACCAACCCTTATTCAGAACCATCAGGACTGGAATCTTATTCATTTCAAAGGAAAGGATAGTAGCTCAGGTGCGCAGCCTGGGAGTCATTCTGGACTCACAGCTGCCCATGGAGGTGCAGGTTAATTCTGTGTCCAGGGTGGCTGTCTATCAGCTCCACCTGGTATGCAGGATGAGACCCTACCTGCCCACAGAGTGTCTTGCCAGAGTGATGCATGCTCTAGTTATCTCCCGCTTGGACTACTGCAATGTGCTCTACGTGGGGCTACCTTTGAAGGTGTCCTGGAAACTGCAATTAATCCAGAATGTGGCAGGTAGACTGGTGACTGGGAGCGGCCGCCGGGACCACATAACACCGGTCCTGAGAGATCTTCATTGGCTCCCAGTACATTTCCGAGCACAATTCAAAGTGTTGGTGCTGACCTTGAAAGCCCTAAATGGCCTCGGTCCTGTATACCTGAAGGAGCGTCTCCACCCCCATCGTTCAGCCCGGACACTGAGATCCAGCTCTGACGGCCTTCTGGCGGTTCCCTCATTGCGAGAAGTGAGGTTACAGGGAACCAGACAGAGGGCCTTCTCGGTGGTGGCGCCCACCCTGTGAAACACCCTCCCACCAGATGTGAAGGAAATAAGCAGCTATCCTATCTTTAAAAGACATTTGAAGGCAGCCCTGTTTAGGGAAGTTTTTAATATTTAATGCTGCATTGTTTATAACACTCAATTGGGAGCCGCCCAGAGTGGCTGGGGAAACTCAGCCAGATGGGCGGGGTATAAATAATAAATTATTATTATTATTATTATTATTATTATTATTATTATTATTATAGCTCTGCTTTGCAGGCAGACGGTCCCAAAAGGCATACCCAGGTAAGAGACCCCTGTCTAAAACCCTGGAGACCACCTGCCAGTAAGTGTGAGGAACACTCAGCTGGATGAACCCCACCGGCCTGACTCTGACAAAGGCATCACGCTCTCTTCTTCCTGTGTTCCAGATCCTTGTGTGGTTTGCAAAGGAAAAAAACAAAAACGAGTAACAAAAAAGATTCTTGCAGCTACATCCTTGCCGCTTACGTATCCTGTCCCCTTTTAATGATTCCTCTGTTCCAAGAGGAGGATGCTAATTAGCTGGCTGACGAGCCGCAGTTTAGCCTTGCCACTTAATGGCTTCCTGGCTCTGTGTAATAATAAATGAGCGTGTCTTAATTGCTGGGGACTGAAATAAACATCCTTGACGGAGTGTGGACCCAGGCGCAAGCCCTCAGAAGGCATATCTGGGAGGAGAGCCATTTCCTCTAGGTGTGCCACCCCCCCCCACTGTATCCTGGCAGGGTCTGGGTAGCTGAGCAGCAGGCAGAAATCCAACAGGTGCAGCCCTCGTACGTTCCTCTTGTTCTGTGAGGGCTGGGTCACTCAGCTAAAGTCACAGCAGGGCGGCATAAAATGAGGGTCCCCATTCCCGGCTTTCTCCTCAACGCCGTGCTCAGGTTAGGGGCAACAGAAGCAGAAACAGGCAAAACTGCGAGGCGAAACTGTTTTTCCACACTTCCGCCATCTCAACGAAAAGGAGAAAAGCAGAACTTGAAAGGCGTCGATGGGGAAATGCGAGCGAAGCTTTTGAAATTGGGAACAGCACGGGGAGAGAAGGGGGTGGGGAGGGACTTTCCTGTCTCGCAAGCGTGGAATTTAGGGTTTTTTGCCGAGCGAATTTGATTGGCGGGAGGCCCTAAAAGGCGACTTGTGGTTGACCTGTGGAACTTCCTTCCATATGACGGGGTGGCGGCTGCTAGGTTCAATGAAAGGGTTGCACAGATTCTTGGAGAGGCTTCATCTGTCTAGAGGAACCTCCATATACAGGGATAGGCTACCTTTTTGAACATTTGATAGTGGGGACAAATAGTGGCAGGGAGCTTTCTCAGGGAGACACCTGGCTGTCCACAGTGTCAGGAACCTGGGTCCAAAGCAAGATGGAACTATTTGGGTCTGATACGGCAAAGCGGTTCTTATAGGGCTGAGGCAAGCTGTCCTCACGCTGGAAAACTGTGGCCTGCTCCCTTTGCCAAAGGTCCTAATAATGGAAAAAAGGCTGATCTTTGCCTCACCCATGCATCACCTTTGTGCAGCTGCATTTTCAAGTCTTGAGGACTAGCGCCTTGCTGTACACTTTCCAAAGGAAGTAAGGCACTCAACCATGCACCCAGAACACTGTCCGGACACTGAGGTCCAGCTCCAAGGGCCTCCTGGCGGTTCCCTCCCTGCGAGAAGCCAAGTTACAGGGAACCAGGCAGAGGGCCTTCTCGGTAGTGGCACCCTCCCTGTGGAACGCCCTCCCACCAGATGTCAAAGAGAACAACAACTACCAGACTTTTAGAAGACATCTGAAGGTAGCCCTGTTTAGGGAAGCTTTTAATGTTTGATGGATTATGGTATTTTAATATTTTGTTGGAAGCCACCCAGAGTGGCTGGGGAAGCCCAGCCAGATGGGGGGTATAAATAATAAATTATTATTATTATTATTATTATTATTATTATTATTATTATTATTTCTACATTCTGCCCACATGTGGTCTCATCTTAAAGGACGATAACCACTCAGACTAGTTTTCCAGCAGTGCTGAGTTTCAACATTGCAGGGGGTTGGACTAGTGAACCCTTGGCGTCCCAACTCTATGATTCTTTCGGGCTTTTCATGGGCCTTTGGCGCATTAATTCCCATGTGCCCAGCCTCAAATGCCTGAGGCCTGTTAACTCAGCATGGGGTGGCGACGCACTCTGCCCATGCCCAGGGGCGCTGCGGTTCTCTCCGAAAGCTTAGCATGCCCTAAGCAAAAGCCCAGACTTAGAAGCTTAGCTTCTGGGGCCGAAGTTTTCCCTGATCTTAACCTGCGGACACACTTCCCGGTTTTTCGTTCTCTCGCCGCCCTGGTGACTCAACCCCGCCGACTTGTTGCGGCTCGCCCGGGAGCAGCACGAATGCTCAGCATTTGTTGAAAACAGAAAAGAGACCGGCGGGCGTCTCCTTGCCCAAACAGACCTGCCTTCTCTGCCCCTTGCTCTGAAGCACCTCTGTTATTAAGCCCTCAAAGCGCACCTCACTCACCGTGGGACCACGATGCTCTGCAGGTCATGCGAGCGGCCCTCCGCCAGGCTTCGAGGAGCGAAAGGAGAAGCAGCCCGGACCCAGCAGGCAGGAGCGAGGCTGTCGGGTGGCCTCGGGGAGACTTCCTCGAGTGACAGGCCCGCCCTGCGTCAGCTGACGGATCTCAGCTTCATTCTTCAGAGGCGGAAAGCACAGCTGCCTGTTGAAAGGTGCCCAGGGAGCAGAGCGACTGGCCGGCTGCCTCGACCGTCTGCATAGTTTGTGACCTGCGCCTCTGCTGTGTTAGCATCTGTAGCCCGGAGGCTTCCCCACCCTCTGCTGCTGGGAGGTTCGGCTCTAGACTTGACCAGACAAGGCCTAACCTGCATACCTGAGCGTTCGTGTGTGTGTGTGTTTTTCTCTGCGTCGCTGGCGCCCACGGGGACGCCGGTACAGTGCTTTGGCGGCATCGGCATCTGATTAGGCAGAGCATTTGGTGCATTTATTTACTGTATTTTTCCGTGTATAATACTAGTCCCCCCCCCCATTTTTTTTAAGTTTAAAATTGGGGCTTCGTCTTATACAGGGGTACCTCTGGATGCGAACGGGATCCATTCCGGAGCCCTGTTCACATCCTGAAGCGAACGCAACCCATGTCTCTGTGTGTGCGTGTCGCGATTCGCCACTTCTGCGCATGCGCGTGACGTCATTTTGAGCATCTGCGCATGCGCGAGTGGCGAAACCCAGAAGTAACTCGCCCCGTTACTTCTGGGTCGCTGTGGAGTGCAACCCAAAAATGCTTAACCTGAAGCTACTTCATCCCGATATATGACTGTACACGGAATGTTGCAATTAAATATATAAATAAATTTATTTCTTAATTGTGGGCTCAAAAAGTAGGGGTCATCTTATACATGGGGGCATCTTATACACGGGGTAAATACGGTATTTCATCACATAGTGCAGCGGTTCTCAACCTGTGGGTCCCCAGGTTTTGTTGTAGTCCAACAACATCTGGGGACCCACAGTAGCGGAAAGAAGGAGACAATAAAATTGTGGGTCGGAAACAGCTAAAAACAAACACTCGAAAGCGTTTGCACTGATAAACAGAAAGCAGGCGAAACGCACACATCCACAGCGTTGCGTTGTCTGAAGAAAAATGCTTTTAGCGGGTGCTGAAAAGGGGCCTGCCGGATGTGTCAATGGGCAGGGAGTTCCGAAGTGCTTTTATACGGCGCCCCGCCATATATTTCCCTGTTTTACGGCGTCTCGTAAGGAAAAGGAAAGAGGAGGAAAGGGAGCAGGATCTCTGCCCTCAGGCAGTTGACAATCTATGCTGGACGTTGGAATGCGGCAGAGGGGAGGGGACAGGAAGAGGTGAAGGCCGAACATGGGCCAAGCGACAAGTCTCTGCCCGCAAGCCGCTTACACAATCTCAGTTTGACGGTAAGAAAGGGGTGGGTGGGTGAAAGGCGAGGACTTCAAGGGCTGAGCATGAATGAATAATCTCTCTCTCTCTCTCTCTCTCTCTCTCTCTCTCTCTCTCTCTGAGAGTTTGGTTGCAGTTTGGTGTGTGTGACAAAAATGGGGTTCAGCCAATGACCTCGTGGGAAAGGAGGGTTTGGAGGAGAAAGGAGGGTTTGGAGGGGAGTAAGAGTTCCTGGCCTGGGACTCTTACTCCCCTCCAACCTCCTAGGAAGGGGTCAGCCCACCACTGGGGTATTATTTTGGGAGCCACATTTGAAGAAGGACGTTGAACACCCTTAGTGTAACCAGAGGAGGTTAACCAGGTTGGTGAAGATAATGCCCAATGACAGTAAGGAGGAGGCAGAAATCAGATTCAGGCCCAGAAGTGGTATAGATTTACAGCATGATGATAGCCCTTTAAACAGCAATGGCTTCCGCCAAAGCATTCTGGGAACTGTAGTTTGTTAAGGGCCCTATTTTATTTCCCAGGCCTACATTTCCCAGAGTTCCCTGGGAAGAGAGATTGGTTGTTGGAGCACTCTGGGAATTGTAGCTCTGTGAGGGGAATGTGTGTGTGGTGGTGAGGGGGATCTATTAACAACTCTCAGCTGCGCTCTTAACAAACTACAATTTCCAGGATTCTTTGGGAACGACTGTTAATGTGGTGTGTACAGTGCAAACGGGGACCTCACTTTGGAGTTAAGGCTGAAACGATTTCCACTTTCCAAAACAAGGCAGAAATGCAACCAGCCTTTGAAATTTGCATTTTGAATTTTGCAACGCAGTTCCCCCAGCTAAGTAATGAGTTTTGCACTTTGAATTTTGCAACGCAGTTCTCCAGCGAGGTCTCCAGGGGTAAAGAGGGAACTTAAATCCTTAAGTATGAATGAACCTCGCATACAGAAATGCATTACGTTAGGGAAAATTGTGTTGGGTTCGGCCAAATCCCACATCCCAATGCAATTTGGGTCAGCCCAGGATTTGGCCAGAGAGGGGTTGTGTTAGGTTGGCCCAGGGTCGCATCAGGGCTGCTCCAAAGTGCTGGATCTGGCCCCAAATTGGATTGTGTGTGTTTGTGTGCACAGCCCTAGTTTTTCAGCAGCGTCTGAAGGACCGTTGGTCAAGGATGTTGGAGCCTGCAAGAACCCTGCCTTGGTTATCTGGATGACCTCTAAGGTCCTCCGGTCCTCCTGGTGGGCTTAGCCACCTCAGAGGACCAGGTGCTGGATGAGATGTGTCTTCGGCCCCGATCCAGCAGGCAGGCTCTTCAGTTGCAACGATTTCTCTGTTTCTTCATTTATTCATCGCCTCCTAAACCACCACCTCAAGGCAGTTTGCATATACCATAATTAAAAACCAGAAACACAACAACAAGAAATGCATTGAAAGCACGACCGAAACCTTAACAAATGTGTCCCACCTTGTCTGGCTGGCGTGGGGTTTGATTCAGTAGCTGTTTCGCTTCATAGAAGCAGAAGCAGCGTGATTGATTGATTTAACGTTTTACTCTCTCCGAAGACGTCTTGTCCTCCCCTCCCGGAAATCGAAAGTTTCCGTGATGGACGAGTGAAAGGAGGGAGGCTGATTATTTTTCTGAGCACCGAGAAATGCAGATAAATCTTTTTAAGGGGATGGATCGCTTTCTCGCACGCTGTGCTGAAGAGGAGACCTGTTGAGCGGCGGCGGATGCTCGCCCCCAAATCACAGGGGCAATTTCACCCCCTTTCTTCTTCTGGCTGATCTTTGCTGATTGGGCAGATAGCTTTGGGGTTTCTAAATAAGACTCCTTCTAATGCTTGACGTGCAAATGTGTGGCGGTGGTTGCGACTGCATAGAGGAAGCACCCAGCAAAACCACAAGAAGCCGAGAGGAAGCCACGAGTGAGGGGCAGATAAGGGGAAGTTTTGCTGAGCGGAGACTTCATAAAGCAGCAGGCTATTTCGGTGGGGGCTGTGTTTGTTTAATCAGTCCATCAGAACTGCAGAAAATGCAAAATATAGAAGGTGGGGCATCTCAGCATGGCAGCTGTGCGAAATAATAATAATAATAATAATTAATAATGATTTTTTTATTTATATCCCACCCTCCCCAGCCGACAGAGCCTAGGACTTGCCTATCAGAAGGTCGGCGGTTCAAATCCCCACGACGGGGTGAGCTCCCGTTGCTCGGTCCCTGCTCCTGCCAACCTAGCAGTTTGAAAGCACGTCAAAGTGCAAGTAGATAAATAGGTACCGCTCTGGCGGGAAGGTAAACGGCATTTCCGTGCGCTGCTCTGGTTTGCCAGAAGCGGCTTAGTCATGCTGGCCACGTGACCCACAAGCTGTACGCCGGCTCCCTCGGCCAATAAAACGAGATGAGCACCGCAACCCCAGAGTCAGTGGTCAGGGTCAGGGGTCAGGGGTCCCTTTACCTTTACCTTTACTCCCCAGCCAAAGCTGGGCTCAGAGCGGCTAACAACAATAAGAGTAACACAACATTCTAAAATCAATTCATTCTAAAATCAATTCAAAATCAAATTAATGGCAACCATTGGGCTAGAGTTCTGTGAGGATTACAGAAGAAGAGAGGGTGTGAGACTGTGCCCTGGCCAAAGGCCTGGTGGAACATCTCCGTCTTGCAGGCCCTGCGGAAAGATGTCAAGTCCTGCAGGGCCCTAGTCTCTTGGGACAGAGCGTTCCACCAGATTGGAGCCACAGCCGAAAGAGCCCTGGCTCTGGTTGAGGCCAGCCTAACCTCCCTGCGGCCCGGGACCTCCAAGATGTTTTTGTTTGAAGACCGTAAGGTCCTCCATGGGACATACCAGGAGAGGCGGTCCCGTAGGTACGAGGGTCCTAGGCCGTATAGGGCTTTCAAGGTTAAAACCAGCACCTTGAACCTGATCCTGTACTCCACCGGGAGCCAGTGCAGTTGGTAAAGCACCGGGTGAATGTCATCCCACGGTAAGGACCCCGTAAGGAGTCTCGCTGCGGCATTCTGCAACCGCTGGAGTTTCTGGGTCAGTCTCAAGGGCAGCCCCGCGTAGAGCGAGTTACAAAGCAAAGACAGACCCCAGATTTCAGAAATGCGATGCGGAGTGTTCCACAAAACTGTTGAGCCAGATGCGGAAGTCGTTTGACCCTGCCCCCCCCAAAGCTCCCATCACTCCTATGGGCCAGTGGTCAGGGGTTTTGATAGGGACTGGGAGTTCAGCAGCAGATGGAAGCCCCCAGGCTCCTCCAGGCCATTGTTAAAGGCTCTGCAGAGCCGAAAGTGGAGGCCACCCGCAGAAGAGGTTCCCCGTCGCACCCCTGCACGAGCAACCACTGCCCTTTCCTCTTTTCTGTTCAGATTCTGCTGCGCCCATTTGCACGGCTGGGTCCGTGTGTTGCTGCAGAATGGTGCACCCTCAGGGGAGGGTGCCTGTCGCACCCCTGGCTGGCTGGCTGGCCCTTCTTGGCTTTCCATCCCGTGTAGAAACAGCAAATGGAAATGTGCCTCCTCCTCAGTGTGCACATCTATATATTATCATAGACCTAGGGTATCAGAGTTTGTTAGCGAATGGTAGAAATTAATAAATGGTAGAAATTAATAATATTTGGGACAGGAAGCTGCAGAACTGCACCAGACAGGAAATTCCCGGGTTAGCTTATGCAAACCAGACTGGCCAGGCTAGCTAACTGCAGAGCCATTGAGAAATAATGGGGAGTCAGGTGCTGAGCCTTTGGCAATGCAAAAAGCCACCCCCCCAATCTGAAGGCAGCCCTATTTAGGGAAGTTTTTAATGACTGATGTTTTAATGTATTTTTAATCTTTTGTTCGAAGCCGCCCAGAGTGGCTGGGGGAACCCAGCCAGATGGGCAGGGTGTAAATAATAAATTATTATTATTATTATTATTATTATTATTATTATTATTATTATTACTACTACTACATTGGTACCTTGGGTTAAGTACTTAATTCGTTCCGGAGGTCTGTTCTTAACCTGAAACTGTTCTTAACCTGAAGCACCACTTTAGCTAATGGGGCCTTCTGCTGCTGCCGCACCGCCGGAGCACGATTTCTGTTCTCATCCTGAAGCAAAGTTCTTAACATGAAGCACTATTTCTGGGTTAGCGGAGTCTGTAACCTGAAGCGTCTGTAACCTGAGGTACCACTGTATTATTATTATTATTATTATTATTATTATTATTATTATTATGATGTTGCTTCCCAGGATGTCACAGGAAAATGCGTCCCTTTTGAAATCTAAAGGTGTTCTGGGAACAAGAAGGAGGAAGAAGCTATAACCATCTTGACTGCTGGCTGGAGGAGGCTGAACTGAGAGACTAGGGGGCATTTTGGGTCTCACAATCTCACCCTGAACAAAGTGCTTTCTTCAGGGGCGAGATCTTGCACAGCACCCACAAATGTGTGCTTTCGGGGCGCCGTGCATCTTTGGGGGACCATGATCTCACGCTGGCCCCAGTTTTTCTCACGCGTCCCGTTCCCACCCCGTGCATTCTGGTCAGAGGGGATGCTATCCCTGGCTACCGGTCTCAGAGAAATGCTGCCAGCCCGTGTAGACAACCCAGGGCTAGATGGGCCCGTGGGGTGACTCAGTTTAAGGCAGGTTCCTACGTTCACGTAAGATGGCTGAGGGTGACAGGAACTGTCGAGTTTCAGGGCAGGATAAGCGGAAGCAAACAGAAAGATACAGAGCAGTAGCCTCATTCAACCACCTGGGGGAAAAACATGACCGAAAGAGTCAGGTTGAAACCCACCTAGCCTGTCCGGCAGCAACAAAGGCACCTCGAAGGCAATATTGAAACTCTCAAAAGTTTCGTTGGAATGCAGTTTGCCTTCACGGTCCACCTGAAATTCCTTTCACAGAAGACGCTGTGGCATTAAGTCAGCTGCGGCAGTCACATCAAAGAGTCCTGTGGCACCCTGGAGGCTGGCGCAATTTATTATGGTGCAAGTTCTTGAAACCGTTTCATCAGAGGTAGGAAGAAGGATTCTGAACTGATGGCTAGATATACAGTGGTACCTCAGGTTATAGACTCTGCTAACCCAGAAATAGTACCTCGGGTTAAGAACTTTGCTTCAGGATGAGAACAGAAATTGTGCAGCAGCAGCGGGAGATCCCATTAGCTAAAGCGGTGCTTCAGGTTAAGAACAGTTTCAGGTTCAGAATGGACCTCCGGAACGAATTAAGTACTTAACCCGAGGTGCCACTGTATATCTTTTTTCAAATAATTTTTCAAATTGGTATTACACAATTTTATACATTTTAACTTTAACCGTTTCAAACCTTAAAGTAAAAGGTTCTTTTGAACCTTCAGACTTCCTCTCCCTCCCTCCGCAGGTTCCATATTTAAGATTAAATTTTCTGCCTCTTTTACCATTATCCATCTGTTGTATATCCATAGTTACCGGAGTGAATTCCACATTACAAGTGTCATTGGATCCCTGCCAATGATTTTAACTGTTTACAGTGGTCTTTTAAAGAAATTAAGAATTTACTCCTGCTTTTTAAAAATACTCGATTTCCTGGTTTCGAATCTTCCCCTTCAGCTTCGCCATCTCTGCGTATTCCATCAGTTTTGTCCTCCATTCTTCTTTTGTTGTTACCTCCCCTTCCTTCCATCTCTGGGCTGGTAGTATTCTCACTGCTGTTGTTGCGTGCATAAAAAGTCTTTTATCCCTGACAGAAAGGATTCAAAACCTGCGGGACCAGAGATTCACAGAAGATTGGAAGAAATATACGAACTATTTGAAGAGCAACTGTAATCTACAAATTACGCTAGTAGGACTACAAAAAGTTTTGTAAGGAGGAATATATGAAATATTGCAAAGAAGAGAGACATTAGTTATGATATTTAAATGTTAATAAATAAAAAAAAATGCAAAAAAGAGCAAATTATTTTTTAAAAAAAAAATCTGAATTTTTATTTATACCCCGCTCTCTCTGGTTCAAAAACAGGGCTCCGGGTGACTAACAACAAATTTAAAACACTTTATTTGTAAAAGAAGCATAAAATACAGTATAAAAACATGAATAACAATAAAATTCAAAGTTCAGAAATCAATTTAGGGGAAATCCATCTAATAAGCATTAGATAATCACCAGGGCTAGCTGGCTGAATTAGTCCTACTTAGGCCAGCGAGGAGGTCAGGGGAGAGTGTAGCACCCTGCTTGTGGTTAATGCTTAGCTGGAATGAAATATTCAACGCAGCAATAGAGAAATTAAAATAATAATTTATTTGTCAGACAAATAAATGAGAGGCACAGTGGTATATGGTTACCGAAGCTCTGCCCTTTCAGCCCTGATGGCGAACACTTATATTTCCTCAGCCCAGCCCCCTTGCTCCTCCTTTGGCTGCCTCTGTCCAATCAGCCTGGTTGAAATTCCTATTGGCTGTTTGCTAGAACCAATCATAAAAGATACACCCATTTCCTATTACCTTTTATGGGAGACACGAGAGCTATATTTTCTTCTATTTATAAATGGCAAATAAGTAGTCATATATCTTACATTTACCTCGACCAGGCACCTTAATTACCAGATAACCTTTGGCCCCTCTTGCCCTATTCCCTGCAAAACAGATGGCTAATGGTTCTAATTTTATCTTAAACAGAGATCTTGGGTTCATCTCCTCACACACCATCTATGAAAGATCTCCTTCTTTGGAGGTCTTTAAGCAGAGACTGACAACCATATGTCAGGAGTGCTCTGATGGTGTTTCCTGCTCGGCAGGGGTTTGGACTCGATGGCCCTTGTGGTCTCTTCCAACTTTATGATTCTATGATTCTATGAAATAAGAATCTAACATCTCTTACTTTCTAAATCCTTTGCATAATTACATTTAAGCCAATATATTTCATAACATATATAGTTTTTTAGAAGAAAGGGAACTTAGTAAAAGCTAAGCTAAATTCTAAGTTCTCTAAAGATTCAAAGCAGTTTCAGAGAGCTGCTTTGCCTAGTCTAGCTGCTGTTTCTATTTGCCCTTTTAACCTTATGAAAATGTGGCTCAAGTCTCTAATGGGAGGCACAATAATTCTTACTATTTACCAACTCTTAATTGTGTTTTGCAACTTGATTATTCTGTAATTTGTATGGTCAGTGTGACCTTTTGCTCCTAGCCTGTGATTTCCTTTTACAACCCTGAGGCACTGCTATAGATCAGGGGGGCCCTTGATCAAGAAGATAAACAGCTGCCAGAGTATGGTTTCTGCCTGGCATGAGAGATACAAACATTTACAAATATATATATTTTTAAGCTCATTTTAAAATACAAATCTTGATCACATGCCTCAAGAGTTAGCTGTGGGGTCTTCATAAAAGGGGAGGGGAAGGGAAGGGAAATAAAAGCTCAAGCTGAATTCAAATTAAAGGCCAGGCAAAATTGCTCTGTCATACAGGCCCGACGGAAGGAGGTTAAATCCTGAAGGGCCCTAGTCTCATGGGACAGAGCATTCCACCAGGTCGGGGCCATCACTGAGAAGGCCCTGGCCATGGTGGAGGATAATCTGACTTCCTTAGGGCCCGGGACCTCTAAACTATGGTTATTCATGGACCTTAAGGTCCTCTGCGAGGCAGACCAGGAGAGGCAGTCCCGTAAATACGAGGGCCCTAAGCCACAAAGGGCTTTAAAGGTCAAGACCAGCACCTTGAACCTGACCCTATACTCCACCGGGAGCCAGTGCAACTGGTAAAGCACTGGGTGAATATGCTCCCATGGCAGGGACCCCGGGAGGAGCCTTGCTGCAGCATTCTGCACCCGCTGGAGTTTGTGGGACAGTTTCAAGGGCAGCCCCGCATAGAGCGAATTACAGTAGTACAGTTGATGTGCAGATCCTGAGGCTCCCCTTATTCAGACTCAGAGAACGGAGGACTGCTGGGCATAAATGGAGGAGAGATAGCAGAGGAAGAAGGGAGATGTGCACAGGAACAGTCAAGGGCAACTGAGCAAAGGTGAGGCATTGGCAGCTGCAGGTGTCAGAAAAGATGAGCACCTGAGACCATCTTTGCTTTGGATCCCGGATGCTCATCATTCCTGACTTCCTCAATGCCTTTTTCTGGGAAACTCGGTTGCAAGAGAGGCTATATTGTGCATTGAGGCTGCTGCTCAGGTGCAGAACAGACACAGGGAGCCCACCTGTCAAGCTTGCTGCTGCCCCAAAACCCACTCCCATCCTGCGCATTACACAAGGGGAATATGCTGTACTTTTGGCCCAGGAAAACTGGTTGAGTTTAATCTGTCGAATTTGCTTCTCTCTGTTCCCCATTCTTTTAAAATGAAAATCCGGCTCCCTACAGGTCTGCAGCAGTTTTCAATTTTTATAAACCTCCTTGTGAAACTTGCAGATTTCTCCTGCAAGTAAAAACATTTTGACTAATATACAAAATTCCCCTGGTACAATACATTATTGTATGCTATCTGTGTTGAATGGTCTCTTTAAATTCGAAGGTTCATTATTGTTCCACAAGATGTGTGTTTCTTTAAGAGCCAGAGCAAATAACGTGACCTAGTTTTACAGCTGTGAAGCAGTATAGCAGGTGCTGTTAAGTTATGTTAATTAAGCTGTTGGGTATAGTATATAAAGAGCAGCACCCAGCTCTCTCAGTACTCATGTTTATTGACATATTGTAAAAGGAGTTTGTGTTTTTGTTATTAAAACCTAGCAAAAGTTATTTTTGCGTTCCTTGTAATGTGTGGTCTTCCCAGCATGTCTTCTGCATGGCAACTAATCTGCACTAATACTTATCCCTTAACAGGTGCTCTTTTTAAATAAATAATGTTTGGATGGGGAACTGCATCACAGATTCAAAGAAGTGCAAATTTCGGAGGGTGGCTGTGAGTTAGATAGATTCGCTTTTAAATACAAACTGAAATGACCTTCTGCCTGATTCCTAGTTACGGTTAAAAGTACTCTTTGGGTTGAACTCAACAGGACTTCAGAGCCTGGAATGGCACAAACGGTGGCTGGGAATTCCTCCATCTCAAGCGCAGCCTGCTTGGCATGGACTTCCTGAGAGTTTATCTTTGGGGATATCACTGTTGGGGGGGTCAGGACACGGGTCATTCACACGTCACAGGACACGGGTTTGGGGTGAGGCTTTGGGGGTTTTGGCGACAGTGGACCAAGCTCCAGGAAGGCAGAAGACAAGACACATCTGGGATGCTGCAGTGAAGCTTTAATAGAGGAGGAGAAAGGAGGGAACGTTCTCTGTGGTCAGCAGTTTAAGCGGGAGAAGAAAAATAAATAGATCCCATTCCGAGTAAAGAGCACATTCACTATTGAGGTGATACAGATTGTGAGAAAACAAAAGATCTCTAAAGAGAGGTGGTCAAGCGCAAGGAAGGAAGGAAGGAAGGAAGGAAGGAAGGAAGGAAGGAAGGAAGGAAGGAGGGGTGGTTCTCCCCAGACTTTCCTTTTGTCCCGGCCCAGATGGCTAAAAAGTTCCCATTTAGGAACTCCCTGGAAGATGTGCAGATCCTGAGGCTCCCCTTATTCAGAGAACGGAGGGTTGCTGGGCATAAATGGAGGAGAGATAGCAGAGGAAGAAGGGAGATGTGCAAAGGAGCAGTCAAGGCCAATTGAGCAAAGGTGAGGCATTGGCAGCTGCAGGTGTCAGAAAAGATGAGCACCTGAGACCATCTTTGCTTTGGATCCCAGATGCTCATCATTCCTGACTTCCTGCCCTGAAAAGAAAGCAAATCATATCCAGGTTTGTCATCTCAGTTTTCCGCTTGGAGCTTCCCTTTAGGATGAGGAATGTGGACGATTCTCAGTTGGGTCCGTATTGTGAGTGACGCTGAAACTCTGCCTTCTCTTCAGAACATGAGGTCACCTGGAGCGTCCAAGGAGGCAGCAGAAAGGGAATCCTCAGAGAGGAAAAGGTTAAACCCGGATACAGTGGTACCTCGGGTTACATAGGCTTCAGGTTACAGACTCCGCTAACCCAGAAATAGTGCTTCAGGTTAAGAACTTGGCTTCAGGATGAGAACAGAAATTGTGCTCCGGCGGTGCGGCAGCAGCTGGAAGCCCCATTAGCTAAAGTGGTGCTTCAGGTTAAGAACAGTTTCAGTGAAAGTACCGATCTCCGTAACTCATGGTGCACGAAACCCGAGGTACCAGTGTATTGAATATTCCTGATGGAATGGTGAAAGTCATAATAACAGGTTGGTCCATGTCTGGCGCTTGCAGCTCCAGTTCGTAGATGACAATGGACATCTTGGAGGAAACTTTGAAATCTGAAACGAGACATTTTCATAGATACTGTCAGAAATATGTGGATTCCTAAAGAAAGAAGAGTTTGAATTACGTTGTTTAATTGCTGTAGCCTGGCCTGGGACATTAGGCTGAATGAGGCATAAGAAATTCCTCCCCTCCCCACCATTTTGACCTTTCTTCGCTTTTCTTCTCAACTAAAAAGACCCCCAAACTGCAAACTTTCTTTATATGAGAGTTGCTGCTGCAGTACCTTGATCATTAGTGCTGCCCTTTTCCACTCTCCAATAGATTTTTTGAGGTTAGGAGACCAGATCTGTACCCAGCATTACATTCAGAAGACAGGGAGCTCCTTTTAATGCGTCTGACCATCTAGCAGAGAGTTGTCCAGTGTGGTGTAGTGGTTAAGGGCAGTAGTCTCGTAATCTGGGGGAACCGGGTTCGTGTCTCCGCTCCTCCACATGCAGCTGCTGGGTGACCTTGGGCCAGTCACACTTCTCTGAAGTCTCTCAGCCCCACTCACCTCACAGAGTGTTTGTTGTGGGGGAGGAAGGGAAAGGAGAATGTGAGCCGCTTTGAGACTCTTTCGGGTAGTTATAAAGCGGGATATCAGATCCAAACTCCTCCTCCTCCTCCTCCTCCTCCTCCTCGTCCCTCAAGCAGGAATGGGGAACACTTTGAATCTGAACTACAAATCTCAGCAGCTGCAGGAAGCAGAGGAGACGAGGGTTGTAGTTTGGCAATGTCTGGAGGGCCGGAGGTTCCTCACCTCTCTTCACCAGAAAGGATTCCCTTTCCAGGGTTTCAGGTGAGCACCTGGCTCTGCCAGACCTGCCTCATGCCAGAAAGGGTCAGTGTGGCTGGAATAAGGCAGCCCTGCATAGAGTGAGCCTCAAAGATCCAGTTCAGATGCTACATGGGCAGCAGGTGTGACCATGGTCAGAGCAGTTTTCTCCGGAAAGACAGGGAACAGGAGCACTAGGCAAGGTTTTGCGTGGCGATTCCCGCCTCCCACCATTTGGAATAAAGACACAGGACACCATTATTTTAGGTTAATGGGCAAAAATTGGCCACAACTTTATTGGTTACAGGTAAGAGCGGTATTGGCTTAGGCATTGGTCCTATCAGACTATCCGGCTTGAGCCTGTTAGCATGAAAACCGGAAAGGGTTAACACCAGCAGGAGGAGTCCTGCGATGCACATCAACTAGGAACTCCCCCGGGGTCACCGCTCGGGGGGCGTGCTTTAGGCCCTGGCCTCCATAGGTTTCGGACGAGGCAACGCCCCCCGGAATCCTTTACCGGACTACCCTTAAATATTTGGGGGGGTGATGGCGCTCCCCCCAACACATCTACACAATAATACCCCTACCAATGCCTAACCGCCAGAACCAAAGATGTTGTGACGATTTGCTACGAGGTAGGCGAAAAACCAAATGGCCGGTGCCAATTCGCCAAGTGGAAAAAATTCCTACCAGGCCTCTCAACGGTGACCAACCGAAGTCCACAGCAAGGTCAGAAGGGACACCTGAAAGGGTGGGTTGGTGGGAAACCGAATCAGCTGCGTGGTCAAAAAGGGGAGATCCCGGGGCCGCGCCAGCCTTAAATGACCCAGGCCACGCCGATTGAGGATTCACTGCGTGAGTGTTGGGGGCGTGAGCCTGCAACACCACCTCCTCCTGATGTCGGAAGTGGCTTTGCAAAACCACTCAGGACCACGGCCACAATCTGAGCATCCCAGAGAGAGAAAAAAATGTTCCAGGCATCCTTGAATACTGCACACCTGCTCTTTGAAACACAGTCCAAACAAATCCGGAGCTAGACATCTCCCCTTCCCAGTTCTGATCTCTTAGGAGGAAGAGACCCTCATTCTTCGCTCTCATTGCACTCTGCTTCAGATTTCTAAATGCCCCAAAGCTGAAATTTGTGTAGATTTTTCTGTTGAGCCCTAAAAAATGCCAGGGGCACAACCTACTGGATCTTGTGATTTGAGTGTCTCTTCCCAGAACAGATCCCAACTCAGTCTCTGCTCCGTAGTCAAACAATCAGTTCCTTCCCTGCTCTAAGAAGTCATTCAGTTGAAGACAACTTACCAGTCACTGACTGATTGTGTTTGACTAAAACCCATTACCAATTCAATTAGAGATCCAGCAAGTCAATTAAAACCTGATAAAATAAAATCCAGAGATGTACATCCATTTACAATAAGTCAAATTAAGGAATCGCCTGCACAGAACTTACCAAGAATGGGAGAAGCTAAGCGGCAGATGAGAGGATATCTTCCAAGGCGCCGGTGGAAAAGTCGTACGTGGTGAGCCCTTTTATACAGTTTCTCCTGAGAGTTCAGGCAAACAGTTTGGTGTGGCGTCACTCATTTAGCTAACTATACACCCACCTAAGTTTACTCTAGATTTTACCGGAATGTTCCTGGCCATCTTCCCACACCATCCAACCCATTCTATGTTCCAAAATGTTGCCTTTCATGTCAGGTTTCTCCTTGGCTCAGGTCACTGTTTTGCTTTATTTTGGCTCAGCTTCACCTTGGCTGAAGCTGTTCTTCATGTTCCTTTTAATGAAATTTGGGGTGTTCTCCTGGATCCTTCATGCATCTAAAACATCATATTTGGAGCATAAATGATGGCTGCTATGTGCGGACTTCATCTTTAAAACACATCTGAAGCACCTTCTCCCCTTCGCAGAACTCTGGGCGCTGTATATCATTAAGGGCGCTGGGAACTGTAGCACTGTGAGTATCAAATGAGTCTTGTGATATTAGAAAAAGCTTAAACTAAGATATAGAAAAATATGAATAAGAAACTGTGTAATAAGAATTGAATGCAAAATAGTACAATGGGTTTAGTCGGACGCTTCTTTTCTTTTACTATTTTTTTATTCTATATGTAATTAGGTTCTTTTTTCTTATAGAATGTTTGTACTGTATGTTTGTTTTGTGTGTATTTTAAGATATTTTCTTGTTTGATAAAGTTTATATATTAAAGAGAGAGAGAGTGACTTCAGAAACTCTCAGGGATTGCCATGAAAGCCACAGTTAGAGGTATCCATCTTTTTGGTACATGCTATCCATTTAATACTGGGACACGGGTGGCACTGTGGGTTAAACCACAGAGCCTAGAACTTGCTGATCAGAAGGTCGGCGGTTTGAATCCCCGCGATGGGGTGAGCTCCCGTTGCTCGGTCCCTGCTCCTGCCAACCTAGCAGTTCGAAAGCACGTCAAAGTGCAAGTAGATAAATAGGTACCGCTCTGGCGGGAAGGTAAACGGCGTTTCCGTGCGCTGCTCTGGTTCGCCAGAAGCGGCTTAGTCATGCTGGCCACATGACCCGGAAGCTGTACGCCGGCTCCCTCGGCCAATAAAGCGAGATGAGCGCCGCAACCCTGAGTCGGCCACGACTGGACCTAATGGTCAGGGGTCCCTTTACCCTTTACCTTTCTCCATTTAATAGAGCAGAACCAGAGTTCAAAATTCATCTTGTCTCTAGCAATGGGGTTCAGCTCATTCCTAAGCCTTCTTCACCAACTGCATTTGGAGGAAACTGGTGGGGGTGGCAGAAATTCCAAAAAGTGGATTAGATAAATCTGGGTTTATGAAGGTGAGGCTGAGGGAATGGGTATCCCTGACTGAGATGAATCAAATGCCTTGCCGAATCAAAATGATAATATCTATTGTGGTTGGAATTGCTCTATGTGAGTTTTGGAGTCCTCCGGAAGCACACTGCTGCTGTGAGCCAAAGGCATTTGCAGAATCTGGAACGTAAAAGCCTTGCTCAGGTGTTTAAAAGCCTTGAGGGTTGAAGCAGAGAAGGCCGCATATTGTAGAACAGGTTGTGTTCCTTCAGCTCTGCTGAGTTGATGGAGAACATTCACTAATTCATGCCAAAATCCTTGGTCAAACCCTGAATTATAGTCCAATTGGTCTCTTTAATTTCAGGATATTAAAGGGCTAAATAGGACACACAGCCTCCCTCACTGTTGCAATTAATTGATTCCAGTTACAACAAAGGAGATTCCGATTAAACATCAGGAAAAACACTCTGGCAGTAAGAGCTGTTTGACAGTGGGAAATATTTTTTATGAAAAAAGGAAAGTCTGGGGAGAACCAACTACCCGTCTTCCTTCCTTCCTTCCTTCCTTCCTTCCTTCCTTCCTTCCTTCCTTCCTTCCTTCCTTCCTTTTGCTTGACCACCTCTCTTTAGAGATATTTTGTTTTCTCACAATCTGCATCACCTCAATAGTGAATGTGCTCTTTACTCGGAATGAGGTCTATTTATTTTTCTTCTCCCACTTAAACTGCTGAACACAGAGAACGTTCCCTCCTTTCTTCTCCTCTATTAAAGCTTCAGTGCAGCATCCCAGATGTGTCTTGTCTTCTGCCTTCCTGGAGCTTGGTGCACCGTCACCAAAACCCCAAAGCCTCACCCCAAACCCGTGTCCTGTGATGTGTGAATGACCCGTGTCCTGACCCCCCCATCAATGATATCCCCAAAGACCAACTCCCAGGAAGTCATATTATACACACTTTCTTCTAAGAAACACATTTTAAATTTGTTGTGGTGCAGAATCATAGAATTGTAGAATCATAGAATTGTAGAGTTGGAATTACCCAAAGGTAATTCCAGTCCAACCCCGGAAAAGCCATCCAGCCTCTGCTTAAAAATCTCCAATGAAGCAGAGTCCACAAACTTCTGAGGGTGTTTGATAATAATTTTTATTAGTTTTCAATCACAATCCAGTAATAGACTTGTTACAACAATACCAATTTGTAATACATTAATACCAATAGTTTGAATATCGAATTATGTAATTTAGATAAGGTGGCCCCCACGTGCTAGATTGATGGCTTGATTACATAACAGAAACCTTAGCTAAAATCTTGTGTGAGTCTTGTGTGTGTTTTTCACTAATATACTCATTTTTATACACATTTTCTCCAAAAAAACACATTTTAAATTTGTTGTGGTGCAGAATCATAGAATTGTAGAATCACAGAATTGTAGAGTTGGAATTACCCAAAGGTAATTCCAGTCCAACCCCGGAAAAGCCATCCAGCCTCTGCTTAAAAATCTCCAATGAAGCAGAGTCCACAAACTTCGGAGGGTGTTTGGTCCACTGTCGAAAGCCTCTTACATTGGGAAGTAGAACTGGGCCCGAAAACCTGTAAAAAATGGAGTTGTCGAACCAGGGCGTAGTACCCTGGGAATCATAAGACTTGCTCCAACGTTGGCACTGGACATTTTGGAGGAATGTTGGGGAATCTGAAATAAATCATTTTTAAGAGATATGTTCACAAATATGTGGAAACAGAGGGAAATTAGTCATTAGCCTTCAGATTGCCAAACAGATGGAAATGTATTTGACTGTTGGGGATTATTTTAAGCAAGGACAGGTAGTAACTTAGATGTATTATTATTATTATTGGTATAGAAAACCCTGAGGCCAGCTCTCTGCGCCTGTTCTCCTTCTCTCCCTGCCTGTGCTGAAATCCAGCGTTCTTCTCAGGCTGGGCTTGCAAGAAGCTTCCTCTTCCTTTAGACCATCAAGAAGAGCCTTGACCCAACAGAAGGGAGGGGAAGCATTGGCCTGCCGTCATTTATGGAACTGCAATTCCCAGCAGCCCCGGCAGCCAGCATGGCCAAATGCCAGGGGAGGTGGGAGTTTTAGTTTGGCAAGACCTCAAGGGCACCGGGCTCAGCCATGAATGGGATTCCCTTCCCAGAGGTTTAGGTGAGGATCTCTCTCTGCCAGACCTGCCTCACCCCAAAAAGGGCAGGTGGGACTGGAAGAAGGCTGGGAAAATGGATCCAGGGATGCTGTCATGCCATACACCTGCTCTTGCACACAGAATCCTAGCAGATCCAGGACAGGGAATCTCCCCCTTCCCTGCTCTGATCTCTTAGGAGGAAGAGATCCTCATTCTTCACCTGCATCAGACTCCATTCCCCAAAGTGCCAGCTCCACTTTTCAAAAGCCCTCTTGGAAGTGAAATTTCTGTCTGAGCCCAAAACACTACCAGCGGCACAGGGAATTACATGTAAACCTTTGAAGGCCTCTTCCCAAATCTGATTTCTATGTGGATTTAATTAGGAAGGCATGTTGAATAAATATCTGCCCCATGGTCTGTGCTTCTATCGTAAAATATATTTAGGGAACTCTCATTCCGTCTGAGACTCAGGAAACACCATGACAGGAAATAAGGCCGCCATCGGGGGCAGCAATGGATCTGACGATTCACCGCGTTAAAGAAGAAACTAAAAATTTATTCTCCCTTTAGATTCACAAAATGTTCAGGGGTATGCGTCCCCCTGCTTCCCCCCAGGAAAAAAGCACTGCCTGTGGTCAATCACTTCCTACCTTCCCTGCTCTATGAATCGATTTAAAGCTAAAGGGACGCCTGACTGTTGAGTCCAGTTGAGGACGACTCTGGGGTTGCGGCGCTCATCTCGCTTTACTGGCCGAGGGAGCCGGCATACAGCTTCCGGGTCATGTGGCCAGCATGACTAAGCCGCTTCTGGCGAACCAGAGCAGCGCACGGAAACACCGTTGACCTTCCCGCCAGAGTGGTACCTATTTATCTACTTGCACTTTGATGTGCTTTTGAACTGCTAGGTTGGCAGGAGCAGGGACCAAGCAACGGGAGCTCACCCCATCGTGGGGATTCGAACCACCGACCTTCCAATCGGCAAGCCCTAGGCTCTGTGGTTTAGACCACAGCTCTACCCGCATCGCGAATCGATTTACTTACCAAAAGCTGAAGAAGCAGAGCAGCCGAAGAGAGGAGATCTTCAAAAGCACTGGTGGAAAAGCCCTACGCGCTGAGCCCTTTTATACCGTTTCTCTCTGCAATTGGAGCAAATAGTTTGGTGCAGCATCACTAATTTGGCTAAGTATGGGCCACCTCCACTTTTTGGGCTGAACGTTCCTCGCCACTGAGACTCCATCCGACTGCAATGTCATGTGTTCCAATAAATTAGCTGTCCTGTCAGCCTCCTCCTTCTCTCAAGGCACTGCTTGGCTTTCTTTTAACTCGGGTTCACCTTGTGTAATGTTCTTCGCGTTCCTTTTGAAGGAATTTGGGGCATATTCTTGACTCAATCCTCCTTTAGGACATATGGCTTTGCACCTACAAACACACTGGATGTTGCAATCGCAGGTGAAGCACATTTTCTCCCTCAAAGGACACTGGCCCCTCCAGATTGCTAAGGGTGCTGGGAAGCAGAGCTCTGAGCGGGAGCACTGGCCAAGAAGAAGGGTTTGGATTTGATATCCCGCTTTATCACTACCCGAAGGAGTCTCAAAGCGGCTAACAATCTATTTTCCCTTCCTCCCCCACAACAAACACTATGTGAGGTAAGTGGGGCTGAGAGACTTCAGAGAAGTGTGACTAGCCCAAGGTCACCCAGCAGCTGCATGTGGAGGAGCGGGGAAGCGAACCCGGTTCACCAGATTACGAGTCTACTGCTCTTAACCACTACACCACACTGCCCAAAGCTTTGCAAAGCAAGCCAGGACAGCAGCCATGAATGGAGCACCCCAGAAGAAGGGGGGGAATGGGCCCCATGGAGCTCCCATGCTGCACACCTGATCTTTCAAACATAGGCCAACCAGATCCAGAACAGGACACACACACACAGCCAGCCTGCAAGGTCTGCTCTGTTGGGAGCAAGAGATCCCAATTCTTCACCCTCATCTGTTTCCACCCACAAAAGTGCCCAGCTGCCCCCTCCTTCCTTCCTTCCTTCCTTCCTTCCTTCCTTCCTTCCTTCCTTCCTTCCTTCCTTTTTCTTTCTTTCTTTCACACACGTATTTATTTACAAGACGTTACAACCAGCTTTCCCTTTCTGAGCCCGGACGATTTCTTTGCTTACGAAGCCCTTGCTGCGCCAAAGTCTGCAAGGCAAGAGTTCTCTTGCAATTCTCTTGCAATGGAGTCCTGCAACTCTTCCTCAAAGGCCTCAGCTCCAATGCTTCTCTCCAGAGTGCTCTACGCTCTCTGCCCTTGAATGCTGTACCCTGAGCCCCTTACCTACCCAGCCTGACTGTGCCAGTTCTGCCCAGCAACTATGCCAAGGCAGTCACAAAGTGCCTTGCAGCTGCATTGTGAGGAATCAGCTCTGGAATGGCTTTCCTTAACGGGCACGGGTTTCCCGTGTGTACGTATCCTCCAGCTCCTCTTTTTATCTTCACAAGAGTCCCATGGGGTAGTCCACGTATCAAAGGGGCCTCCTGGCTTTGCAGGGGAGGGAAGACACTCCAGTCCCTGACGCAGACAAGAAATAACAATAATTTATTATTTGTACCCCACCCATCTGGCTGGGTTTCCACAGGCACTCTGGGCGGCTTCCACAAAGACCAAAAATACAGTAAGATGTCACACATTAAAAACTTCCCTGAACAGGGCTGCCTTCAAATGTCTTCTGAATGTCAGGTAGTTGTTTATCTCTTTGACATCTGATGGGAGGGCGTTCCACAGGGCGGGCGCCACTACCAAGAAGGCCCTCTGTCTGGTTCCCTGTAGTTTTGCTTCTCGCTATGAGGGAACTGCCAGAAGGCCCTCGGAGCTGGACCTCAGCGTCCAGGCAAAACAATGGGGGTGGAGACGCTCCTTCAGGTATACTGGACTGAGGCTGTTTAGGGCTTTCAAGGTCAGCACCAACACTTTGAATTGTGCTTGGAAACATACTGGGAGCCAATGTAGGTCTTTCAAGACCAGTGTTATGTGGTCTCGGCAGCCGCTCCCAGTCCCCAGTCTAGCTGCCGCGTTCTGGATTAGTTGTAGTTTTTGGGTCACCTTCAAAGGTAGCCCCACGTAGAGCGCATTACAGTAGTCCAAGCGGACTGTTGGTTATGGACATATGCTACATTAGTGTAGCCAGCTGCACGCCAGGGAAGAGGCAGAGCCTGGAAGTGGCATCTCCCAGCATCAGCTTGCTGCCCCCCCCCTCGCTGAAGCAGCGCCATGCCCAGAACCTCTGCCTCTTCCCCACCAGAGGAGTTGCCCTCCAGCCGCTGCCCACCTCCTCCAGCCCCACAAAGCTGCCAGCAGCGCCGTAAAAAGGTTGGCAACTCTGGCAAAGGGGGTGTGCCGGAGGGATCTTTGCACCACGCGCCAGATATACGTAAGACGGCCCTGGTTCAGCTCATGCCCAAGACTTCTTTACCAACTTCTAGGAGGTAAAGGAAAGCATTCAGAGTGAGCTGGAGTGGTGGTGGCAGAAAATCCAAACAGGACAAATAGCTAAACCTGGCTTTATAAATGTGAGGCTGAGGAGTCATGTATCCTCGACTGAGGTGAATCAAATGCCTGACAGAATCCGCGTAGTGTAATCGACTGTGGCTGGAAGTGCCTGGCATTCATGAATCTCTTTGTAAGTGTGAACTCAAGTTGATGGGCTCCTGCTGCTTTGAACCAAAGGCCTTTGCAAAAGCAGGAAAGCCAAAGCCTTATTGCACTGTTGGAGAAAATGTCTTGAGGGCTTTAAGTGCAAAGGTGGAATGTTCTGGAGCAGGCGGTTTGCCTTCAGGAGAGTCGATGGAGAACATTCCCTACTTGGAGCCAATTAACTCCCTTTCATTTCAGGTAATTAAAAAGCTAAGGAAGCCACCCTGTTGCAATTAGGAATTAGGACTAGAAGTTATGGCTTCTAAAATGTCACCATCATTAGGCCCAACAACAGCAACACAACATTTTGGCACTTGTACCATCCGGATAACAGGATCGGGCAAGAAATGTACCGGGTATCTGTTGGACTTCAACCTTCAACAAATTAAAAGGCATCCTATTTATCTAAACCATTTCAAATCCAAAAAAGAATGGGATAAAGGTACTCGCTTAAAAGGCTGTTTAATAAAGGAGCGTCTGCTCTAAAACGGCATGTAGTTTCCCCTCATGGAACTACAATTCCCAGCACCCTTATCAATCTAGAGTTCTTTCGGGGGTGAAATCTGCTTGAAAGGTGTAGTGTGCATGTAACTGTCATGACATCACCTCCAAATGTGGTGCTTCAGAAGCATGAAGGATTTTGGGACAGGTGCGGGGTAACTAAATCCCATTGAAAGGAACTCAAATTACATCCCAGATGAAGCTGAGCCAAAATAAATCAAAGCAGCTGCTTGTGCCAAGGAGGAGCCGGGCATGAAAGATAACATCTCTGAAAACATTACATCAAGAGGTGTCTTAATGGCCAGGAACATTCTGGCCAAATTCTGAGCTGTGGTTGGGTATACTTAGCCAGATTACTACCGCCAGGCCAAACTATTAGCTTCCAGAGCCAAGAGGAACCATAGAGAAGGGGTCACCTCCTGGCTGGGCCCCTGGGACTCCTTTGCGCCCAGAAGGAATTTCACTCAAATTTGAGCTTGCACTTCTCATTACACTCTGAGAAACGTGCAGCTGGCTACACTAATGTAGCATATGTCCATAACCAACAGTCCTCTTGGACTACTGTAATGTGCTCTACGTGGGGCTACCTTTGAAGGTGACCCAGAAACTACAACTGATCCAGAATGCGGCAGCTAGACTGGTGACTGGGAGCGGCCGCCAAGACCACATAACACCGGTCTTGAAAGACCTACATTGGCTCCCAGTATGTTTCCGAGCACAATTCAAAGTGTTGGTGTTGACCTTTAAAGTCCTAAATGGCCCAGTATACCTGAAGGAGCGTCTCCACCCCCATTGTTCTGCCCAGACACTGAGGTCCAAGGGCCTTCTGGTGGTTCCCTCATTGCGAGAAGCAAAACTACAGGGAACCAGGCAGAAGGCCTTCTCAGTGGTGGCGCCCGCCCTGTGGAACGCCCTCCCATCAGATGTCAAAGAGATAAACAACTACCTGACATTCAGAAGACATCTTAAGGCAGCCCTGTTCAGGGAAGTTTTTAATGTGTGACATCTTAGTGTATTTTTGGTCTTTGTGGAAGCCGCCCAGAGTGGCTGGGGAAACCCAGCCAGATGGGCAGGGTACAAATAATAAATTACTTTTATTATTATTATTATTTCTTGTCTGTGTCAGGGACTGGAGTGTCTTCCCTCCCCTTCAAAGCCAGGAGGCCCCTTTGATAGGTGAACTACCCCATGGGCCTCTTGTGAAGATCAAAAGAGGATCTGAAGGAAACGTACACACGGGAAACCCGTGCCCGTTAAGGAAAGCCATTCCAGAGCTGATTCCTCACAATGCAGCTGCAAGGCACTTTGTGACTGCCTTGGCATCGTTGCTGGGCAGAACTGGCACAGTCAGGCTGGGTAGGTAAGGGGCTCAGGGTACAGCATTCAAGGGCAGAGAGCATAGAGCACTCTGGAGAGAAGAATTGGAGCTGAGGCCTTTGAGGAAGAGTTGCAGGACTCCATTGCAAGAGAATTGCAAGAGAACTCTTGCCTTGCAGACTTTGGCGCAGCAAGGGCTTCGTAAGCAAAGAAACCGTCCGGGCTCAGAAAGGGAAAGCTGGTTGTAACATCTTGTAAATAAGTACGTGTGTGAAAAAAAGAAAGAAAGAAAAAGGAAGGAAGGAAGGAAGGAAGGAAGGAAGGAAGGAAGGAAGGAAGGAAGGGGCAGCTGGGCACTTTTGTGGGTGGAAACAGATGAGGGTGAAGAATTGGGATCTCTTGCTCCCAACAGAGCAGACCTTGCAGGCTGGCTGTGTGTGTGTGTCCTGTTCTGGATCTGGTTGGCCTATGTTTGAAAGATCAGGTGTGCAGCATGGGAGCTCCATAGGGCCCATTCCCCCCTTCTTCTGGGGTGCTCCATTCATGGCTGCTGTCCTGGCTTGCTTTGCAAAGTTTTGGCCGGTGCTCCCGCTCAGAGCTCTGCTTCCCAGCACCCTTAGCAATCTGGAGGGGCCAGTGTCCTTTGAGGGAGAAAATGTGCTTCACCTGCGATTGCAACATCCAGTGTGTTTGTAGGTGCAAAGCCATATGTCCTAAAGGAGGATTGAGTCAAGAATATGCCCCAAATTCCTTTAAAAGGAACGCGAAGAACATTACACAAGGTGAACCCGAGTTAAAAGAAAGCCAAGCAGTGCCTTGAGAGAAGGAGGAGGCTGACAGGACAGCTAATTTATTGGAACACATGACATTGCAGTCGGATGGAGTCTCAGTGGCGGGGAACGTTCAGCCCAAAAAGTGGAGGTGGCCCATACTTAGCCAAATTAGTGATGCTGCACCAAACTATTTGCTCCAATTGCAGAGAGAAACGGTATAAAAGGGCTCAGCGCGTAGGGCTTTTCCACCAGTGCTTTTGAAGATCTCCTCTCTTCAGCTGCTCTGCTTCTTCAGCTTTTGGTAAGTAAATCGATTCGCGATGCGGGTAGTGCTGTGGTCTAAACCACAGAGCCTAGGGCTTGCCGATCGGAAGGTCGGTGGTTCGAATCCCCGCGACGGGGTGAGCTCCCGTTGCTTGGTCCCTGCTCCTGCCAACCTAGCAGTTCAAAAGCACATCAAAGTGCAAGTAGATAAATAGGTACCACTCTGGCGGGAAGGTCAACGGTGTTTCCGTGCACTGCTCTGGTTCGCCAGAAGGGGCTTAGTCCTGCTGGCCACATGACCCGGAAGCTGTATGCCGGCTCCCTCGGCCAGTAAAGCGAGATGAGCGCCGCAACCCCAGAGTCGTCCTCAACTGGACTCAACAGTCAGGCATCCCTTTAGCTTTAAATCGATTCATAGAGCAGGGAAGGTAGGAAGTGATTGACCACAGGCAGTGCTTTTTTCCTGGGGGGAAGCAGGGGGACGCATACCCCTGAACATTTTGTGAATCTAAAGGGAGAATAAATTTTTAGTTTCTTCTTTAACACGGTGAATCGTCACTTCCATTGCTGCCCCCGATGGCGGCCTTATTTCCTGTCACGGTGTTTCCTGAGTCTCAGACGGAATGAGAGTACCCTAAATATATTTTACGATAGAAGCACAGACCATGGGGCAGATATTTATTGGGGGCTTTTCTTTTCAACATGCCTTCCTAATTAAATCCACATAGAAATCAGATTTGGGAAGAGGCCTTCAAAGGTTTACATGTAATTCCCTGTGCCGCTGGTAGTGTTTTGGGCTCAGACAGAAATTTCACTTCCAAGAGGGCTTTTGAAAAGTGGAGCTGGCACTTTGGTGGATGGAGTCTGATGCAGGTGAAGAATGAGGATCTCTTCCTCCTAAGAGATCAGAGCAGGGAAGAGGGAGATTCCCTGTCCTGGATCTGCTAGGATTCTGTGTGCAAGAGCAGGTGTATGGCATGAGAGCATCCCTGGATCCCTTTTCCCAGCCTTCTTCCAGTCACACCTGCCCTTTTTGGGGTGAGGCAGGTCTGGCAGAGAGAGATCCTCACCTAAACCTCTGGGAAGGGAATCCCATTCATGGCTGAGCCCGGTGCCCTTGAGGTCTTGCCAAACTAAAACTCCCACCTCCCCTGGCATTTGGCCATGCTGGCTGCCGGGGCTGCTGGGAATTGTAGTTCCATAAATGACGGAAGGCCAATGCTTCCCCTCCCTTCTGTTGGGTCAAGGCTCTTCTTGATGGTCTAAAGGAAGAGGAAGCTTCTTGCAAGCCCAGCCTGAGAAGAACGCTGGATTTCAGCACAGGCAGGGAGAGAAGGAGAACAGGCACAGAGAGCTGGCCTCAGGGTTTTCTATACCAATAATAATAATAATACATCTAAGTTACTACCTGTCCTTGCTTAAAATAATCCCCAACAGTCAAATACATTTCCATCTGTTTGGCAATCTGAAGGCTAATGACTAATTTCCCTCTGTTTCCACATATTTGTGAACATATCTCTTAAAAATGATTTATTTCAGATTCCCCAACATTCCTCCAAGATGTCCAGTGCCAACGTTGGAGCAAGTCTTATGATTCCCAGGGTACTACGCCCTGGTTCGACAACTCCATTTTTTACAGGTTTTCGGGCCCAGTTCTACTTCCCAATGTAAGAGGCTTTCGACAGTGGACCAAACACCCTCCGAAGTTTGTGGACTCTGCTTCATTGGAGATTTTTAAGCAGAGGCTGGATGGCTTTTCCGGGGTTGGACTGGAATTACCTTTGGGTAATTCCAACTCTACAATTCTATGATTCTACAATTCTATGATTCTGCACCACAACAAATTTGAAATGTTTTTCTTAGGAGAAAGTGTGTATAAAAATGAGTATATTAGTGAAAAACACACACAAGATTTTAGCTAAGGTTTCTGTTATGTAATCAAGCCATCAATCTAGCACGTGGGGGCCACCTTATCTAAATTACATAATTCGATATTCAAACTATTGGTATTAATGTATTACAAATTGGTATTGTTGTAACAAGTCTATTACTGGATTGTGATTGAAAACTAATAAAAATTATTATCAAACACCCTCAGAAGTTTGTGGACTCTGCTTCATTGGAGATTTTTAAGCAGAGGCTGGATGGCTTTTCCGGGGTTGGACTGGAATTACCTTTGGGTAATTCCAACTCTACAATTCTATGATTCTGCACCACAACAAATTTAAAATGTGTTTCTTAGAAGAAAGTGTGTATAATATGACTTCCTGGGAGTTGGTCTTCGGGGATATCACTGTTGGGGGGGTCAGGACACGGGTCATTCACACATCACAGGACACGGGTTGGTGGTGAGGCTTTGGGGGTTTTGGTGACGGTGGACCAAGTTCCAGGAAGGCAGAAGACAAGACACATCTGGGATGCTGCACTGAAGCTTTAATAGAGGAGAAGAAAGGAGGGAACGTTCTCTGTGGTCAGCAGTTTAAGCGGGAGAAGAAAAATAAATAGATCCCATTCCGAGTAAAGAGCACATTCACTATTGAGGTGATGCAGATTGTGAGAAAACAAAAGATCTCTGAAGAGAGGTGGTGAAGCACAAGGAAGGAAGGAAGGAAGGAAGGAAGGAAGGAAGGAAGGAAGGAAGGAAGGAAGGAAGGAAGATGGGTAGTTGGTTCTCCCCAGACTTTCCTTTTTTCATAAAAAATATTTCCCACTGTCAAACAGCTCTTACTGCCAGAGTGTTTTTCCTGATGTTTAATCGGAATCTCCTTTGTTGTAACTGGAATCAATTAATTGCAACAGTGAGGGAGGCTGTGCTTAGCCCTTTAATATCCTGAAATTAAAGAGACCAATTGGACTATAATTCAGGGTTTGACCAAGGATTTTGGCATGAATTAGTGAATGTTCTCCATCAACTCAGCAGAGCTGAAGGAACACAACCTGTTCTATAATATGCGGCCTTCTCTGGTTCAACCCTCAAGGCTTTTAAACACCTGAGCAAGGCTTTTACGTTCCAGATTCTGCAAATGCCTTTGGCTCACAGCAGCAGTGTGCTTCCGGAGGACTCCAAAACTCACATAGAGCAATTCCAACCACAATAGATATTATCATTTTGATTCGGCAAGGCATTTGATTCATCTCAGTCAGGGATACCCATTCCCTCAGCCTCACCTTCATAAACCCAGATTTATCTAATCCACTTTTTGGATTTTCTGCCACCCCCACCAGTTTCCTCCAAATGCAGTTGGTGAAGAAGGCTTAGGAATGAGCTGAACCCCATTGCTAGAGACAAGATGAATTTTGAACTCTGGTTCTGCTCTATTAAATGGAGAAAGGTAAAGGGTAAAGGGACCCCTGACCATTAGGTCCAGTCGTGGCCGACTCAGGGTTGCGGCGCTCATCTCGCTTTATTGGCCGAGGGAGCCGGCGTACAGCTTCCGGGTCATGTGGCCAGCATGACTAAGCCGCTTCTGGCGAACCAGAGCAGCGCACGGAAACGCCGTTTACCTTCCCGCCAGAGCGGTACCTATTTATCTACTTGCACTTTGATGTGCTTTCGAACTGCTAGGTTGGCAGGAGCAGGGACCGAGCAACGGGAGCTCACCCCATCGCGGGGATTCAAACCGCCGACCTTCTGATCAGCAAGTTCTAGGCTCTGTGGTTTAACCCACAGCGCCACCTGTGTCCCAGTATTAAATGGATAGCATGTACCAAAAAGATGGATACCTCTAACTGTGGCTTTCATGGCAATCCCTGAGAGTTTCTGAAGTCACTCTCTCTCTCTTTAATATATAAACTTTATCAAACAAGAAAATATCTTAAAATACACACGAAACAAACATACAGTACAAACATTCTATAAGAAAAAAGAACCTAATTACATATAGAATAAAAAAATAGTAAAAGAAAAGAAACGTCCGACTAAACCCATTGTACTATTTTGCATTCAATTCTTATTACACAGTTTCTTATTCATATTTTTCTATATCTTAGTTTAAACTTTTTCTAATATCACAAGACTCATTTGATACTCACAGTGCTACAGTTCCCAGCGCAGTTAATGGTATACAGCGCCCAGAGTTCTGCGAAGGGGAGAAGGTGCTTCAGATGTGTTTTAAAGATGAAGTCCGCACATAGCAGCCATCATTTATGCTCCAAATATGATGTTTTAGATGCATGGATCCAGGAGAACACCCCAAATTTCATTAGAAGGAACATGAAGAACAGCTTCAGCCAAGGTGAAGCTGAGCCAAAATAAAGCAAAACAGTGACCTGAGCCAAGGAGAAACCTGACATGAAAGGCAACATTTTGGAAAATAGAATGGGTTGGATGGTGTGGGAAGATGGCCAGGAACATTCCGGTAAAATCTAGAGTAAACTTAGGTGGGTGTATAGTTAGCTAAATGAGTGATGCCATGCCAAACTGTTTGCCTGAACTCTCAGGAGAAACTGTATAAAAGGGCTCATCACGTACAACTTTTCCACCGGCGCCTTGGAAGATCTCCTCTCATCTGCCGCTTAGCTTCTCCCACTCTTGGTAAGTTCTGTGCAGGCGATTCCTTAATTTGACTTATTGTAAATGGATGTACATCTCTGGATTTTATTTTATCAGGTTTTAATTGACTTGCTGCATCTGTAATTGAATTGGTAATGGGTTTTAGTCAAACACAATCAGTCAGTGACTGGTAAGTTGTCTTCAACTGAATGACTTCTTAGAGCAGGGAAGGAACTGATTGTTTGACTACGGAGCAGAGACTGAGTTGGGATCTGTTCTGGGAAGAGACACTCAAATCACAAGATCCAGTAGGTTGTGCCCCTGGCATTTTTTAGGGCTCAACAGAAAAATCTACACAAATTTCAACTTTGGGGCATTTAGAAATCTGAAGCAGAGTGCAATGAGAGCGAAGAATGAGGATCTCTTCCTCCTAAGAGATCAGAACTGGGAAGGGGAGATGTCTAGCTCCGGATTTGTTTGGACTGTGTTTCAAAGAGCAGGTGTGCAGTATTCAAGGATGCCTGGAACATTTTTTTCTCTCTCTGGGATGCTCAGATTGTGGCCGTGGTCCTGAGTGGTTTTGCAAAGCCACTTCCGACATCAGGAGGAGGTGGTGTTGCAGGCTCACGCCCCCAACACTCACGCAGTGAATCCTCAATCGGCGTGGCCTGGGTCATTTAAGGCTGGCGCGGCCCCGGGATCTCCCCTTTTTGACCACGCAGCTGATTCGGTTTCCCACCAACCCACCCTTTCAGGTGTCCCTTCTGACCTTGCTGTGGACTTCGGTTGGTCGCCGTTGAGGGGCCTGGTAGGAATTTTTTCCACTTGGCGAATTGGCACCGGCCATTTGGTTTTTCGCCTACCTCATAGCAAATCGTCACAACGTCTTTGGTTCTGGCGGTTAGGCATTGGTAGGGGTATTATTATGTAGATGTGTTGGGGGGGAGCGCCATCACCCCCCCAAATATTTAAGGGTAGTCCGGTAAAGGATTCCGGGGGGCATTGCCTCGTCCGAAACCTATGGAGGCCAGGGCCTAAAGCACGCCCCCCGAGCGGTGACCCCGGGGGAGTTCCTAGTTGATGTGCATCGCAGGACTCCTCCTGCTGGTGTTAACCCTTTCCGCTTTTCATGCTAACAGGCTGAAGCCGGATAGTCTGATAGGACCAATGCCTAAGCCAATACCGCTCTTACCTGTAACCAATAAAGTTGTGGCCAATTTTTGCCCATTAACCTAAAATAATGGTGTCCTGTGTCTTTATTCCAAATGGTGGGAGGCGGGAATCGCCACGCAAAACCTTGCCTAGTGCTCCTGTTCCCTGTCTTTCCGGAGAAAACTGCTCTGACCATGGTCACACCTGCTGCCCATGTAGCATCTGAACTGGATCTTTGAGGCTCACTCTATGCAGGGCTGCCTTATTCCAGCCACACTGACCCTTTCTGGCATGAGGCAGGTCTGGCAGAGCCAGGTGCTCACCTGAAACCCTGGAAAGGGAATCCTTTCTGGTGAAGAGAGGTGAGGAACCTCCGGCCCTCCAGACATTGCCAAACTACAACCCTCGTCTCCTCTGCTTCCTGCAGCTGCTGAGATTTGTAGTTCAGATTCAAAGTGTTCCCCATTCCTGCTTGAGGGACGAGGAGGAGGAGGAGGAGGAGGAGGAGGAGTTTGGATCTGATATCCCGCTTTATAACTACCCGAAAGAGTCTCAAAGCGGCTCACATTCTCCTTTCCCTTCCTCCCCCACAACAAACACTCTGTAAGGTGAGTGGGGCTGAGAGACTTCAGAGAAGTGTGACTGGCCCAAGGTCACCCAGCAGTTGCATGTGGAGGAGCGGGGAAGCGAACCCGGTTCCCCCAGATTACGAGACTACTGCCCTTAACCACTACACCACACTGGACAACCCTCTGCTAGATGGTCAGACGCATTAAAAGGAGCTCCCTGTCTTCTGAATGTAATGCGGGGTACAGATCTGGTCTCCTAACCTCAAAAAATCTATCGGAGAGTGGGAAAGGGCAGCCCTAATGATCAAGGTACTGCAGCAGCAACTCTCATATAAAGAAAGTTTGCAGTTTTGGGGTCTTTTTAGTTGAGAAGAAAAGCGAAGGAAGGTCAAAATGGTGGGGAGGGGAGGAATTTCTTATGCCTCATTCAGCCTAATGTCCCAGGCCAGGCTACAGCAATTAAACAACGTAATTCAAACTCTTCTTTCTTTAGGAATCCACATATTTCTGACAGTATCTATGAAAATGTCTCGTTTCAGATTTCAAAGTTTCCTCCAAGATGTCCATTGTCATCTACGAACTGGAGCTGCAAGCGCCAGACATGGACCAACCTATTATTATGACTTTCACCATTCCGTCAGGAATATTCAATACACTGGTACCTCGGGTTTCGTGCACCGTTAGTTACGGAGATTGGTACTTTCACTGAAACTGTTCTTAACCTGAAGCACCACTTTAGCTAATGGGGCCTCCAGCTGCTGCCGCACCGCCGGAGCACAATTTCTGTTCTCATCCTGAAGCCAAGTTCTTAACCTGAAGCACTATTTCTTGGTTAGCGGAGTCTGTAACCTGAAGCCTATGTAACCCAAGGTACCACTGTATCCAGGTTTAACCATTAACCTAAAATAATTGTGTCCTGTGTCTTTATTCCAAATGGTGGGAGGCGGGAATCGCCACACAAAACCTTGCCTAGTGTCAACTTCTACAGGAAGTTCATCAAGAACTTCGCCCACTTGACAGCGCCCATCACAGATTGTCTCAGTAGCAAAAAGAAGTTCGTCTGGACAGAAAGGGCCCAGCAATCCTTTGAAAGACTGAAGAAGGCGTTCGCTTCGGAAGAGCAGCTCCTGCACGTGGATCTGGAGAAGCCCATGAGGCTGGAGACCAACGCGTCAGACCGAGCCATCGGAGCGTTACTTTTGTAGCCAGGGGCCCAGCAGGGCTGGAGGCCGTGCGCCTTTTTCTCGAGGTAGCTGAGCAAGTCGGAGCAAAACTACACGGTGTATGACCACGAACTGCTTGCAATCTATGCAGCGTTTCGCCGATGGAGACATCTGTTAATAGGGGCGCAGCACAAGATCCAGGTTTGTACGGATCACAAGAACTTGGAGTACTGGAGGACTGCGCGAGTACTCAACCAGAGACAAATTCGATGGCCGCAGGAGTTCTCCAAGTTTTCCTTCGAGATCCGGTATGTGCCGGGAGAGGAGAACGTTAGAGCAGATGCTCTCTCCCGGAAGCCGGAGTACATGGAAGGAGAGGGACCGCCGGAAGTCCTACACGTGTTCCCCAAGAACCGTTGGGTGTGTGGGGGAGTGTTGGTTGGGAAACGAGAACTGGCCGGGCTTACTAGAAACGACGAGTTCGCTCAAACTAAAATCAGGGAACTCCGGGAAGGAAGGGAAAACCATGGAGAGTTTGAGGAAAGGGAAGGGCTACTGTACTATAAGGGGGCGCTGTACGTACCGGGGGAGACCTTGAGGGGAAGGGTACTCAAACAACTCCACGACAACCCAACAGCGGGGCACTTTGGTCAGCACAAGACCATGCTGCTTGTCACCAGGCAGTTCTGGTGGCCAAGGGTAAGGGAAGATGTACGGGAATATGTACGGGGGTGCGACCGCTGCCAGAGGGCAAAGGGGGAGAGGGCTGCCCCCGCAGGGTTACTGGAACCCTTACCCACGCCGGGAAGACCCTGGGAGGTGGTGTCCATAGATTTTATGACAGATTTGCCCAAGTCAAGGGGGAAGACAGCAGTCATGGTAGTAGTCGATCTACTGACAAAAATGTGCCATTTCATAGCGTGTTCACATGCGGTGACGGCAGAGGAAACAGCCAAGTTGTTTGTGGATCACATCTTCAGGTTGCATGGGGCTCCCTCGAGGGTCATCTCAGATCGCGGGAAACAATTTACTTCCCGGTTCTGGAGGAAGCTCATGAGCTTGCTGCAGGTCGAGGTGGGCTTCTCGACGGCGAGACACCCGGAAACCAACGGGCAAGCAGAAAGAGCGAACAGTATACTCCAGCAATACCTACACTGCTACGTCAGCGAGAGACAGAACGATTGGGTAGAGAAACTAGCGCTGGCTGAATTTGCGTACAATAACGCTGAACATGTGTCCACGGGAATGAGCCCGTTTATGGCCAATTATGGGTGTCACCCCAGGGCCTTCCCGGGGAGGGGGGAGGAAGGATGGAGTGTACCTGTGGCAGAGCAGTTTGTGGAAGAAATGGAGGCCTTGCACCAGCAACTCAAGATGAACTTGGAGCGGGCCAAGGAAATTTACAAGAGGCAGGCAGACAAGCACCGTCGGGAAGGGGAGACCATACGGGTGGGAGACCGGGTGTGGTTGTCAACCCAAGGGTTACCCTTTAAGGGAGGGTGCAAGAAGTTGCAGCCGAGGCGGCTGGGACCTTTTGAGGTAACACAGCAGGTGAACCCTGTGGCATTCAAGCTCAAGTTGCCTGACAGCATGAAGATACACCCGGTGTTCCATAGGTCCCTACTCTCACCGTACAGGGAGGGGCGGGAATTCCCAGGGCGGGAGGGAGAAGTCACCACACACCCGCAGGTAGAGGAGAGGGAACACCACAACCAAGCCACAGAAATACTCGATTCAAGGTGGCGAGGGCGCAAGGTGGAGTACTTGGTAGCTTGGGAGGGAGAACCCGGGTCAGAAAACACGTGGGTTCCCGTGGAGGCAATCAATGACGGGTATCTTGTGGAGGAGTTCCACAGCCTGTTCCCAGATAAACCAAAACCACTAGCGAGATTCTGGGAGGAGCAATTTGGAACCACAGACGACGAAGAGGACTTTGTGGGTTTTCCTGCCTCCGAAGAGGAGGGAGGAGAAGCGTCAGAGGGAGAAGAATCAGACTGGGAGGCCCACCCCGCGGGAAGAGATCGGAGCGGGTGGGAAGCGGGTTTTGAATCCTCGGAGGATGGCGACAGCTCCTTCCGGGGATTCCCCGCATCGTCGGCCTAGGAAAGGGACGAAGTTGGATCAAAAGGTCGGGCCGGGGGTGGAGGGGGTCCTGGGGGGGAGGTGGATGTCAGGGAACTGCCATCGGAGCTAGAGGCGGAGGCGAGGCTCCAAAGCGATGCTGGAGAAGGGCCCAGCAGGGAGAGAGGCAACTCATCGGCTGGGGAAGGAAATCAGCGTAACACCAGGGATAAAGGGGGGCAGATGGGGGAAGCGGAGAGGGGGCTCCAGGACTCCTCGCCGGAGACCAGCGGGGAGAGCACGGGTCCTCGGCTGCCCACACCAACCCTGCGCAGAAGACTTCCGCGCAGGGAGAGAAGGAGGAGACTTGGCGTCAAAGAACTTCTTTGCTGGAAGAGGTTCAAGAAACGCCCACTGACGGATTCTGCTAGCGACTGAAACAGCCACGAAGTGAAGGGCTGTCGAGACAGAAAAGGTTTAACCAGGGAACCTAGCCAGGAGTGGTGGTAACTTACGCACGAGCAACCCCTATAACCATTACAGGTAATGTTCTTCACATTCCTTTTAAAGGAATTTGGGGCATATTCTTGACTCAATCCTCCTTTAGGACCTATGACTTGGCACCTAGGAACACACTGGATGTTGCAATCGCAGGTGAAGCACATTTTCTCCCTCAAAGGACACTGGCCCCTCCAGATTGCTAAGGGTGCTGGGAAGCAGAGCTCTGAGCGGGAGCACCAGCCAAAACTTCCCGTGTGTACGTATCCTCCAGCTCCTCTTTTGATCTTCACAAGAGGCCCATGGGGTAGTTCACCTATCAAAGGGGCCTCCTGGCTTTGAAGGGGAGGGAAGACACTCCAGTCCCTGACACAGACAAGAAATAATAATAATAATTGTACCCCGCCCATCTGGCTGGGTTCCCCAGCCACTCTGGGCGGCTTCCACAAAGACCAAAAATACACTAAGATGTCACACATTAAAAACTTCCCTGAACAGGGCTGCCTTAAGATGTCTTCTGAATGTCAGGTAGTTGTTTATCTCTTTGACATCTGATGGGAGGGCGTTCCACAGGGCGCCACCACTGAGAAGGCCCTCTGCCTGGTTCCCTGTAGTTTTGCTTCTCGCAATGTGGGAACCGCCAGAAGGCCCTTGGAGCTGGACCTCAGTGTCTGGGCAGAACAATGGGGGTGGAGATGCTCCTTCAGGTATACTTGGCCGAGGCCGTTTAGGGATTTCAAGGTCAGCACCAACACTTTGAATAGTGCTCGGAAACATACTGGGAGCCAATGTAGGTCTTTCAAGACCGGTGTTATGTGGTCTCGGCAGCCGTCACCAGTCACCAGTCTAGCTGCCGCATTCTGGCTTAGTTGTAGTTTCCGGGTCACCTTCCTTTTTTTTTTATAAGATATTTATTAGAATTTTACAAAAAGCAAAAATTTACAAAATAAAAAGAGAACAAGAGAAAAAAGAAAAATACAAAAAATACAAAAATACATAAGAAAAAAAAGAAAATACAAAATACAGAAAAAATAAATAGGAAAAATTAAAAACAAATCCATTTTTTTCATATCTTGGATTTCATTTGCTTATTTCCCTGACCTCCTCGCACCTCCCTTTTTTGTATTCCCGTTCACATAGTCAGTTCAGCAAATCCTTACCCTCTTTCATTTATCTTAACTCTATATCTCAACATATTGTAACTATATATTTTCATCCGTTATCAATCCATTTTTACATATTCTTATTAACCTTGTTGCTAATGCCACTTAATTTCAATCCAACATCATTTTAACATTTATTAATTTTACAATGTTTCCGCAAATAGTCTTTAAATTTCTTCCAATCTTCTTCCACCAACTCTTCTCCCTGGTCTCGGATTCTGCCAGTCATTTCCGCCAGTTCCATATAGTCCATCACCTTCATCTGCCACTCTTCCAGGGTGGGTAAATCTTGTGTCTTCCAATACTTTGCAATGAGTATTCTTGCTGCTGTTGTGGCATACATAAAGTTCTATCCTTCTTTGGCACCAATTGGCTGACTATGCCCAGGAGAAAGGCCTCTGGTTTCTTCAGGAAGGTATATTTAAATACCTTTTTCATTTCATTATAGATCATCTCCCAGAAAGCCTTAATCTTTGGGCACGTCCACCAAAGATGAAAGAATGTACCTTCGTTTTCTTTACATTTCCAACATTTATTATCGGGCAAATGATAGATTTTTGCAAGCTTGACTGGTGTCATGTACCACCTGTATATCACTTTCATAATATTCTCTCTTAGGGCATTACATGCCGTAAATTTCATACCTGTGGTCCACAACTGTTCCCAGTCAGCGAACATAATGTTGTGTCCAACATCTTGTGCCCATTTAATCATAGGAGATTTAACCGTTTCATCCTGAGTGTTTCATTTTAACAGCAAGTTATACATTCTAGAAAGTATCTTTGTTTTGGGATCTAACAGTTCTGTTTCCAATTTTGATTTATCCACCTGGAAGCCATTTTTTTTGTCCAAATTGTAAGCCTCCCTTATTTGATAATAGTGAAGCCAGTCTCGCACTTTATCTTTTAATTTCTCAAAACTCTGCAATTTCAATTTGTCTCCTTCTTGCTCCAAAATTTCCCAATATTTCGGCCATTTGGCCTCCATATTGAGCTTTTTCTGAGCCTTTGCTTCCATCGGTGACAACCACCTTTTATTTTCAAGTAAGTCTTTATATCTTATCCAGACATTAAACAATGCTTTCCTGACAATATGGTTTTTAAATGCTTTATGTGCTTTGACCTTGTCATACCACAGATATGCACGCCATCCAAAAACGTTATTAAAGCCTTCTAAATCCAAAATGTCTGTGTTCTCAAGAAGCAGCCATTCTTTCAACCAGCAGAATGCTGCTGATTCATAATAAAGTTTAAGGTCTGGCAGGGCAAATCCACCTCTTTCCTTTACATCAGTTAGTATTTTAAATTTTATTCTAGGCTTCTTGCCCTGCCAGACAAATCTAGAAATGTCTCTCTGCCACTTCTTGAAACAATCCATTTTGTCCAAAATTTGCAATGATTGAAACAAAAATAACATTCTTGGCAATGCATTCATCTTTATAACAGCAATTCGACCCAACAAGGAAAGCTTCAAATTTGACCATATTTCTAAGTCCTTTTTCACTTCTGACCAACATTTCTCATAGTTGTCTTTAAATAAGTTTAAGTTCTTAGCAGTCATATTAACCCCCAGGTATTTTACTTTCTTAACCAATGTTAAGCCTGTCTCCTTCTGAAACCTCTCTTTCTCAAACAGTGTTAAGTTTTTTTTCAAGAACTTTAGTTTTTAACTTGTTCAACTTAAATCCTGCCACATGACCAAATTCTTGAATCAATTCTAATATTCTTTTAGTACTAGATTCTGGCTCCTGTAACGTCAAAACTAAGTCATCTGCAAAAGCTTTCAGTTTGTATTGTTTGGCTCCGACCTGTATACCTTTAATCAGACGGTCCCTTCTAATCATATTTAGCAAAACCTCCAGGACCGAAATAAAAAGCAATGGGGAAATTGGGCAGCCTTGTCGTGTACCTTTCTCTATCTTGAATTCCTCTGTCACCACATTGTTAACTATTAGTTTAGCCTTTTGTTCTGAGTAAATTGCACTTATACCATTTTCAAACCCTTGACCAACCCCCATCCCCTGAAGATTTTTCTTCATAAAACTCCAAGAAATATTATCAAAGGCTTTCTCCGCATCTACAAAGATTAAAACTGCTTTAGTATTAATGTTCACTTGCAACTTCTCCAAAATGTTAATTATATTCCTCGTGTTGTCAGACAAGTGTCTACCTGGGAGAAAGCCGGCTTGGTCTTTATGTATCTCTTCCACTAATACTTTTTTAAATCTTTTAGCCAAAATATCAGCAAATATTTTGTAATCCACATTGAGCAGGGATATGGGGCGGTAGTTCTTAAGTTGTGTCTTTTCAGACTCAGTTTTCGGTATAAGCGTAATATAAGCTTCCTTCCACGACTCTGGCGCTTTCCCCCCCTCCAAAATTTTGTTACAGACCTCCTTTAGTGGTTGCATTAGCCAATCCTTCAAGGATCTATAATATTTTGAGGTTAAGCCATCCAGCCCTGGAGATTTGCCCAACTGCATATTCTGGATGGCACCTTCCACCTCCTGTTCTGTTATTTTATAGTTCAGCATTAACTTATTTTCTTGAGAGATTTTTTGTAGTCCATTTGTTTTTAAAAATTGGTCTATATCAAACTCTTTCTGTGGCCCTTGTGTATATAACTGTTTAAAGTACCTCTGGAAGCATTTTCTAATTTCCACTGGATTCTGAATGTTCTTTCCTTCCACTTCCAAATTAGTAATAGTGTTGAGCTTTTGCCTTTTTTTCATTTGCCAGGCTAACAATTTTCCACATTTATTAGCCGATTCAAATGTCCTTTGTCTCATTTGTTTAATTTTCCATTCGATTTCCTGATTCATCATCTTCATATATTGCACTTGATATAACTTAATATCTCTCAGAATCTCTTGTGACTTTGGTTTCGCTCTCAGTTTCTTCTCACCCTCTTTTATTTTTTCCAAAATTTTATCTTTTTTCTCATTTTGAGCTCTCTTCTTTATTGCATTCTGTTGAATCAGAAACCCCCTCATAACTGCTTTGCTTGCGTCCCAGATTACTCTTTTTTCAATGGTGGTGTTCAAATTTATCTCAAAATAGTCTCTCAAGGTTTTTTGGGCCTTCTTGATAACCTCTTGATCTCTAAACAAGGTGTCATTCATCCTCCATCTGAAGGAACCGGTTGGTGTTAATTTCATCTCCATTTTCACAGCGTTATGGTCGGAGCAAGTTTTAGGGCAAATTTCCACTTTTCGAGTCTTAGGTGCCAGTCCTCTAGTAATTCAGATTTGGTCAATTCTTGTCCATGTCATTTTGGCTTCAGAGAAGAAGGTTCCCTCTCTACCCAAGGGATTCTTAGTTCTCCAAAAGTTTTCGGGTCACCTTCCAAGGTAGCCCCACGTAGAGCGCATTGCAGTAGTCCAAGAGGACTGTTGGTTCTGTACATATGATACATTAGTGTAGCCAGCTGCATGTTTCTCAGAGTCTAATGAGAAGTGCAAGCTCAAATTTGAGTGAAATTCCTTCTGGGCGCAAAGGAGTCCCAGGGGCCCAGCCAGGAGGTGACCCCTTCTCTATGGTTCCTCTTGGCCCTGGGAGCTAATACTTTGGCATGGCGGTAGTTATCTGGCTAAGTATACCCAACCACAGCTCAGAATTTGGCCAGAATGTTCCTAGCCATTAAGACACCTCTTGATGTAATGTTTTCAGAGATGTTATCTTTCATGCCAGGCTCCTCCTTGGCACAAGCAGCTGCTTTGATTTATTTTGGCTCAGCTTCATCTGGGATGTAATTTGAGTTCCTTTCAATGGGATTTAGTTACCCCGCACCCGTCCCAAAATCCTTCATGCTTCTGAAGCGCCACATTTGGAGGTGATGTCATGACAGTTACATGCACACTACACCTTTCAAGCAGATTTCACCCCCGAAAGAACTCTAGATTGATAAGGGTGCTGGGAATTATAGTTCTGTAAGAAGGAAACTGTTGTCTTTGTCCATGGAGTTTTCTTGGCAGGGATACCGGAGTGGCTTGCCGGTTCCGCCTCCAGGTGGATCATGTTTGGTCAAAACTCTCCACTATGACCTGTCCATCTTGGGTGGCCCTGCACGGCAGAGCTCATAGCTTCTCTGAGATATTCAAGCCCCTTCACCATGGCAAGGCAGTGATCCATGAAGGGGAGTGATCCATGAAGGGAAACTACCTTGCCAACAAAGGTCCGTATAGTAAAAGCTATGGCTTTCCCAGTAGTGATGTATGGAAGTGAGAGCTGGACCATAAAGAAGACCGATCGCTGAAGAATTGATGCTTTTGAATTCTGGTGCTGGAGGAGTCTCTTGAGAGTCCCATGGACTGCAAGAAGATCAAACTTATCCATTCTTAAGGAAATCAGCCCTGAGTGCTCACTGGAAGGACAGATCCTGAAGCTGAGGCTCCAAGACTTTGGCCACCTCATGAGAAGAGAAAACTCCCTGGAACAGACCCTGATGTTGGGAAAGATGGAGGGCACAAGGAGAAGGGGACGACAGAGGACGAGATGGTGGGACATGTTCTCGAAGCTACCAGCATGAGTTTGACCAAACTGCAGGAGGCAGTGGAAGACAGGAGTGCCTGGCGTGCTCTGGTCCATGGGGTCATGAGGAGTCGGACACGACTAAATGACTAAACAACAACAACAACAAGGGGGAAACTACATGCCGTTTTAGAGCAGAAGCTCCTTTTCTAAACAGCCTTTTAAGCTGGTACCTTTATCCCATTATTATTATTTTTATTTGAAATGGTTTTGATAAATAGGATGACATTTAATTTGTTGAAGGTTGAAGTCCAACAGATACCCTGTACATTTCTTGTCCGATCCTGTTACCCAGATTTGTTTCTTCCATACAGAAGTGATGGTACAAGTGCTAAAATGTTGTGTTGCTGTTGTTGGGCCTGATGATGGCGACATTTTAGAAGCCATAACTTCTAGTCCTAATTCCTAATTGCAACAGGGTGGCCGCCCTTAGCCTTTTAATTACCTGAAATGAAAGGGAGTTAATTGGCTCCAAGTAGGGAATGTTCTCCATCGACTCTCCTGAAGGCAAACCGCCTGCTCCAGAACATTCCACCTTTGCACTTAAAGCCCTCAAGACATTTTCTCCAACAGCGCAATAAGGCTTTGGCTTTCCTGCTTTTGCAAAGGCCTTTGGTTCAAAGCAGCAGGAGCCCATCAACTTAAGTTCATACTTATATAGAGATTCATGAATGTCAGGCACTTCCAGCTACAGTAGATTACACTACAGTGGTACCTCAGGTTACATACGCTTCAGGTTACATGTGCTTCTAACCCAGAAATAGTACTTTGGGTTAAGAACTTTGCTTCAGGATGAGAACAGAAATTGTGCTCTGGTGGCGCGGCAGCAGCAGGAGGCCCCATTAGCTAAAGTGGTGCTTCAGGTTAAGAACAGTTTCAGGTTAAGAATGGACCTCCAGAATGAATTAAGTACTTAAGCTGAGGTACCACTGTATGTGGATTCTGTGAGGCATGTGATTCATCTCATTCAAGGGTACCTGACTCCTCAGCCTCACATTTGTAAAGCCAGGTTTAGCTATTTGTCCTGTTTGGACAAAGATCCCTTGGGCACACCCCACCCCCCTTTCCCAGAGTTGCCAACCTTTTTACAGCACTGTCGGCAGCTTTGTGCGGCTGGAAGAGGCCGGCAGTGGCTGGAGGGCAACTCCTCTGGTGGGGAAGTGGCCGAGGTTCTGGGCATGGCGCTGCTTCAGTGAGGCGGGCAAGGGCAGCGAGCTGATGCCGGGAGGCGCCGCGCCCAGCTTCTGCCTCTTCCCTGGCGCCCTCCAGAACTTGGTGCCCTGGCACCCCGCGCCACTTGCCTCTATGGGCAAGACGCCCGTGAGCTGAATCTCAATGATAGAGGCACGATGAACGTTGAACTAAGATTCTGATCTATTCAAGGGATAGGTAAAGGTAAAGGGACCCCTGACCATTAGGTCCAGTCGTGGCCGACTCTGGGGTTGCAGCGCTCATCTCGCTTTATTGGCCGAGGGAGCCGGCGTACGGCTTCCGGGTCATGTGGCCAGCATGACTAAGCCGCTTCTGGCAAACCAGAGCAGCGCATGGAAACGCTGTTTACCTTCCTGCCGGAGTGGTACCTATTTATCTACTTGCACTTTGACGTGCTTTCGAACTGCTAGGTTGGCAGGAGCAGGGACCGAGGAACGGGAGCTCACCCTGTGGCGGGGATTCGAACAGCCAACCTTCTGATTGGCAAGCCCTAGGCTCTGTGGTTTAACCCACAGCGCCACCCGCGTCCCATTCAAGGGATAATATGTTCCAAAAGGAAGGTGCATACTTATGCTGTGGCCATCATGGCAGTTCCTGTGAGTTTATGAAGCCTCAAGAGCAGTGGCGGAGCGTGTCTCCCTGGTGCCCAAGATGGGTGCGTGTTGGTGGGCCTAGGGTGGGAGAAGGCAACGTGAGGAAGATGCAGCAGGAGAGGCAGGTGCCTTCCATACATTGTCCTCCTCAGAGTGCTCCCTCCCTCCCTCTTGGCCAGTCCAGTGCAGGGATGCCTTCACAGGCCATGAGGAGAAGGAGGAACCCCAAATCCCATAAAGAGGAACACGAAGAACTTCCAAGATGAAGCTGAGCCAAAACAAAGCAAAGCAGTTTCCTGAGCCAAGATGTCGTCTGACATGAAAGATAACATCTTACAATTGGGTTACATGGTCTGGGAGGGTGGCCTGGAGCATTCTGGTAAAGTCTAGACTTGACTGAGGTGGAGTATACTTAGCCAAATTAGTGACGCCATTCCAAACTGTTGCCCAAAAAGTCCAGAGAGAAACTGTATAAAAGGCTTTTCCACCAGACCCTTGAAACATCTCCTCTCTCCTGTCACTTGGCTTCTCCATCACTTGGTAAGTTGTCTTTAACTGAATTTCTTCTTAGAGGAGAGAAGGAAGGAAGTGTTTGATTCTGGAACAAAATAATTTTGAAATTTGGTTTGACTCAATTAGCTGTCAATTGAGAGACAAGAAGCAGTTTTGGGAAGAAGAACTCAAATCTCTACATCCTAGGAGTTGTGCTACTGGGATTGTTTAGGGCTCAACAGATAATCTGCACAAATTTTAACCTAGAATTGTATTGGGGCTTTTAGAAATGTGAAACTGGGTACTTTCATGGCTGGAGGTCCAGCTCCGAGGGCCTTCTGGCGGTTCCCTCATTGCGAGAAGCAAAGCTACAGGAAACCAGGCAGAGGGCCTTCTCGGTAGTGGCACCCTCCCTGTGGAACGCCCTCCCATCAGATGTCAAAGAGAGAAACAACTACCTAACATTTAGAAGACATCTGAAGGCAGCCCTGTTCAGGGAAGCTTTTAATGTGTGACATTTTAATCTATTTTTAATCTTTGTTGGAAGCCGCCCAGGGTGGCTGGGGAAGCCCAGCCAGATGGGCGGGGTACAAATACTAGATTATTATTCTTCCTATTATTATTATGGAGCCAGCTCAGGAAAAACAGATAGTCAGCAGCCGTAGTCCTGAGTGGTTTTGCAAAACCTTGCCTAGTGCTCCTGTTCCCTGTCTTTCTGGAGAAAGCTGCTCTGGCCATGGTCACACCTGCGGCTCATGTAGCATCTGAACTGGATTTTTGAGGCTCACTCTATGCAGGGCTGCCTTATTCCAGCCACACTGACCCTTTCTGGCATGAGGCAGGTCTGGCAGAGCCAGGTGCTCACCTGAAACCCTGGAAAGGGAATCCTTCTTTCTGGTGAAGAGAGGTGGGGAACCTCTGGCCCTCCAGACATTTCCAAACTACAACCATCATCTTCTCTGCTTCCTGCAGCTGCTGAGATTTGTAGTTCAGATTCAAAGCGTTCCCCATTCCTGCTCGAGGGACGACCCTCTGCTAGATGGTCAGACGCATTAAAAGGAGCTCCCTCTCTTCTGAATGTAATGCTGGGTACAGATCTGGTCTCCTAACCCCAAAAAATTGCAGAATGTTTGCAGTTTGGGGGAATTTTTAGTTGAGAAGAAAAGCGAAGAAGGGTCAAAATGGCGGGGAGGGGAGGTAGAATCTTTTAGCATTTCCAATTTCAAAATCCTTATTGAATTTATTATGCCTCATTCACCCTAATGTCCCAGGCCAGGCTACAGCAATTATACAACGTTAATTCAAACTCTTATTCCCTTAAGAATCCACATATTTGTGAAAGTATCTATGAAAATGTCTCATTTCAGATTTCAAAGCTTCCTCCAAGATGTCCAGTATCAGCCCCTCTCTGCTGCAGCAATTGCCACCCATGGATGGAACTGTTACTATTACTGTCATAACTCCAACAGGAACATACGTTATCCGGGTTTAACCTCTTCCTCTCAGTATTCCCTTTCTGCTGCCTCCTTGGACGCTCCAGGTGACCTCATGTTCTGAAGAGAAGGCAGAGTTTCAGCGTCACTCACAATACGGACCCAACTGAGAATCGTCCACATTCCTCATCCTAAAGGGAAGCTCCAAGCGGAAAACTGAGATGACAAACCTGGATATGATTTGCTTTCTTTTCAGGGCAGGAAGTCAGGAATGATGAGCATCTGGGATCCAAAGCAAAGATGGTCTCAGGTGCTCATCTTTTCTGACACCTGCAGCTGCCAATGCCTCACCTTTGCTCAGTTGGCCTTGACTGTTCCTTTGCACATCTCCCTTCTTCCTCTGCTATCTCTCCTCCATTTATGCCCAGCAACCCTCCGTTCTCTGAATAAGGAGAGGCTCAGGGTCTGCACATCTTCCAGGGAGTTCCTAAATGGGAACTTTTTAGCCATCTGGGCCGGGACAAAAGGAAAGTCTGGGGAGAACCAACCACCCACCCTTCCTTCCTTCCTTCCTTCCTTCCTTCCTTCCTTCCTTCCTTCCTTCCTTCCTTCCTTGCGCTTGACCACCTCTCTTTAGAGATATTTTGTTTTCTCACAATCTGTATCACCTCAATAGTGAATGTGCTCTTTACTCAGAATGGGATCTATTTATTTTTCTTCTCCCGCTTAAACTGCTGACCACAGAGAACGTTCCCTCCTTTCTCCTCCTCTATTAAAGCTTCACTGCAGCATCACAGATGTGTCTTGTCTTCTGCCTTCCTGGAGCTTGGTCCACTGTCGCCAAAACCCCCAAAGCCTCACCCCAAACCCGTGTCCTGTGACGTGTGAATGACCCGTGTCCTGACCCCCCAACAGTGATATCCCCAAAGATAAACTCTCAGGAAGTCCATGCCAAGCAGGCTGCGCTTGAGATGGAGGAATTCCCAGCCACCGTTTGTGCCATTCCAGGCTCTGAAGTCCTGTTGAGTTCAACCCAAAGAGTACTTTTAACCGTAACTAGCAATCAGGCAGAAGGTCATTTCAGTTTGTATTTAAAAGCGAATCTATCTAACTCACAGCCACCCTCCGGAATTTGCACTTCTTTGAATCTGTGATGCAGTTCCCCATCCAAACATTATTTATTTAAAAAAGAGCACCTGTTAAGGGATAAGTATTAGTGCAGATTAGTTGCGATGCAGAAGACATGCTGGGAAGACCACACATTACAAGGAACGCAAAAATAACTTTTGCTAGGTTTTAATAACAAAACCACAAACTCCTTTTACAATATGTCAATAAACATGAGTACTGAGAGAGCTGGGTGCTGCTCTTTATATACTATACCCAACAGCTTAATTAACATAACTTAACAGCACCTGCTATACTGCTTCACAGCTGTAAAACTAGGTCACGTTATTTGCTCTGGCTCTTAAAGAAATACACATCTTGTGGAACTATAATGAACCTTCGAATTTAAAGAGACCATTCAACACAGATAGCATACAATAATGTATTGTACCAGGGGAATTTTGTATATTAGTCAAAATGTTTTTACTTGCAGGAGAAATCTGCAAGTTTCACAAGGAGGTTTATAAAAATTGAAAACTGCTGCAGACCTGTAGGGAGCCGGATTTTCGTTTTAAAAGAATGGGGAACAGAGAGAAGCAAATTCGACAGATTAAACTCAACCAGTTTTCCTGGGCCAAAAGTACAGCATATTCCCCTTGTGTAATGCGCAGGATGGGAGTGGGTTTTGGGGCAGCAGCGAGCTTGACAGGTGGGCTCCCTGTGTCTGTTCTGCACCTGAGCAGCGCAATATGGCCTCTCTTGCAACCTTCTTCTGGGATCTGCAGTCACCTTGGCAGTTCTTAAAGACATTGAGCACTTCTGGGGGCAAAGACATCACTTTGCCATGACCCGGCTGCTTCAAAACCCACCTGAGGACCAGGACACGTCCCAGGCAGGAGCACCTCTGCCTGCATGGCTAAATTCCTGCTTTCTGGACCAAACTCAGGAATTGCGTATATGCAGGGCTCACCTAAATATTGTTGCATGGCATTACAATTTCTAATCAGCACCAGATTCAAAGGGGTACAAGCGCTGAACTAGGGACTGTGTTTCCTTTGGAAACGAGGGACAGTGGAGACTGCAGTGTCTTTATGACATATGGTTTATTTGCACATATATACCACCTGAGCCGATGATGGACGGGCCTACAGCACAGACATCCCAACAGGTTCTTCCTTCTCCCATAGCTACATCACTGCTAGATTCAAACATGCTCCTAAGTGTGGCTCTGACCCTCTGTCCAGCTTGCTGCATTTTACAGACTGCAACCTTTTTGCAAAAACTCAGTCCTCGACTCTATAAAAGGTAAAGGGACCCCTGACCATTAGGTCCAGTCGTGACTGACTCTGGGGTTGCGGTGCTCATCTCGCTTTATTGGCCAAGGGAGCCGGCGTACAGCTTCTGGGTCATGTGGCCAGCATGACTAAGCTGCTTCTGGAGAACCAGAGCAGCGCATGGAAACGCCGTTTATCTTCCCGCTGGAGCGGTACCTATTTATCTACTTGCATTTTGAGGTGCTTTTGAACTGCTAGGTTGGTAGGAGCAGGGACCGAGCAACGGGAGCTCACCCCGTCGCGGGGATTCGAACCGCCAACCTTCTGATCGACAAGCCCAAGAGGCTCAGTGGTTTAGCCCACAGCGCCACCCGCGTCCCTCAACTCTATACTTCATCTCAAATTCTCCTCTGTCTTCAAAACTAACCCTGGGTTGAGGGAGGGGCCCCTCCCGCTTTCCATTTGGCACGGAGGCCTCGCTCTCTCTGGCTTTCCTGGGGTACCAGCATTTTCTCTTCCTCTTTGGCTAATGGCTGAGTTCCCAGGTGATTTCCTGAACATGGGAAGCTGGTGTCAGAGACGTTCCCTTTCTGACAGATGGAGAGGAATCATCAGAAGGGGAGGGGGAAGCGCCAGAGAGTAGTAGGAACCTGATTCCTTTGCCCAGTGAAAGTGAGATAAGGCTATCTCACTCAGGAATGCAGCCTGACAGTTCTGAAAGTAACACAGAGCTGAAAGAACAGGATGCAACAGAGGAGAGAGAGGAGAAAGTAGGACCAGAGACTCCGAAAAGTTGGTGATTGAGTCATTTAGCAGAAAAGCGCATGACAGGAAAAAGGAGGGAGAAGAGGTGGAGAATACAGTCATACCTCAGGTTACAGCCGCTTCAGGTTGCGTTTTTTTGGCTTGCGGACTGCTGAAACCCGGAAGTACCAGAAATGGTTACTTCCAGGTTCCGGCGGTCATGCATGCGCAGAAGTGCTAAATTGCGTTTTGCACATGCGCAGAAGCGCCGAATCGCAACCTGCACGTATGCAGACGTGGGTTGCGAATGTTGCGGGTTGCGAATGTGCATCCCGCACGGATCACGTTCGCAACCCGAGCGTCCACTGTAACTTGCTTCACCCAGAAAAAGAAACTAGTTCGGTCAACTGACTCTGAGGGTGACGAATGAGTTAATGAAGCTCAGACCGCTGAACCCTTGAATTGCTGAATAAAACCGAAGTAATAAAACTTTCAGAGGCTGCGTCTTGTGTGGGAGAGACTACCAAACCTGACAGCTGGTTGGATCTGCATTTTTACACTGCTAAAGCCATTTCCCATTCCCTGGGGTACCGATCAGGATTACCCAAAGACGGAAGAGTTTCCTGGATCGTACGGAGGGGAATGCGTTGGGACGAGTTCTTGCCAACAGTGAAAGCAAGAGCCGCTTTGATTGGTCCTCCCAAGGCGTTGGTTGTGCAGCTGGGCGAGAATGATTTGGCCTTTCGAAAAGGCGTGGACTTGATTTGGAATATCCTTAAGGACTTTGATGAGCTGGCCTCCGTTTTCCCGGACATTACATTCTTTCGGTCGGCCCTTTTGGAGAGGCACGTATGGTGCAGCAGTCATCGCCCAGCTGCTGATAACAGGGCCAGGAAACTTGTGAACTGAGCGGTTGCTCAAAGAGTGGTGGCGCTGAAGGGTCGGGTGATTGAGCACCCCACCATAAAAGCCAGCGACGTGACCCTATACCGAGAAAATGGCGTGCATCTTTCCAATCACGGAAACGATGTGTGGTTGGCCAATGTGATTGAGGGTATTAGGAATTGGTTGCAGGAGTGAGGGTATTGGCGGTGAGCATTTGGCTTGAGTGGCAATTAGGCATTGGAGTATTCGGTTGAAGGTTGAAGGAATCCGGGGTGGGTGGGCGTGGTCTCCATCCGAAGCCCCAGATGGGGGGCTAGGGCCATGGCATGACCCCTAGCGGTGACCCTGGATCAGTAGGGCTCCCCCTACTGGAGGTTAAGCCTTCCAAGACTCCTGCAGACAGGCAGGAGTCAGATATAGTCGTGTGGTTTCCAATGCCTAAGCCAATACCACTCACTTTCTGTAACCAATAAAGTTGTGGCCTTTTCCGCCCATTAACCAAAAATACTGTTTCATGTGTCTTTATTCCACTTCCCAGGAGAGTCTGGGACCTTGCCGCGCAAACCCAGTGTGCATTTCAGAGGGCAGTGTGTTTCAGTTCTGATATCATTTTGGAAAATGTGAGTTTCATAGATTCACCTTGAAATGCAAGCTAAATTGATCCACCCCTTCATCTCTGGCAAGGGCAAAAAGTATTCTCAGAAGAGTCCTCTTTCTCTTGATTTCATCAGGACTGGACACACTGGAACTTTGAGACTGGCCAGGGGCATTTCACGAAATGAGGAGGAAGACATAGTAAGCTTTGAGAAAAACACGCAAGAGGCCTCTGTGATGCTGCAGTGAAGCTTTAATGGCTAGGAAGGAAGGAGAGAACATTCTCTGGGATCAACAGTTCAGGTAGGAGAAGAGAAACAAATACATTCCAAACTAAGGAAGGGGAAATTCCACATTCAAAGGGGGGATATGCGGGGAAACCAATGAACCCATAAATGGAGGTGGTTGTATTGGAAAAGTGGAAGGCTGGAAGCTTCTCCCCAGACCTTTCCTTTAGCCCAGCTGGCTAAAAAGGCAGACCTTGAGGGTCCCCTGATTCTGACTCATCAAACAGACGGAGGCTTGGCATCAGCACAGGGAACATACACAGGCAGCAGAGGAAGAATGACCGAGTCATGTGTTGCAGAGGAAAGTTTCAGCATTGGCAGCCCTGGACATCAGAAAAGATGGATCATGGATGCTGAGCATTTCTGACTTTTTGGCCCCTGAGATCACAATCTCTATCCAGGTTTTCCACATTACATTTCAGATTGGGGCCCTTCTTTTAGGATAAATATGTTGGACTCTTTACAGTAGGGTCTGCAAAATCAGGTATAGGAATTTTTCTCAAAACATGAGTAGCCCTTGTAGTATTCCAGAAGTGAATCCTTAGCCACAAGGAACACAAATCAACGCAGAGGCCGATGGTCTGGTCAAGATCACTGAAACAGGAAAAACTTCTGTATATACTTCTAGATATACTGTTTTGGGGGTATGATTACATAACAGAAACCTTAGCTAAAATCTTGCATGATTCTTGTATGCTCTTTTCACTAACATACTCATTTTTATACACACTTTCTCATAAGAAACACATTTTTAAATCGTCGCGGTGCAGAATCATAGAATTGTTGAATCATAGAATTATAGAGTTGGAATTACCCCAAGGGTTATCCAGTCCAACCCTGGAAAAGCAGGAATCTCAACTATGGCAGGGGCCATTAAACCTCTGCTTAAAAATTCTCCAGTGAAACAGAGACCACAAACTTCTGAGGGTGTTTGGTCCACTGTCGAAAACCTCTTATTTTCAGAGGTATAACTGGACCTGAAAACCTATAAAAAGGGAGTTGTCGATCCAGGGCGTAGTATCATGGGAATCATAAGACTTGCTCCAATGTTGGCACTGGACATCTTGGAGGAATGTTGGGGAATCTGAAATAAATCATTTTTAAGACATATGTTCACAAATATGTGGAAACAGAGGGAAATTAGTCATTAGCCTTCAGATTGCCAAACAGATGAAAATGTATTTAACTGTTGGGCATTACTTTAAGCAAGGGCTGGTAATCTCCCCAATACTTAAAAGTATTATTATTATTATTGTTATTATTATTATTATTATTGTTGTTGTTGTTGTTTAGTCGTTTAGTCGTGTCCGACTCTTTGTGACCCCCTGGACCAGAGCACGCCAGGCACTTCTGTCTTCCACTGCCTCCCGCAGTTTGGTCAGACTCATGTTTGTAGCTTCAAAGACACTATCCAACCATCTCGTCCTCTGTCGTCCCCTTCTCCTTGTGCCCTCTATCTTTCCCAACATCAGGGTCTTTTCCAGGGAGTCTTCTCTTCTCATGAGGTGGCCAAAGTATTGGAGCCTCAGCTTCACGATCTGTCCTTCCAGTGAGCACTCAGGGCTGATTTCCTTAAGAATGGATAGGTTTGATCTTCTTGCAGTCCATGGGACTCTCAAGAGTCTCCTCCAGCACCATAATTCAAAAGCATCAATTCTTCGACGATCAGCCTTCTTGATGGTCCAGCTCTCACTTCCATACATCACTACTGGGAAAACCATAGCTTTTACTATACGGACCTTTGTTGGCAAGGTGATGTCTCTACTTTTTAAGATGCTGTCTAGGTTGATCATTGCTTTCCTCCCAAGAAGCAGGCGTCTCTTAATTTCGTGGCTGCTGTCACCATCTGCAGTGATCATGGAGCCCAAGAAAGTAAATTCTCTCACTGCCTCCATTTCTTCTCCTTCTATTTGCCAGGAGGTGATGGGACCAGTAGCCATGATCTTCGTTTTTTTGATGTTGAGCTTCAGACCATATTTTGCGCTCTCCTCTTTTACCCTCAATAAAAGGTTCTTTAATTCCTCCTCACTTTCTGCCATCAAGGTTGTGTCATCTGCATATCTGAGGTTGTTGATATTTCTTCCAGCAATCTTAATTCCGGCTAGGGATTCATCCAGCCCAGCCTTTCGCATGATGAATTCTGCATATAAGTTAAATAACCAGGGAGACAATATACAGCCTTGTCGTACTCCTTTCCCAATTTTGAACCAATCAGTTGTTCCATATCCAGTTCTGACTGTAGCTTCTTGTCCCACATAGAGATTTCTCAGGAGACAGATGAGGTGATCAGGCACTCCCATTTCTTTAAGAACTTGCCATAGTTTGCTGTGGTCGACACAGTCAAAGGCTTTTGCATAGTCAATGAAGCAGAAGTAGATGTCTTTCTGGAACTCTCTGGCTTTCTCCATAATCCAGCGCATGTTTGCAATTTGGTCTCTGGTTCCTCTGCCTCTTCTAAATCCAGCTTGCACTTCTGGGAGTTCTCGATCCACATACTGTTTGAGCCTTCCTTGTAGAATTTTAAGCATAACCTTGCTAGCGTGTGAAATGAGTGCAATTGTGCGGTAGTTGGAGCATTCTTTGGCACTGCCCTTCTTTGGGATTGGGATGTAGACTGATCTTCTCCAATCCTCTGGCCACTGCTGAGTTTTCCAAACTTGCTGGCATATTGAGTGTAGCACCTTAACAGCATCATCTTTTAAAATTTTAAATAGTTCAGCTGGAATACCATCACTTCCACTGGCCTTGTTATTTGCAGTGCTTTCTAAGGCCCATTTGACTTCACTCTCCAGGATGTCTGGCTCAAGGTCAGCAACCCCACTACCTGGGGTGTACGAGGCATCCATTTCTTTCTGGTATAATTCCTCTGTGTATTCTTGCCACCTCTTCTTGATGTCTTCTGCTTCTGTTAGGTCCTTACCACTTTTGTCCTTTATTATGGCAATCTTTGAATGAAATGTTCCTTTCATATCTCCAATTTTCTTGAACAGATCTCTGGTTCTTCCCATTCTGTTGTTTTCCTCTATTTCTTTGCATTGCTCGTTTAAGAAGGCCTTCTTATCTCTCCTTGCTATTTTTTGGAAATCTGCATTCAATTTCCTGTATCTTTCTCTATCTCCCTCGCATTTTGCTTGCCTTCTCTCCCCCGCTATTTGTAAGGCCTCATTGGACAGCCACTTTGCTTTCTTGCATTTCCTTTTCATTGGGATGGTTTTCGTTGCTGCCTCCTGTATAATGTTGCGAGCCTCCATCCATAGTTCTTCAGGCACTCTGTCTAGCAAATCTAAATCCTTAAACCTGTTCCTCACTTCCACTGTGTATTCATAAGGGATTTGATTTAGATTGTATCTTACCGGCCCAGTGGTTTTTCCTACTTTCTTCAGTCTAAGCTTGAATTTTGCTATAAGAAGCTGATGATCCGAGCCACAGTCAGCTCCAGGTCTTGTTTTTGCTGACTGTATTGAGCTTCTCCATCTTTGGCTGCAGAGAATATAATCAATCTGATTTCGATGCTGCCCATCTGGTGATGTCCACGTGTAGAGTCGTCTCTTGTGTTGTTGGAAAAGCGTGTTTGTGATGACCAGCTTGTTCTCTTGACAGAACTCTATTAGCCTTTGCCCTGCTTCATTTTGCTCTCCAAGGCCAAACTTGCCCGTTGTTCCTTTTATCTCTCGATTCCCTACTTTAGCATTCCAATCCCCTATAATGAGAAGAACATTGGTGTCGCTTCTATAAGGTGTTGTAAGTCTTCATAGAATTGGTCAATTTCAGTTTCTTCAGCACCAGTAGTTGGTGCATAAACTTGGATTACTGTTATGTTAAAAGGTCTGCCTTGGATTCGTATCGAGATCATTCTATCATTTTTGAGATTGCATCCCAGTACTGCTTTCGCCACTCTTTTGTTGACTATGAGGGCCACTCCATTTCTTTTCCGGGTTTCTTGCCCACAGTAGTAGATATGATGGTCATCCGAACTGAATTCGCCCATTCCTGTCCATTTTAGTTCACTGAATTATTATTATTATTATTATTATTATTATTATTATTATTATTATTATTATTAAAGCCCAGCTCTCTGTGCCTGTTCTCATTCTCTCCCTGTCTGTGCTGAAATCCAGTGTTCTTCTCAGGTTGGGCATGCAAGAAGCTTCCTCTTCCTTTAGACCATCAAGAAGAGTGTTGACCCACAAACACTTCCTACCTTCCCTGCTCTGCAAATTAATTTATTTAAAAGGAACTTACCAAAAGCTGAAGAAGCTGAGCAGCCGAAGAGGAGATCTTCAAAAGCACTGGTGGAAAAGCCCTACGCGCTGAGCCCTTTTATACAGTTTCTCTCTGCTCTTGGAGCAAATACTTTGGTGCAGCATCACTAATTTGGCTAAGTATAGTCCACCTCCACGTTTTTGCCAGACTGCCCCTAGCCACTGGGACTCCATCCGACTCTAAGGTTATGTGTTCCAAGACGTTATTGGTCATTCCAGCCTCCTGCTTTGCTTTCTTTTGACTTGGCTTCAATTTGCACCTACGAACACACTGGATGTTGCAATCGCAGGTGAAGCACATATTCTGCCTGAAAAGACTCTGGTCCCTATAGATGGCTAAAGGTGCTGGGAATCATAGCTCTGTGAGGGGCTACATTTCCCAGAATTCTTTGGAGGACAATGTTCCATGATTCCTGGAACTGTCAATGTTTGAGGCCTTTAGGCTGTTACAATGACCCTGCAAGTGTTTGTAGCAGAGATTATTGGTGAGCAGGCCTTTGAGTAGATAGAGAGGGAAGGACTTTCTTTAAATGAGAGGGGCCTGGATTACTTCTTATCACTGTAATCCTGGCTGCTTGGACACTTCAGCTCACTTGTGTCACCTTCCTCTTGTCAGACCTCCACAGGGGGCACCCTCTCAGACCAACTCAGCCCCTGGCTCCCTTCTTCTGATCTTCCCCAAATGAGTATGAACAAATGTGGTCTCCAAATGGTCTGTTTCCTCCAGTTTTTCCTTGTCTCCTCCTCTCTGACTCCTCTCAGCTGACTCTCCCCCCTAGTACCTGCAACCTCCGGCCAATCAGGACCTGTGGTACATCAGGATAGCCAGGGAGAGGGGAGACTGTGCCACACAGAAAATGGGACCCAGAGTTAGTTTTGAAGACAAAGAAGAATTTGAGATGGAGTACAGAGCTGAGTTGAGGACTGAGTTTTTGCAGAAAGGTTGCAGCCTGTAAAATGCAGCAAGCTGGACCCAGGGTCAGAGCCACAATTGGGAACATGATTGATTTCTGTTTCACTCTAGCGATGATGTGGCTATGGGAGAAGGAAGAACCTGTTGGGATGTCTGTACTGTAGGCCCCTCCATCATCAGCTCAGGTGGTATATATGTGCAAATTAACCATATGTCATAAAGTCTCCACTGTCCTTCATTTCCAAAGGAAACATGGTCCCTAGTTCAGTGCTTATACCCCTTTGAATCTGGCACTGCTCCGAGATTGAAGTGGCATGCAACAATATTTAGGTGAGCCCTGCATATACGCAATTTCTTTGTCTGGTGCAGAAAGCAGGAATTTAGCCATACAGGCAGAGGTGCACTGACTGGGATGTTTCCTGGTCAGCAGCTGGCTGACATATCAGTAGAAGGATTCCAGACTCTCCATTTCCCAGAACCTGTCGAGCCTTAAAAGTTAGGAGAGGTAATGTGTTCCAAGAAGTTATTAATCCTGTCAGCCTCCTCCTTCGCTCAAGACGCTGCTTTGCTTTCTTTTGACTCGGTTTCAATTTCCACCTATGAACACACTGGATGTTGCAATCACAGGCGAAGCACATTTTCTGCCTTAAAAGACTCCGGTCCCTATAGCTGGCTAAGGGTGCTGGGAATCATAGTTCTGTGAGGGTTGAGCTACATTTCCCAGAATTCTTGGGGAGGACAATGTTCCATGATTCCTGGGACTGTCAACGTTTGAGGCCTTTAGGCTGTTACAATGACCCTGCAAGTGTTTGTAGCAGAGAATACTGGTGAGCAGGCCTTTGAGTAGATAGAGAGGGAAGGACTTTCTTTAAATGAGAGGGGCCTGGATTACTTCTTATCACTGTAATCCTGGCTGCTTGGACACTTCAGCTCACTTGTGTCACCTTCCTCTTGTCAGACCTTCACAGGGGACACCCTCTCAGACCAACTCAGCCCCTGGCTCCCTTCTTCTGATCTTCCCCAAATGAGTATAAGTAACTAACGGGGTCTCCAAATCCTGGTCTGTTTCCTCCAGTTTTTCCTGCTCTCTTCCTCCCTGCATCATCCTCATTGACTTCCTTTATTCCCACAGACTCCTCTCAGCTGACTCTGTCCCCAAGTACCTGGAACTTCCAGCCAAACAGGGTCTGTGGTCACAAAGAGCAATGAAGATCCACGGACCTGATTCTGGCCCTGCTGAATCGATTCTCAGTGCATTCCTCTCTCCCTGCATTCACAGGACCTCTCACCAAGGACTTCTACTGCACACAATCACACACAATAATACTGGTGGTCACACAACATTTTGCCCTCACAATGCTGCCGTTCCCAACATCCCTAAGAGTCTACAGTGCCCAGAGTCCTATGAAGGGGAAAAGATGCTTCAGATGTGTTTTAAAGAAGTCGTCTGTATGTAGGTAATGCGCCACAGATGATGCTACTGAAGCCTGAAGGAGTCAAGAGAACACCCTGAACTCCATTAAAAGGAACACAGAGAACATCATCCAAGGTGAAGCTGAGCCCAAATTAAGCAAAGCAGCTTCCCAAGCCAAGGTGTAACCTGACCTGCAAGATACCTTTCGGAACATAGTATGTGGAGGTTGAATATTGTCCTGGTCTTCTGGTCACATCTTAGGAATGCTTGTCCCTTCAACCTGTCAATTTTAGATATTCCAGTTTCTCACTGTTTCCAAATGTGAATTCAGCTCCCTTCGTGTCTACAGCAGTTTGTAATTTATTTATTTTTTAAGCCTTGTGAAAATTCGTAAGCATCAGTGCAAAATTCTCCCAATTCCCCACATTTCAGCATGGAATTTTGCAACCAAAGTCCACTGATATAATCCACATTTGTATGTTAAGCTAATTCACTAATCTCTTCATTTTATCCACTCTTTCATCTTAACATATGGGTTTTTTCTTTCTTTCAAAATGTTGCTTGCTTGGGGAACAGCATCACACCTTCATACAAGTGTGTATTTTGAAGGGTGACATGTTTTGGCTATTATGTCAATTTGCAAATTGTGAATTGGATAGATTCACCTTTAAATGCAAACTCAACTCAACAGCCCTAACTCTATTCCTGGCAAGGGTAAAAAGTACTCTCAGAAGAGTCCTCTTTCTGCTGACTTCATCACGACTGGACACCTTGGAACTGCAGAAACAGCTTCCAAGGAGTAGCTGGGAATCCCTCCTTCCAACTGAGCGGTGTCTGTCTTGGCAGGGACTTTCAGGCAGGAGAAGCTAATAGGGGTCAGCACAGAGGGGTGTCGGACAGGATCAGACACATATCAAGGAGACATATTTGTGATTGCCAGTTGCACTTCACGAAAGGTGAGCTGAGAACCAGTAAAGCAGGAGAAAAACACACAAGAGGCCTCTGTGATGCTGCAGTGAAGCTTTAATGGCTAGCAAGGAAGGAGGGAACATTCTCTGGGATCAACAGGTCAAGCAGGAGAAGAGATTCAACATTAAGAGATTAAAGGAAGTGTTCACAGGCGGCCAAAAAGGCCCCAGGCAAGAGCCTCTTGGTGGAAGATGTGCAGATATTCTGCCAGTTCTGACTCAGTGAACTGAGGCTTTCTTGGCATAAATGGAGGATACACTCAGCAGAGGCGGAAGGAAGATTTGCAAGGAGAAAGAATGTGTTACAGAGCAAAGATGACATGTTGGCAGCCATGGATAGTTTGCGTAGTGGGCGCTCAGCATTTAGGACTTCCTGGCCCCCAAGAGCACAAACTATACGCAGGTTTCTTGACTCAGGTGTCATTTTGGGGCTTTACATTAGGATCAGAAAAGCAGACGATTCTCAACTGGGCGCATCTGGTGAGTGACATGACTGCCCTGCATTCTGTTCAAAACGTGAGACTATCCAAAATATCAAGCAGCAGAAGTGAATCCTCAATGACGGAATCGTGGCAGCTTGATAGTGACTCTGAATTTTTTTATTATAGCAAAAATTTCGTCTAGTCGGTCGGAGTCCTCCGGGATATCTGAAGAGGGAGTTCCATTGTTGACACTGGACATCTTGCAAGAATCTTGGATACTCTGAAATGATACGTTTTCAAGGATACTTTCAGAAACATGTGAAAACAGGGGAAATCAGACATTATCTCTCATAACCAGAGAAATATTTGTCAGACAGGGAGGAGGCAGTTCCCCTTACTTTTCAGCTTTTATATTGAGATTCCTTTATAATGACTTAAAGAATGCATCTCCAGGAAGGAGACAGTTCAGATAATGAGAGATATAAAAGATTAATTTAATGTTGATTTTTAATTGTTGCAGCCAGGCCTGGGACAGTAAGTTGAATGATGGTAAAACATTAAAACAGTGATTTTAAAATGGAAAAGTCTCAATGATTCCCATCCCCTTTTGACAAGTTGTGTCTCTCTGACCCTTCTCCCTCTCCCTCTGAAATTTGAGAGACTTTTCTCACACTCTGGCCCTGCAGGATCCTTCCTCTTCTGGGGTCAGACTCTTGGTCCCCCTAGTTGAGTGTTATTTCTACAGCAGGGATGGGGAGGGTTAGCCTTCCAGAGCTTGTGGAACTACAACTCCCAGCAGCCCTAGCAGCCAACATTGGCCAAGGCCAGAGGGGGTGGGAGTTGTTTTACATCTGGAGGACCACAGGTTCCCCAGCCCTGCTAAGCTGTGAGTTGGACTGACGTCCCAGGAGTTCAGCTGAGCCTCTTCCCCTGTCGGACCTGCCTCACCCAAGAAAAGGCAAGTGTTTGTGGAGCAAAGCAGCCCTGCCTAAAGTGCTCCTCAGTCCTCCCGTTGAGATGCAACGTGGGCACAATCTGTGACAACGGCACAGCACCTTTCTCAGAAGAAGATGAGGATGGGGCACTGGCCTGAGATTCCCAGAGGAAGGAAAATGGGTCCAGGGATCTTCCCATTACACAGAGCTGCTCTTTCAAACAAAGCACAACCAGATCCAGAACAGGACATCTTCCCCTTGCCAGTTCTGATCTCTTAGGAGAAAGAGACCCCCCTTTTCACCCTCATCGAACTCCATCCCAGAGAGGGCCCAGCTCCACATTTCAGAAGTCCTATTAGAAGTGGGATTTCTGTTTCAGCCCAAAACACTGCCAGTGGCACAGGGAATTGCAAGTAAAGACCTGAAGGTCTCTTCCCAAATCTGATTTCCATGTGAAACTAAGAAGGAAGGCATCTTGGGGGGGGAAACCCAGTAATTAACTGCCCCATAGTCAATCTGCTGCTATATTCTTTGCTCTAGTAATTAATTTACTTAAAAGGAGCTTACCAAAAGCTGAAGAAGCTGAGCAGCCGAAGAGAGGAGATCTTCAAAAGCGCTGGTGGAAAAGCCCTACGCGCTGAGCCCTTTTATGCAGGTTCTCTCTGCAATTGGAGCAAATACTTTGGTGCAGCATCACTAATTTGGCAAAGTATAGCCCACCTCCACTTTTTGGCCACTGTCCCTAGCCATTGGAACTCCATCCGCCTGCAATGTAATGTGTTCCAAGAAGTTATTGGTCATGTCAGCCTCCTGCTTGGCTTTCTTTTGACCCGGCTTCAATTTGGGAGATGTTCATTGTGTTCCTTTTAAATGTAATTTCGGGCATTTACTTGACTCAGCCCTGCTTACGCCTTTGCAGCTATGAACACACTCGTTGTCGCAATCGCATATGAAGCCCATTTTCTGCCCCATAGGACTCTGTACCTCTAGATGGCTAAGGGTGCTGAGAATCATAGCTCTATGAGGGGTAAGCTACATCTCCCAGATTTCTTTGGGAGGAAAACAGTCTGTGATTTCCGCTATGAGCTATGATTAGCCAAATTAGTGGTGCTGAAGCAAGATATTTGCTTCAGCTGCAGAGAGAAGCTGTGTAAAAGGGCTCAGCGCGTAGGGCTTTTTCACTAGTGCTTCTGAAGATCTCTCTTCTTCCCCTCAGCTTCTTCAGCTTTTGGTAAGCTCTTAATAAGTAAATTGATTGCTAGAGCAAAGAAGTTTGCAACTGATTGTCTATGGGGCAGTTATTTGGACAGAAAGGACTTCTTCACCCAGAACAGAGTCATACTGTGCCAGTCTCGTCCATGTTCACACGACATTTTGCCCTCACAATGCTGCCGTTCCCAACATCCCTAAGAGTCTACAGTGCCCAGAGTCCTATGAAGGGGAAAAGATGCTTCAGATGTGTTTTAAAGAAGTCGTCTGTATGTAGGTTATGCTCCACAGATGATGCTTCAGAAGCCTGAAGGAGTCAAGAAAACACCCTGAATTCCATTAAAAGGAACACAGAGAACTTCATCCAAGGTGAAGCTGAGCCCAAATTAAGCAAAGCAGCTTCCGAGCCAAGGTGTAACCTGACCTGCAAGATACCTTTCGGAACATAGTAGGGGAGGTTGAATATTGTCCTGGTCTTCTGGTCACATCTTAGGAATGCTTGTCCCTTCAACCTGTCAATTTTAGATATCCCAGTTTCTCACTGTTTCCAAACGTGAATTCAGCTCGCTTCATGTCTACAGCAGTTTGTGATTTATTTATTTTTTAAGCCTTGTGAAAATTCATAAGCATCAGTGCAAAATTATCCCAATTCCCCACATTTCAGCATGGAATTTTGCAACCAAAGTCCACTGATATAATCCACATTTGTATGTTAAGCTAATTCACTAATCTCTTCATTTTATGCACTCTTTCATCTTAACATATGGGTTTTTTCTTTCTTTCAAAATGTTGCTTGCTTGGGGAACAGCATCACACCTTCATACAAGTGTGTATTTCAAAGGGTGACATATTTGGGCTATTATGTCAATTTGCAAATTGTGAATTGGATAAATTCACCTTTAAATGCAAACTCAACTCAACAGCCCTAACTCTATTCCTGGCAAGGGTAAAAAGTACTCTCAGAAGAGTCCTCTTTCTGCTGACTTCATCACGACTGGACACCTTGGAACTGCAGAAACAGCTTCCAAGGAGTAGCTGGGAATCCCTCCTTCCAACTGAGCGGTGTCTGTCTTGGCAGGGACTTTCAGGCAGGAGAAGCTAATAGGGGTCAACACAGAGGGGTGTCGGACAGGATCAGACACATATCAAGGAAACATATTTGCGATTGCCGGTTGACCTTCACGAAAGGTGAGCTGAGAAGCAGTAAAGCAGGAGAAAAACACGCAAGAGGTCTCTGTGATGCTGCAGTGAAGCTTTAATGGCTTGCAAGGAAGGAGGGAACATTCTCTGGGATCAACAGGTCAAGCAAGAGAAGAGATTCAACATTAAGAGATTAAAGGAAAGCAAAACACTCATAAAAGTGTTCACAGGCGGCCAAAAAGGCCCCAGGCCAGAACCTCTTGGTGGAAGATGTGCAGATCTCCTGCCAATTCTGACTCAGTGAACTGAGGTTTGCTTGGCATACCAAGCAAGAGGACGAAGGAAGATTTGCAAGGGGAAAGAATGTGTTACAGAGCAAAGATGACATGTCGGCAGCCGTGGATAGTTTTGCATAGTGGGCGCTCAGCATTTCGGACTTCCTGGCCCTCAAGAGCACAAACTATACGCAGGTTTCTTGACTCAGGTGTCAGTTTGGGGCTTTACATTGCGAAGGGTATAACGTTATCCAACGTCACCGACTTCCTTTATTCCCAGAGACTCCTCTCAGCTGACTCTCCCCCTAGTACCTGCAACCTCCGGCCAATCAGGGCCTGTGGTACATCAGGAAAGCCAGGGAGAGGGGAGACTGTGCCACACAGAAAATGGGACCCAGAGTTAGTTTTGAAGACAAAGGAGATTTTGAGATGGAGAACAGAGCTGAGTTGAGGACTGAGTTCTTGCAGAAAGGTTGCAGCCTGTAAAATGCAGCAAGCTGGACCCAGGGTCAGAGCCACACTTGGGAACATGTTTGATTTCCTTTTGACTCTAGCGATGACGTGGCTATGGGAGAAGGAAGTACCTGATGGGATCTCCGTGCTCTGGCCCCTTCATCACAGACTCTGCTTTGCTTTCTTTTAACTTGGCTTCAATTTGCACCTAGGAACACACTGGATGTTGCAATCACAGGTGAAGCACGTTTTCTGCCTTAAAAGACTCCGGTCCCTATAGATAGCTAAGGGTGCTGGGAATCATAGCTCTGTGAGGGGTGAGCTACATTTCCCAGAATTCTTTGGAGGACAATGTTACGTGATTGTCCATAGACTGGGACTGTCAACCTTTCAAGGCCTTTATGCTGTTACATTTGTAGCAGAGATTATTGGAGAGCAGGCCTTTGAGTAGATAGAGAGGGAAGGACTTTCTTTAAATGAGAGGGGCCTGGATTCCTTCTTGTCACTGTAATCCTGGCTGCTTGGACACTTCAGCTCACTTATGTCACCTTTCTCTTGTCAGACCTTCACAGGGGGCACCCTCTCAGACCACCTCAGCCCCTGGCTTCCTTCTTCTGATCTTCCCCAAATGAGTATAAATAACAAACAGGGTCTCCAAATCCTGGTCTGTTCCCTCCAGTTTTTCCTGGTCTCCACCTCCCTGCACCTTTATTCCCACAGACTCTATAGCCCACCTCCACTTTTTGGCCAGACTGTTCCTAGACACTGAGACTCCATCCGACTGCAATGTAATGTCTTCCAAAAAGTTATTGGTCACTTAGTGGCAAGGAACATTCAAAAGGTTATTGGTCACTTAGTGGCAAGGACCATTCAAAAATTTATTGGGCACTTAGTGGCTAGGAACATTCAGGCCAAAAAGTGGATGTGGGCTATACTTAGCCAAATTTGTGGTGCTGAACCAAGATATTCGCTCCAAGTGCAGAGAGAACCTGCGTAAAAGGGCTCAGCGCGTAGGGCTTTCCCCGCAGTGATTTTGAAGATCTCTTCTCTTTGGCTGCTCAGCTTTTTCAGCTTTTGGTAAGCTCCTTTTAAGTAAATTGATTACTGGAGCAAAGAGGTTTGCAACTGATTGACTATGGGGCAGTTATTTGGACAGAAAGGACTTTTTCACACAGAACAGAGTCAAACTATGCTAGATATTTTGTTTTCTCATAATTGGCATCATCTCAACAGTGAATGTGCTCTTTACTCGGAATGGGATCTTTTTATTTTTCTTCTCCCACTTAAACTGCTCATCACAGAGAATGTTCACTCATTTCTGCTTCTCTATTAAAGCTTCAGTGCAGCATCACAGATGTGTCTTGTTCACTTTTCTTCTGCCTTCCTGGATCTTGGTCCACTGCTGCCAAAATCCCCAAACCCATGTGCTGTGGTGTGTCAGTTACTCATGTCCTGCACCCATCAGTGACATCCCCAAAGATAAACTCCCTGGAAGTCCATGCAAAGCACACAGGGTCTCCAAATCCTGGTCTCAGTTTCTCCCACGGGTTTTTCCCGGTCTCCTCCTCCCTGCACCTTACTCACCGACTTCATTTATTCCCACAGACTCCTCTCAGCTGACTCTGCCCCCAAGTACCTGGAACTTCCAGCCAAACAGGGTCTGTGGTCACAAAGAGCAATGAAGATCCACGGAGCTGATTCTGGCCCTGCTTAATCGATTCTCAGTGCACTCCTCTCTCCCTGCATTCACAGGACCTCTCACCAAGGACTTCTACTGCACACAATCGCACACAATAATACCGGTGGTCACACAACATTTTGCCCTCACAATGCTGCCGTTCCCAACACCCCTAAGAGTCTACAGTGCCCAGAGTCCTATGAAGGGGAAGAGATGCTTCAGATGTGTTCTAAAGAAGTCGTCTGTATGTAGGTAATGCTGCACAGATGATGCTTCTGAAGCCTGAAGGAGTCAAGAGAACACCCTGAACTCCATTAAAAGGAACACAGAGAACATCATCCAAGGTGAAGCTGAGCCCAAATTAAGCAAAGCAGCTTCCCCAGCCAAGGTGTAACCTGACCTGCAAGATACCTTTTGGAACATAGTATGGGAAGGTTGAATATTGTCCTGGTCTTGTGGTAACAGCTTAGGAATGCTTGTCCCTTCAACCTCTCAATTTTAGATATCCCAATTTCTCACTGCTCCGAGACTGAAGTGGCATGCAACAATATTTAAGTGAGCCCTGCATACACACAATTCCTTTGTCTGATCCAGAAAGCAGGAATTTAGCCATACAGCCAGAAGTGCTCCTGTCTGGGATGTCGTGGGCATTCAAACCGCCAACCTTCTGATCAGCAAGTCCTGGGCTCTGTGGTTTAACCCACAGCGCCACCCGCGTCCCCTAACATACATCTTACATAGTGGTTATAATCATCACCCATCCATCCACCAGGGAGCAGATTAAGGTACATATAGCACATTATATACCATTCATAACTGCTGACACAGCTATTTACAGTGACTTATCAGCACCTGTTACATGTAAGAACTAGGTCAGAATATGCACCGGGGCTTTGAAAGCGGTACCCATTCTGTGGAACAATAATGAACCCTAACATTAAAAAAACTATTCAACAAGATAATGTCTGATTTCCCCCGTTTTCACATGTTTCTGAAAGTATCCTTGAAAATGTATCATTACATATCATCAGTAATTTGGCTAAGTATACCCCACCTCAGTTAACTCTAGATTGTACCAAAATGTTCCTAGCCATCTTCCCACAACATCGAACCTTCACATACTATGTTCCAAAAGGTATCTTGCAGGTCAGGTTACACCTTGGCTGGGGAACCTGCTTTGCTTAATTTGGGCTCAGCCTCACCTTGGGTGAAGTTCTCTGTGTTCCTTTTAATGGAATTCAGGGTGTTTTCTTGACTCCTCCAGGCTTCAGAAGCATCATCTGTGGAGAATAACCTACATACGGACGACTTCTTTAAAACACATCTGAAGCATCTTTTCCCCTTCATAGAACTCTGGGCACTGTAGACTCTTCAGGGTGTTGGGAACAGCAGCACTGTGAGGGCAAAATGTTGTGTGACTGTGGGAGAGACTGTCACAATATGACTCTGTTCTGAGTGAAGAAGTCCTTTCTGTCCAAATAACTGCCCCATAGACAATCAGTTGCAAACTTCTTTGCTCTAGTAATCAATTTACTTAAAAGGAGGTTACCAAAAGCTGAAAAGTTGAGGGGAAGAAGAGAGATCTTCAAAAGCGCTGGTGGAAAAGCCCTACGCGCTGAGCCCTTTTACACAGCTTCTCTCTGCAGCTGAAGTGAATATCTAGCTTCAGCACCACTAATTTGGCTAATCATAGCTCATGGCGGAAATCACAGAACGTTTTCCTCCCAAAGAAATCTGGGAGATGTAGCTTACCCCTCGCAGAGCTATGATTCTCAGCACCCGTAGCCATCTATAGGTACAGAGTCCTATGGGGCAGAAAATGGGCTTCATATGCAATTGCAACAACGAGTGTGTTCATAGCTGCAAAGGCGTAAGCAGGGCTGAGTCAAGCAAATGCCCCAAATTACATTTAAAAGGAACACAATGAACATCACCCAAATTGAAGCCGGGTCAGAAGAAAGCCAAGCAGGAGGCTGACAAGACCAATAACTTCTTGGAACACATTACATTGCAGGCGGATGGAGTTCCAATGGCTAGGGACAGTGGCCAAAAAGTGGAGGTGGGCTATACTTTGCCAAATTAGTGATGCTGCACCAAAGTATTTGCTCCAATTGCAGAGAGAACCTGCATAAAAGGGCTCAGCGCGTAGGGCTTTTCCTGAAAGAGATGACATAAAAATACAGTCTTTACTTCAGTCTACATTAATTTCTTCTTTATTGAGAGTCTGTCATTGTTGGCTGGTTGAAGGAATGGATGACATTAGAGAATTCGCATATTCTAGACCAGCGGTTCTCAACCTGTGGGTCCCCACGTGTGCAAAAGAGAGAGAACCTCAAACAAAGAAAAAAGCTCACATTTATACTTTTTCCCGTTATACAGAGTGGTCAAAAAATGTCACGTAGAGGGATGGTACGATTGCCAGCTAAGTGTTTGACAAAGGGTTGATATTTCAGTGATTGAGGAACTGTAGGGGGCATCCTGCTTATTTGTCGAATACAAACATGTTGACAATAGGATGGGAGAGGTTGATGGGTTTTACCAGGAGTCAGCAAACTTTTTCAGCAGGGGGCCAGTCCACTGTCCCTCAAACCTTGTGGGGGGCCGGACTATATTGTGAGAAAAAAGAAAAAAGAACCCCTATGCCCCACAAATAACCCAGCGATGCATTTTAAATAGAAGACACATTCTACTCATGTAAAAACACGCTGATTCCCGGACTGTCCACGGGCCAGACTTTGCCTACCCATGGTTTTACCTATCGGTGCGCCCATCCTGTTTCCTCCTCTCACTAAACTGCGGAACTCCCTCCCACAGGAGACAGCGATGGCCACCAATTTGGATGGCTTTGAAAGGCGATGAGGCAGTTTCGTGGAGGATAATAAGGCTACCAATGGCTCCTGGCCATGGAGCCTTCCTTCTCCCTCCTCCGCATTCTGCCTCTGGGTACCCACTGCTGGGAAATGCAGGCAAGCCTTTGTTTGGATGGAGGGGAGGTTGTAGCCTCTGCCTGCCCCTCCTCATTAAGGATATCCTCTTTATGGGATCCGGGGTGTGTGGATCCTGTCCAATGCCTGTCCCCCCCTCACAGTGCTACAATTCCCAGATTATTCAATGTTCCTTTATGTTTTTTAGGTGGGGTCTAGATGGTTATGTCTGGTGCTTACAGGAAGAAAGACAGGATTTATCGCTTTGGGCGTTGCGTTGACTCTACATCAGCATATTAACGAGGGTATGAATGGGAGTTTGGCCATGAATGAACTATTGTGAAATAAAGTCTTTGTTTTTTATGTTTGTGTGAGTGATTAGTTTAGCACTGTAGACTCAGTAGGTGGCACTGTGGTGTTGCCAAATATGAAGTACAGATACATTCGCATATGTAGTGGCAGGAAGATACACTTTGACACTTTACAAGATTAGGAGCAGTTTCATACTTATAGAAAAAAGATATACTCATACATAGAAACAGCGATGCACTGAATACATTGTGATATATACATTGTGATACATTCATAAAGGACGATTACCTAGACGCAGTGATGAGATATGACATTGGAAGTAATACAAATAGCACAAGACAAATAACACAAGAATGCTTTCTACCATTTAAGGGAAAAGGTGTGATAATTTTACTTCTCATGTAACATACAGTTTTAAGGCTGAGAGTCATATTGGGAGTGGAAAGGGTTACCAAAACAAAAACCTCTTGAGGTTTTATGACAATCAAGCAGTTTCTAAATGATGTGAAAGAAAATAAATATAATATTATGAACGGTGGCGAGTTTTAGCTTTAGGGAACAAAATTTCAAATCACTCCCATTTCCTAAGCTTTAAGGAGGAGTCTGTGATTCTGCCATGTGCACAAACTTCCTCCCTCTGGTGTACATCCACTTGGAAGATGCATCTGCCATGCTAAAGCGTCCACATGAATACAAATAGAAATATAAATACAAATAATATCACTGACCATCACACGCAGAGGAAAATTGCTTTGCAAAAATGTCACCACCCGCTGTGTGTCTTTCTCCCGCTCAGTCCTTCGGAGGAGGCACATAGGAGAGAGAAAATGGTTCCCCTTGTTCTTTTAGTTCCCCAAAATGAGCCATAAGATATGGGTGTAAGAGATGCATTGAAGAAGGCACAGAGAGTCCCAAAGTCATGGGAAGAGCCTTTTGCCCTTGTGGGAAGTGGAAGCGGCCCCTTTGCAGTGGGGCTGAAGATGGCCGCTGAAATCCACTATAAAGGAAAGGCTCTGGGCCTCAGCCATTTGCCAAAGGGACTAGAGAGCTGTTTCCTAAAAGGCTCTTGTCTCTCCTTCAGTGGAAAACAGAGAACCGCTCTGAAGCCCCACAGCAATGTTACATGGTGAGGACTAGTGGCTCCAAGCCGTTGCTCTCCCGAGGAAAATGGCCGCCTGCTTCTCCCTCTCGCACAAGGGATGGTGTGTGGCAAAGGACTGCGCTGAGATGAGAACAGGGTGAAGAGGAAAGGCAGCGCTCTGCTCCTCATACCCAGGAGTTGCTGTTTACCATTATGGAAATCGGCGTGGGGCGAAACGGCCTTTTCTCATCCCACTGGAATGCCGCCCCAGTTCTTAATCAAGACAACCACCACCCTCTGTTACTGGAATTCCCCTCCAGAGAAAAGAGAAAACAATTTTCACAATACGTAATTAAACTGCGGAACTCCCTCCCACAGGAGACAGCTTAAAGATCTAGAGTGCCTAATAATAATAATAATAAGAAGAAGAAGAAGAAGAAGAAGAAGAAGAAGAAGAAGAAGAAGAAGAAGCAGCAGCTTCCAACAATAGATTATACTTAGCCAAATAGATTATACTTAGCCAAATTAGTGATGCCATGCCAAATTAGTGACGCCATGCCAAACTGTTGCCCAAAAAGTCCAGAGAGAAACTGTATAAAAGGCTTTTCCACCAGACCCTTGAAACATCTCCTCTCTCCTGTCACTTGGCTTCTCTATCACTTGGTAAGTTGTCTTTAACTGAATTTCTTCTTAGAGGAGAGAAGGAAGCAAGTGTTTGATTATGGAACAAAATAATTTTGAAATTTGGTTTGACTCAATTAGCTGTCAATTGAGAGACAAGAAGCAGTTTTGGGAAGAAGAACTCAAATCTCTACATCCTAGGAGTTGTGCTACTGGGATTGTTCAGGGCTCAACAGAAAATTTTAACCTAGAGTTGTAACCTAGAGCTTTTAGAAATGTGAAACTGGGTACTTTCATGGTTGGAGCCAGCTAGGAAAAGCAGATAGCAGCCGTGGTCCTGAGTGGTTTTGCAAAACCTTGCCTAGTGCTCCTGTTCCCTGTCTTTCTGGAGAAAGCTGCTCTGGCCATGGTCACACCTGCGGCTCATGTAGCATCTGAACTGGATTTTTGAGGCTCATTCTATGCAGGGCTGCCTTATTCCAGCCACACTGACCCTTTCTGGCATGAGGCAGGTCTGGCAGAGCCAGGTGCTCACCTGAAACCCTGGAAAGGGAATCCTTCTTTCTGGTGAACAGAGGTGGGGAACCTCTGGCGCTCCAGACATTGCCAAACTACAACCATCATCTTCTCCGCTTCCTGCAGCTGCTGAGATTTGTAGTTCAGATTCAAAGCGTTCCCCATTCCTGCTCGAGGGACGACGCTCTGCTAGATGGTCAGATGCATTAAAAGGAGCTCCGTGTCTTCTGAATGTAATGCTGAATGTGGGAAGGAGGCTTGGAACATCCAGTAAAATCTAGAGTAAATGGAGGTGCGGCATACTTAGCCAAATTAGTGGCACCACGCCAAATTGTTTGCTTGAAATCTCATGAGAAACCGTATAAAAGGGCCCACAATGTATGGCTTTTCCACCAGCTTTCCACCAGTTTCAGCACTTTCTGGAGAAAGCTGCTCTGGCCATTGTCACCTTTGCCCATTTTGCATTTCAACTGGACTGCTGATGCTCATTCTGGGTGGGGATGCCTTGTTCCAGCCACACTGAACCTTTCTTGGATGAAAGCAGTGGCGTAGCGTGGGGGGTGCAGGGGGGGCCGGCCGCACCGGGCGCAACATCTGGGGTTAGGACAAATCCACGGGTTAGGGGGCACAAATCCATGGGTTAGGGGGCGCAAATCCATGGGTTAGGGGGCGCAAATTACTTGCCTTGCCCCGGGTGCTGACAACCCACGCTACGCCACTGGATGAAAGGGCAAGTCCCATATGAAGAAAGGGTGCAGCGTTTGGAACTGTTCAGTTTAGAAAAAAGGTGAGTACAAAGCACATGATGGAAGTTTATAAAACTAGGCAGGGCAGGGAGAAGCTGAATAGATGGACTAGAATTCCTGGACGTTGGAAGATTTGGAAAATGAAAGTAGTACCTCTTCACGCACTGTGAAACTCCTTCCCACATGAGGTGGCGAGGGCAAGCAATTTGGGTGGCTTTCAAAGAGGTTTGGACAAATTCATGCAAGAGAGGGGTATTGCTGGCTACCAGCCACCATGGTTATGCTTTCCCCTCCACGATTGGAGGCACCAATGTTTCTGAACAACAGTTCTGGAAATCACAAGAGAGGAGAGGTCTCTTGTGTCTGATCCAGCCAGCTCTTCTTAGGTTCTTTTTAAAATTGTTGTTTAACCTGTCACCCATCCCTTTCCCTTGCGTCCCAGGGCAGGCTACAACATTAAACACTTAATGTTTCATTGGGAATCCACATCTTTCTGAAAGTATCCTTGAAAATGTTCTCATTTCAGGTTCTCCAAGACTCCTCCAAGATGTCCACTCTCAGCTTCAGTTTCAACCCTAAAGTGCTGATGATGGCAGAAAGGGGAGAAATTGCCCTTCCTTTTATTTTGCAAATATTAGTCGTTGACGCCGCGAAGTCTTGAGGATTTGCTTCTGCTGCTTAATTGGATATCCCAGATGTTCTCATGTTTAGAAGAGAATGCAGTTTTAATGTCACTCAGAATATGGACCCTAGAATAGCCCACCTTCCCCACCCTAAAGGAAAGCCCCCAGCTGGAAACTGAAATAACAAACCTGGAGATGGTTCGTAATCTCGGAGGCCAGCCAGGTCTCTGCGATGACAGGGATGCCATCTTTTCTGACATCCGTAGCCGCCCACGCCTCATCTTTGCTCTGTCCCACCTTACTCTTTCCTTACACATTTTCCTTCTAGCTCTGCTGACTGTGTATCTTTCCTCCATTTGCGCCAAGCAACCCTCAAGAGCTGCACATCTTCCTCTGAGGATTCCCGCCTGGGGCCCTTTTTAGCCGGCAGGGCCAGGGCAAAGGGAAGGATGAGATGCATTCCCTATGCAACCGTGAGATGAATTTTTACAGAGACCCTGGGAAGGCAGCTCAACCTGCAGGACTGTAGGAGGGTCTGTTAATTGGGGAGAAGGAGTTTGACCAGAATGAGGGATCAGAAAGGGGTGGCAGACAGGACGCAGGCTTGTCATGGAGAAACAGGCGCCCCCTTTGCAGCTGGAATCAGACAAAGCTGCCCAGATGCACAGACAGCAGAAAAATGGTTTTGCGGGTATCATCCTTAAAAGCCTGCCGGTGTGCGTGTCAACTGTCGGGACATTTCCATAGCTTCTGTTCAGTTATGAACCTGCTCCCTTGCTCCTGTATCCTGGAATCTGGACTTCTGAGCTTGCGCTAATAGCCTGAATAAAGATGCTTATCTTCCTTCCTTCCTTCCTCTTTTTTAAAAAAGCGTTTATTAATTTTCCAATAAGAACATCCAATTAACATAGCAAATCCAATCCAATAAAGATAAAAAACTAAAATAAAAAGGTCCAATTGTCTTCCAAATCTTATTTTTTTTTGACTTCCCACGGTCTGAATTCCAAAGCATTTCCCACATCCTCATAGTCCTGCCTCTTGTCGTCAGTGTTTTCACAATTCCATATCACGATTTTATCCGCCTTTCTTCCTTTCAAGCAAGAGTCGGGGCGTCTTTGGGGATGGGAGCCCAACGCCAGCCTTGCCTCCAGTCCTCCCAGTCCTCCCTGGAGACGCTGCTGGGGGTTGATCTTCTCTTTGCAAGACATGTGCTCTGCCAATGGAGTTTGATGCTCCTACTCATCGGGGGTGGTTTCCCTTGTTAATTAGTCGGTGCACTCATTAGCGCTTCTGAGGCATGAGATACACCTTTAAAAGCAATAGTAATGATAGATAACAGCTCAGTCTCGTGCAGGCAGCTCAGCACCTTTCATTACAGAGGGTGCCTTGCCAAGGAAGCATTTCCTCAGCTGTTCGTTTCTGATATGGAAGGGGGGGCGCATGCCTTCCTATTACTTTACACTGATGGCAGCTCTAAGGTCATCGATGGGGAAAGAAAGACCGGATATGCCGTTGTCTCTGACTTTGAAGTTTTAGAATCAAACCCAATTAACCCACAGTACAGCGCCCAAGCCGCGAATTAATTGCACTCATACGCCCTTGTGAAATTAGCGAAGGCAAAAGGACCACCATTTACACAGACAGCAAATACTGCTTCGGGCTGGTACACACGACCGGCCAAATCTGGCTCCAAAGGGGCTTCTTAACTGCCGCCGGCTCCCAAATTTCACATGCCGCCCTAATGGAGAGACTGCTAACAGCTATCCACTTACCCACCGCAATAGCTGTCGTCCATTGTAAGGCGCACACCAAAGGAAGGGATCCAGTCTCAAGGGGTAACAGACGGGCTGATAAAGCAGCCCAGATGGCTGCGCTTCGCCCCCCAAACAATGAATCCGAATTCCAAGCCTTACAGTTTCCTGTCGACATAGACCCTACACAAATATACAAATTGGCCTTAGAGGAGGAGAAAACCATGTGGGAATCTATAGGCGCTACTGAGCAAAATGGTATCTGGATCCTCCCCGATGGCAGGACTGTCCTTCCAAAAGCCTGGACTCCAAAATTGGTGAGGATCCTTCACCAACAAACACACTGGGGAAAGGAGAGGTTAATAGAGCATGTTAAGAGGTCCTGGTACGCTCCAGGAATAGCAGCCGCGGCTACAGCAGCCTCAAAGAACTGCATCACCTGTAACAACTTCAACCCCAAGCGTGAACCCAGGAAACCACCAGGGGCTACACCATGGGCCTTTGTCCCCTTTGAAAGTTTACAATTGGACTTTATCGATCTGCCCCAATGTCAGGGCTTCAAACATGCCCTAATCATAGTAGACCAATTCTCCTCCTGGGTGGAAGGATTCCCCTGCCGGAAAGCCACCGCTTCAGTAGTCGCTAGGGCCCTCCTACAGGACATTATTCCCCGATATGGAGTGCCCCGCCGCTTGGACAGCGACAGGGGAACTCATTTCACCGCTGAAGTAGTGCAATTAGTGGCCAGGGCTCTCCAAATAAAGTGGGATCTCCATACTCCATACCATCCACAATCCTCTGGCCAAGTAGAACATATGAACCAAGAGATAAAAATACAACTGGGAAAACTTTGCAGGCTCACAGGGCTGAAATGGGTAAATGCACTCCCACTGGTCCTCCATAACATACGCAGTGCCCCAACCGAACCTTTGAAACTTTCCCCGTTTGAACTCCTATTCGGGAGACCCCCTCCCATTTACAACACCTTATTTCCCCTCTCAGAACTCGAGGTGGGGGAAGCAGAACTCACTAACTATATTATTCAGCTCCAGACACAGCTCCAGCGCCTCCACCAGTACACGGCTATCGAAGGACAGAACCTACCCATCGACGTCCAAGCCCACTCTTTCCATCCAGGTGACTGGATCCTGGTCAAAGTTTATCAGAAACTACCCCTCCAGCCTGCTTGGGAAGGCCCCTACCAAGTGCTTCTGACCTCACCAACCGCCGTGAAAGTAGGAGAGAAAAACGCGTGGCTACACCACACGAGGTGCAAGGCGTCACCACCACCCCAGGAGACGCAGCAGAGCCTCGGAGAGAATTATACCTTCAAAACCCCACCTCCCTCACCGACCTCCTACATCGACGACAACGAGGAACAGACCGGACCAGATCGGGGCCAGAATCGGGCTCAACAGACCGGACCAGATCGGGACCAGAATCGGGCCCAACAGACCAGACCAGATCGGGGCCAGAATCGGGCTCAACAGACCGGACCAGATCGGGGCCAGAATCGGGCTCAACAGACGGGACCAGATCGGGGCCAGAATCGGGCCCAACAGACCGGACCAGATCGGGGCCAGAATCGGGCCCAACAGACCGGACCAGATCGGGGCCAGAATCGGGCTCAACAGACCGGACCAGATCGGGGCCAGAATCGGGCCCAACAGACCGGACCAGACGCCACATCATCCAACTGGACCTCCGAGATCATCCCAGACACCAACTCCATCAAATTACGCTTTAAACGGGTTTGACAGCTCGTTTGACAGTTCGTTTGACAGTTCGTTTGACAGCTCCGTAGACTGTTCTGCTCCCTACCTCCTGGCAGCTCACATGACAGTTCGTTTGACAGCTCGTTTGACAGTTCATTTGTCAGCTCCATAGACTGCCTCCTTCCCCGCTTCCCTCACAGCGGGTCTTGACAACTAGTTTGACAGCCCATTTAAAAATCCATTGAGCCTGTGCTCAACACTCCATTTCCACACTTGACAGCCCACCTCTTTCCCCTTCCAGCCTCTTGCGGCTGTGGACTGTGAACTCGAGACCGACCATGAACTTGATCCTCACCTTCCTTATCCTCATCACCCTGACTGGGATCTCAGCTTTTCCGCCGGACCATTGTACCGGACTACAAATGGACTATCACTTCTTGGATTACCACAGGGTCGATACCGGCAGAAAGTCCAACCCCGACAGAATGGGGGACTTTGACTTCTGCCTTCCAGAAGTCTCGGACCCTGCTGCGCCATTCGCTTGTACCCCGACTCACTGATAACGAATACTGGGAACTTTTTATTCGAGATAAGAACCTGCAACGCATCGGTCAGCTGCCCTCACCCTTGATCACTCCTACTACCAGCTGAAGTGCTATAATGGGACCTACCTTCTTTACGGCAATGGGGAAGTCTCACGGAGCCCAAATTGGACCGAGGCCTTGGGGTCACCCACGATTGGAGGGGAGCCGAGTACCTAGAAGGCTGGCACCACCCTGTGCACCCCTCACGCTCCCCCACATGGGACAATGTTGGGCCTCTGAGGTGTGGTGGCATTGCCAAGGATAGGCGGCTCCTCAACACTACTGACCCACTTCACCCATTCGGCACTGCACCCCGACAGCTTGGCACAGACCCCGCCTTCCCAGGAGAAGACCTTCTCTCATCCTGGGAACAAAACTCCTATATCAAACTCCTTAGCCAGGTGGCTAAAGAAGCACCCTACCCGGATTGTTGGATCTGCGTCCATGCATCCAGCCACCTTCAACAGAGTCTTCCCCTTGTTCCAGTGCCGGTGACTTTAGAGCAATTCCGTTCCGGAGATGTTACCTCCTGGAACCTAACCGCATTAAACCTGGCACATCAGTATCTGTATCTCACCGGCCCCACGAAAGGGCCCCTCTGCCGCAGCTTCACCGGAGAAGGGACCTTCATCGGATCCAGCACATGCAGCTCCGACCTGGAGATCCTAGCCACTGGCCAAGTCACTGTCACCGACATAGGGGGTTCCCAGACTTTCCCGAACCTCACCTTTGCCTGGGCCACTGTTGTCGGCCACCCCCTCACCTGGAAACCTCAACCCACGGACTTCATGTTATTGCAGGCTTTTGCTTCAGGCAGGATGGAATCCTACCTCAGCGGCTTATTCTGGGTATGTGGACACCGCGCGTACACCTGGGTAAGCCCACACATGTCTGGATCCTGTTTCGTAGGATACATCGTCCCGGGAATTAGGGTAGTCCCACATTTACCCCCTGGGAGACAGAGGAATAAAAGAGAGCAGAAGGAGCTGTCAGACCTCTCGGATGTTGCTGCAAATGGAGAGACCGTAGGCCGAGCCGTCTTCCCCGCCTATGGGGCAGGATCTAATCATGTGGACATTCTCCGACTTACTGACATCCTTCTCAAATTCATGCAAGAAGCGACCCAGATCACGGACTCCCTGATGTCGGAACTGTCTGAGGTAAGACAGCTGAGTTTGCAGACCAGGATTGCGATGGACTTTTTGCTGTCCAGCCAGGGGGGGACATGCGCCTTAATAGGCACAGAGTGTTGTACATATGTGACCGATCAATCCTTAAATATCACTGGACATTTAAATAACATTCATGAGCTAGCAGGGAGGCTAAACGATATACAACATGAAGGGCTATCTGATGTGGACTTGTGGGGTTGGTTGCCCAAGCTGGGATGGCTCTGACAATTGCTCAAAGCTATATTTTTTACTGTCCTTATTGTTGTCCTTTGTATTTCTATCCTCTGTTGTGCTATACATTGCATTACTCCTTGCCTCTCCCTCCTTCGCTGCCCTGCTCAACCTACCTCTTTCCCCCTTAGAGCCTATTCCCGCTCACAGGGCACCCCTACCTTCCCAGAGTACGTACAGATGAGACACTTGGGGGAAGGAGAATATGAGATTACTGAAATTTAGGGTGCGGAGAAAAGATTTGCAAGTTCTTACAGAACTTTAATTGCAAATCTATCTCCGAATGGGGGACTGATACGGAAGGGGGGGCGCATGCCTTCCTTCACCCTTCCGCCGGTCACCAGAGGGTCCGAGGCGATGACCTCAAGGGCACCCAGCCCTACGTCGACCCCTCAGCCCCCACACCGTTACACAAGCACCACACTCTACCCCAAGCCCCATAAATAAAGTGCCTTTCCCTTTCCTACACGGGTGAAATAAGCCCAAATTCTTATGCCTCTTTCCCGCTCTCTTTACTGTGGGTAGACCGTATGAAGCTGTATTCCCCATTCCTTTCAATGGCTGCGTTCTACCCAATCAGAACCATGCATTCGCTTTGCAGAGCTAGCTCAGCGAGCTCCTGCACGCCTCATTTAACCTCTTGACAAGCTGCTGACGGCTCCCCGCTGGAAGAACAATGGAACCGAAACTTGTGAACTCAGAAAAGTGTCAAATCTTGCTACAATGTATCTATTTTGTTTCCGACTTCAATCACCAATATAAAATGGACTAAAAGGGACTAAAATCCTTAAAAATTCGTATAAAATCAACCACAACTCCGATTTCCTTGCTTTTGGTGCCGATCAGCTCAGTCTCTTCAGGACTCCATGACACCTCCCCTGCCTCCATGATCCCTCAAGCGAGGTGTCACGTACTCAGGAAGACCCTAATCCGGTCAAATCGCTCTGCCCAGCCTTTCCTCCGGGCAATGCCAGGTGGCAGACTATACATACTTGGACCATTGTCTTCTCATCACCGGTACTCAGGAAGTGCTTATCTGCGCATATCTCCAGCTCTGCATATTCCCCCTCCCTCCTCTATATGTTAATCCTGTGTAACCCAACCTCTCTTTAATGTATTCATGATGTAACTATGATGTATTTTGCACTGCATTCTGGGACATGGAGGGAAGTTTTAAAAGTTCATGTCACTCCTTTCCCGGTGTTCAATCTCGCCTTGAACCTGTTGCGCAATAAACTTGGATCTTCTGCTGCTTCCTCCTGTCTCTGGCTGAGCTCATTTTTCCTCCACTGGGACCCGCGGACTTAGTCTGACAAGCTGGGTGGCAGAGTAACCCCGCACCCAGATTTTACCATAACAGTTTCTGAGGGGAAATTATGTTGTTCTCTAGAATAAGAAGGCAGCAAAAATGGATTTTGCAAGTCCTTGTGGTCATGAAAACACATATGCTTTGAGCCTGGGAGGATAAATACCTACCTACTTAATATTAATATATTCATTTCATGAGATTACTATACTGCTGGATTGTAATTAAAAAATTAATAATGCCGGAGGGGACAAGGGTTATCAAGCGAATGGTTGCTACTTGAAATCTTCCGTTTTACCTCCCTCCTTTTTTTACCTCAGAAAGGTTGCCTACAGCGGCAACATGGCTGCCCAGCCTCCTTTTTACCCCCTCAGTGCCTCAGAGCAGACACATGGCAGAAGGACTGAGGGTGTAGCCTTATGAGGCTTTGCCCTCGGGTGGGAAAAATATTTCGCCCGGGAAAGGGAAGTGGGAGTCAGCAGACACTCAAGGAATAGTTTCGGAGAAAGGGCTTTTATTTCTACCATCCATGAACTGGTAGAAGGAGCAAGTGTGATAAGTCACAAAAAGCATGCACGAGTTCACAATCATGTGCACAAGCATATATACCCCTTTCCAGTTCCCTCCTCCTTTCTCCTCCCTCAGGAGTCCTGCCCACGAGTTCCTCTGAGCATGAACAGAAAGCTGTATTTCCTTGACATCTGATAGGAGGGCGTTCCACAGGGCGGGAATATAATAATAATAATAATTTCTTAATTAATATCCCACCCATCTTGCTGGGTTTCCCCAGCCACTCTGGGCGGCTTACAATATATATAAAAACACAACTAAGCCTGAACTTTATATAAAAAGCACCCTTAACAGACTAGAATGTGGGGGGAGAGCACCCATTTCTGATTCACGAGGTGCCAAAATCTCTGGGGCTGGCCCGAGGGGCTCACCATGTGCAGATTTTCTGCCACTACCTTCTGGCATCTTCTTTAGTTCTTTTGCTAACTTATCTTTCACTTACTCTCTTCTTAGGGCAGGGAATGAAGGAATCACTTGGTTCCGAAGCAGATATTTCTTTGAGATTTTATTCTGCATGATTTGATGTCTATCGACAGATAAAATTCAGATTGGTGGAAAGAGACGTTCAAATCTCCATGCGCAACTGGGCGTGCCACTGGAATTGTTTAGGGCTCAAATGACATTTCACACAAATGGGAACTTAGACTTCCAGTTAGACTCTTAGAGATGCGAAGGTGGCCACCCTCGTGGGTTATTTTCCGTTTTTGTTTTCCAATTGATTTTGTTAAAGTTTGAAAGAAAATACATGTGTACTACCTTGAGCTTCTTGGAGGAGGAGGTGTGATATAAACCTGTTTTATAAACCAGGCTAGATGGGAGCTATTTTGCCTGACTTGAGCTGTGAAATTACTAACCATGGTATTATCCAGGGTCCTGAAAGAGATGACATAAAAATACAATCTTTACTTCAGTCTACATTAATTTCTTCTTTATTGAGAGTCTGTCATTGTTGGCTGGTTGAAGGAATGGATGACATTAGAGAATTCGCATATACTAGACCAGCGGTTCTCAACCTGTGGGTCCCCACGTGTGCAAAAGAGAGAGAACCTCAACAAAGAAAAAAGCTCACATTTCTACTTTTTCCCGTTATACAGAGTGGTCAAAAAATATCACGAAGAGGGATGGTACGATTGCCAGCTAAGTGTTTGACAAAGGGTTGATATTTCAATGATTGAGGAACTGTAGGGGGCATCCTGCTTATTTGTCGAATACAAACATGTTGACAATAGGATGGGAGAGGTTGATGGGTTTTACCAGGAGTCAGCAAACTTTTTCAGCAGGGGGCCAGTCCACTGTCCCTCAAACCTTGTGGGGGGCCGGACTATATAGTGAGCAAAAAGAAAAAAGAACCCCTATGCCCCACAAATAACCCAGAGATGCATTTTAAATAGAAGACACATTCTACTCATGTAAAAACACGCTGATTCCCGGACTGTCCACGGGCCGGACTTTGCCTACCCATGGTTTTACCTATCGGTGCGCCCATCCTGTTTCCTCCTCTCACTAAACTGCGGAACTCCCTCCCACAGGAGACAGCGATGGCCACCAATTTGGATGGCTTTGAAAGGCGATGAGGCAGTTTCGTGGAGGATAATAAGGCTACCAATGGCTCCTGGCCATGGAGCCTTCCTTCTCCCTCCTCCGCATTCTGCCTCTGGGTACCCACTGCTGGGAAATGCAGGCAAGCCTTTGTTTGGATGGAGGGGAGGTTGTAGCCTCTGCCTGCCCCTCCTCATTAAGGATATCCTCTTTATGGGATCCGGGGTGTGTGGATCCTGTCCAATGCCTGTCCCCCCCTCACAGTGCTACAATTCCCAGATTATTCAATGTTCCTTTATGTTTTTTAGGTGGGGTCTAGATGGTTATGTCTGGTGCTTACAGGAAGAAAGACAGGATTTATCGCTTTGGGCGTTGCGTTGACTCTACATCAGCATATTAACGAGGGTATGAATGGGAGTTTGGCCATGAATGAACTATTGTGAAATAAAGTCTTTGTTTTTTATGTTTGTGTGAGTGATTAGTTTAGCACTGTAGACTCAGTAGGTGGCACTGTGGTGTTGCCAAATATGAAGTACAGATACATTCGCATATGTAGTGGCAGGAAGATACACTTTGACACTTTACAAGATTAGGAGCAGTTTCATACTTATAGAAAAAAGATATACTCATACATAGAAACAGCGATGCACTGAATACATTGTGATATATACATTGTGATACATTCATAAAGGACGATTACCTAGACGCAGTGATGAGATATGACATTGGAAGTAATACAAATAGCACAAGACAAATAACACAAGAATGCTTTCTACCATTTAAGGGAAAAGGTGTGATAATTTTACTTCTCATGTAACATACAGTTTTAAGGCTGAGAGTCATATTGGGAGTGGAAAGGGTTACCAAAACAAAAACCTCTTGAGGTTTTATGACAATCAAGCAGTTTCTAAATGATGTGAAAGAAAATAAATATAATATTATGAACGGTGGCGAGTTTTAGCTTTAGGGAACAAAATTTCAAATCACTCCCATTTCCTAAGCTTTAAGGAGGAGTCTGTGATTCTGCCATGTGCACAAACTTCCTCCCTCTGGTGTACATCCACTTGGAAGATGCATCTGCCATGCTAAAGCGTCCACATGAATACAAATAGAAATATAAATACAAATAATATCACTGACCATCACACGCAGAGGAAAATTGCTTTGCAAAAATGTCACCACCCGCTGTGTGTCTTTCTCCCGCTCAGTCCTTCGGAGGAGGCACATAGGAGAGAGAAAATGGTTCCCCTTGTTCTTTTAGTTCCCCAAAATGAGCCATAAGATATGGGTGTAAGAGATGCATTGAAGAAGGCACAGAGAGTCCCAAAGTCATGGGAAGAGCCTTTTGCCCTTGTGGGAAGTGGAAGCGGCCCCTTTGCAGTGGGGCTGAAGATGGCCGCTGAAATCCACTATAAAGGAAAGGCTCTGGGCCTCAGCCATTTGCCAAAGGGACTAGAGAGCTGTTTCCTAAAAGGCTCTTGTCTCTCCTTCAGTGGAAAACAGAGAACCGCTCTGAAGCCCCACAGCAATGTTACATGGTGAGGACTAGTGGCTCCAAGCCGTTGCTCTCCCGAGGAAAATGGCCGCCTGCTTCTCCCTCTCGCACAAGGGATGGTGTGTGGCAAAGGACTGCGCTGAGATGAGAACAGGGTGAAGAGGAAAGGCAGCGCTCTGCTCCTCATACCCAGGAGTTGCTGTTTACCATTATGGAAATCGGCGTGGGGCGAAACGGCCTTTTCTCATCCCACTGGAATGCCGCCCCAGTTCTTAATCAAGACAACCACCACCCTCTGTTACTGGAATTCCCCTCCAGAGAAAAGAGAAAACAATTTTCACAATACGTAATTAAACTGCGGAACTCCCTCCCACAGGAGACAGCTTAAAGATCTAGAGTGCCTAATAATAATAATAATAATAAGAAGAAGAAGAAGAAGAAGAAGAAGCAGCTTCCAACAATAGATTATACTTAGCCAAATAGATTATACTTAGCCAAATTAGTGATGCCATGCCAAATTAGTGACGCCATGCCAAACTGTTGCCCAAAAAGTCCAGAGAGAAACTGTATAAAAGGCTTTTCCACCAGACCCTTGAAACATCTCCTCTCTCCTGTCACTTGGCTTCTCTATCACTTGGTAAGTTGTCTTTAACTGAATTTCTTCTTAGAGGAGAGAAGGAAGCAAGTGTTTGATTATGGAACAAAATAATTTTGAAATTTGGTTTGACTCAATTAGCTGTCAATTGAGAGACAAGAAGCAGTTTTGGGAAGAAGAACTCAAATCTCTACATCCTAGGAGTTGTGCTACTGGGATTGTTCAGGGCTCAACAGAAAATTTTAACCTAGAGTTGTAACCTAGAGCTTTTAGAAATGTGAAACTGGGTACTTTCATGGTTGGAGCCAGCTAGGAAAAGCAGATAGCAGCCGTGGTCCTGAGTGGTTTTGCAAAACCTTGCCTAGTGCTCCTGTTCCCTGTCTTTCTGGAGAAAGCTGCTCTGGCCATGGTCACACCTGCGGCTCATGTAGCATCTGAACTGGATTTTTGAGGCTCATTCTATGCAGGGCTGCCTTATTCCAGCCACACTGACCCTTTCTGGCATGAGGCAGGTCTGGCAGAGCCAGGTGCTCACCTGAAACCCTGGAAAGGGAATCCTTCTTTCTGGTGAACAGAGGTGGGGAACCTCTGGCGCTCCAGACATTGCCAAACTACAACCATCATCTTCTCCGCTTCCTGCAGCTGCTGAGATTTGTAGTTCAGATTCAAAGCGTTCCCCATTCCTGCTCGAGGGACGACGCTCTGCTAGATGGTCAGATGCATTAAAAGGAGCTCCGTGTCTTCTGAATGTAATGCTGAATGTGGGAAGGAGGCTTGGAACATCCAGTAAAATCTAGAGTAAATGGAGGTGCGGCATACTTAGCCAAATTAGTGGCACCACGCCAAATTGTTTGCTTGAAATCTCATGAGAAACCGTATAAAAGGGCCCACAATGTATGGCTTTTCCACCAGCTTTCCACCAGTTTCAGCACTTTCTGGAGAAAGCTGCTCTGGCCATTGTCACCTTTGCCCATTTTGCATTTCAACTGGACTGCTGATGCTCATTCTGGGTGGGGATGCCTTGTTCCAGCCACACTGAACCTTTCTTGGATGAAAGCAGTGGCGTAGCGTGGGGGGTGCAGGGGGGGCCGGCCGCACCGGGCGCAACATCTGGGGTTAGGACAAATCCACGGGTTAGGGGGCACAAATCCATGGGTTAGGGGGCGCAAATCCATGGGTTAGGGGGCGCAAATTACTTGCCTTGCCCCGGGTGCTGACAACCCACGCTACGCCACTGGATGAAAGGGCAAGTCCCATATGAAGAAAGGGTGCAGCGTTTGGAACTGTTCAGTTTAGAAAAAAGGTGAGTACAAAGCACATGATGGAAGTTTATAAAACTAGGCAGGGCAGGGAGAAGCTGAATAGATGGACTAGAATTCCTGGACATTGGAAGATTTGGAAAATGAAAGTAGTACCTCTTCACGCACTGTGAAACTCCTTCCCACATGAGGTGGCGAGGGCAAGCAATTTGGGTGGCTTTCAAAGAGGTTTCGACAAATTCATGCAAGAGAGGGGTATTGCTGGCTACCAGCCACCATGGTTATGCTTTCCCCTCCACAATTGGAGGCACCAATGTTTCTGAACAACAGTTCTGGAAATCACAAGAGAGGAGAGGTCTCTTGTGTCTGATCCAGCCAGCTCTTCTTAGGTTCTTTTTAAAATTGTTGTTTAACCTGTCACCCATCCCTTTCCCTTGCGTCCCAGGGCAGGCTACAACATTAAACACTTAATGTTTCATTGGGAATCCACATCTTTCTGAAAGTATCCTTGAAAATGTTCTCATTTCAGGTTCTCCAAGACTCCTCCAAGATGTCCACTGTCAGCATGGGATTCAACCCTAAAGGGCTGATGATGTCAGTCATGGAACCAATATTCCTTCCTTTTCGTTTTCGAACATTAGTCGTTGACGTCATGATGTTTTGAGGATTTGCTTCTGTTGCTTAATTGGATATCCGAAATGTTCTCATGTTTAGAAGAGAATGCAGTTTTAATGTCACTCAGAATATGGACCCTAGAATAGCCCACGTTCCCCACCCTAAAGGAAAGCCCCCAGCTGGAAACTGAAATAACAAACCTGGAGATGGTTCGTAATCTCGGAGGCCAGCCAGGTCTCTGCGATGACAGGGATGCCATCTTTTCTGACATCCGTAGCCGCCCATGCCTCATCTTTGCTCTGTCCCACCTTACTCTTTCCTTACACATTTTCCTTCCAGCTCTGCTGACTGTGTATCTTTCCTCCATTTGCGCCAAGCAACCCTCAAGAGCTGCACATCTTCCTCTGAGGATTCCCCTCTGGGGCCCTTTTTAGCCGGCAGGGCCAGGGCAAAGGGAAGGATGAGATGCATTCCCTATGCAACCGTGAGATGAATTTTTACAGAGACCCTGGGAAGGCAGCTCAACCTGCAGGACTGTAGGAGGGTCTGTTAATTGGGGAGAAGGTGTTTGACCAGAAAGAGGGATCAGAAAGGGGTGGCAGGCAGGACGCAGGCTTGTCACGGAGAAACAGGCGCCCCCTTTGCAGCTGGAATCAGACAAAGCTGCCCAGATGCACAGACAGCAGAAAAATGGTTTTGCGGGTATCATCCTTAAAAGCTTGCCGGTGTGCGTGTCAACTGTTGGGACATTTCCATAGCTTCTGTTCAGTTATGAACCTGCTCCCTTGCTCCTGTATCCTGGAATCTGGGCTTCTGAGCTTGCGCTAATAGCCTGAATAAAGATGCTTTTCTTCCTTCCTTCCTTCCTTCCTCTTTTTTAAAAAAGCGTTTATTAATTTTCCAATAAGAACATCCAATTAACATAGCAAATCCAATCCAATAAAGATAAAAAACTAAAATAAAAAGGTCCAATTGTCTTCCAAATCTTATTTTTTTTGACTTCCCACGGTCTGAATTCCAAAGCATTTCCCACATCCTCATAGTCCTGCCTCTTGTCGTCAGTGTTTTCACAATTCCATATCACGATTTTATCCGCCTTTCTTCCTTTCAAGCAAGAGTCGGGGCGTCTTTGGGGATGGGAGCCCAACGTCAGCCTTGTCTCCAGTCCTCCCAGTCCTCCCTGGAGACGCTGCTGGGGGTTGATCTTCTCTTTGCAAGACATGTGCTCTGCCAACGGAGTTTGATGCTCCTACTCATCGGGGGTGGTTTCCCTTGTTAATTAGTCGGTGCACTCATTAGCGCTTCTGAGGCATGAGATACACCTTTAAAAGCAATAGTAATGATAGATAACAGCTCAGTCTCGTGCAGGCAGCTCGGCACCTTTCATTACAGAGGGTGCCTTGCCAAGGAAGCATTTCCTCAGCTGTTCATTTCTGAGGGGAAATTATGTTGTTCTCTAAAATTTGGGTCGGTATGGAAAGTGTCTCCTGAAAGCAGACAGTTCCAAAAAAAAAGGGAAACCCCAAGTCCTGGGAAATACTGCTGGCCTCACACTCTGAGGCTGATCAGTTGCTTCTAAATTATCAACTCATGGTTTGGGGATTAATTAGGGTTGCCGTATTCCCCAAAGTGAAAATCTGGACAGAGCTGTTGAGCTGCTTTTTTTCATGAGGCGTTTCACAGTTGTTGAGGTGTTTCTTGTTTGTTTTGTTTGAACATCTGGAAAAGCTCTGGGGGCTTGCTTTGTTATTATTATTATTAAACTTGCCATACGTCTAGATTTTCCCGGACATTCAGCAAGAATCTGCCCAGACGACATTTTGCTTAGCGTTTCCCGGACGTATGACAGCCCTAGAATAAGAAGGCAGCAAAAATGGATTTTGCAAGTCCTTGTGGTCATGAAAACACATATGCTTTGAGCCTGGGAGGATAAATAGCTACTTACTCAATATTAATTTATTCATTTCATGAGATTACTCTACTGCTGGATTGTAATAAAAAAGTTAATAAAGCCGGAGGGGACAAGGGTTATCAAGCGAATGGTTGCTACTTGAAATCTTCCGTTTTCCCTCCTTTTTTTTTTTTACCTCAGGAAGGCCGCCCCCAGCGGCAACATGGCTGCCCCAGCCTCCTTTTTACCCCCTCAGTGCCTCAGAGCAGACACGTGGCAGAAGGCTGACTCCTCTATTCTTCTAGCAGATTAGAATCCAAGTGATCAAATAAAACACATATAGTTTGTGGTTGTGGTTGTTTTCTGAGGCGTGGAGAACAACAGCAGCAAAAATTAAACAAGGGTCCATAGTGGTGGTGGCATTTATCAAACAAATGGCTCCTACTTCAAATCCTTCTGCAAAAAAATCGAGCCTCTTCTGTTTTTCCTCTTCCCCCCATTTTTTTACCTCAGGAATGTCAGCCCACAAAAGTGTGGCTGCTCCAGTCTACATTTCCCCCTCAGTCCTTCAGAGGAGCCATAAGAGAGAGGGGAAATGATGGCTCCCCTCAGCCTTTAGGTCCCTGAAATGAGCCACTTCCCCTCACAAGGGCTGAAATGGCCTCAGATGTGCAGTGAAGAAGTCACAAAGAGTCCTATCGTGGTGGTAAGGACCCTCTGCCTCCCTGTGGGAAGCGGAAGCGGCCCTTTGGCTCTGGGGCTCAAGATGGCGGCTGGAATCCATTACTGTATGAAGGAAAGGCTCTGGGCCTCAGTCGTTTGCCACGGGGAACAGAGAGATGTTCCCTAAGAGGCTGGTGTCTCTCCTTCTGGGGAAGTCAGAGAACTCCTCTAAAGGCCCATACATACCCTCCAACATTTCTCCAATGAAAATAGAGACATCCTATTCCATGATGATGATGATGATGATGATGCCTCTCCCATCTGACTGGGTTGCCCCAGCAGTTCTCGGTGGCTTCCAACATATATAAACATTCGACATTAAAAAACTTCCCTATACAGTGCTGCCTTTAGGTGTCTCCTAAATGTTGCACAGTTCCTTATCTTCCTGGCTCAGGGGTTGCATAACTCCCTACCCATGAGCTATAAGATATGGGCGTAAGAGATGCATTGAAGAAGGCACAGAGAGTCCCATAGTCATGAAAAGAGCCTTCTTCCCTTGTGGGAAGCGGCCCTTTTGCTGCGGGGCTCAAGATGGCCGCTGGAATCCACTGTAAAGGAAAGGCTCTGGGCCTCAGCCATTTGCCACAGGGACTAGAGAGCTCTTTCCTAAAAGGCTCTTGTCTCTCCTTCAGTGGAAAACAGAGAACTGCTCTGAAGCCCCAAAGCAATGTTACATGGAGAGAACTAGTGGCTCCAAGCCGTTGCTCTCCCGAGGAAAATGGCCGCCTGCTTCTCCCTCAGCAGATAGTTTTATTGCAGCATCAGCAGAATGTCTTTACTGCAGAGTGGTCTTAAATTACGTATGGCCACAAGCTTTCTAATTTCTATGCCCCTAAACCAGGCATAGGCAAACTCGGCCCTACAGATGTTTAGGGACTACAACTCCCACCATCCCTAGCTCACAGGACCAGTGGTCAGGGATGATGGGAGTTGTAGTCCCAAAACATCTGGAGAGCCGAGTTTGCCTATGCCTGCCCTAACTGCTGACTGTTCCTTCATATAAGGCCAAGTCAGTTTCTTATCTGATAAAGACAGGTGCTTAACCAACAGGTATATGGACATGTTCATGTTCACAGCCGCTAGCTACATCCTGGGTACCTTGCAATGTGTACCTTGCAAAATTCTTGTGGTTTAATTTATCACCCTAAGCGATCAGCTTCGCTTCTATGCTCAGTAGCCTAGCAGGCATATGTCTCTCTGTCTGTCTGTCTGTCTGTTTGTTTATTTGTTTCTTTTATGAGAGGCAAATAAAGAATAAAAAGGGAATCAATAATTGCTAATGTTAAGGTAAAGAATTGCTTAGAAGCATCTTGTGCAAACATGGCCAAGCTATAGATTACTGAAATGTGTGTGCTCAAATAGATGTTTAAATAAAACATAAACAACAAATAGGCAACAATATATTATTTCTCACATCTTCTGAGAAGCAGGACCAGAGCGCAACAGCAATGCTCTTCCCAGAGGCATAATGCAGAGGAGGAGAAGGCAGGCTCCATGGCCAGTAGCCATTGGTAGCCTTATTATCCTCCACAAAACTGCCTCATCGCCTTTGAGACTCATCCAAATTGGTGGCCGTCGCTGTCTCTTGTGGAAGGGAGTTCCGCAGTTTAATTATGTATTATGAAAATTGTTTTCTCTTTTCTATGGAGGCGTCTGCCTTTGGGGGGATTCCAGTAACAGAGGGTGGTGGTTGTCTTGATTAAGAACTGGGGCGGCATTCCAGTGGGATGAGAAAAGGCCGTTTCGCCCCACGCCGATTTCCATAATGGTAAACAGCAACTCCTGGGTATGAGGAGCAGAGCGCTGTCCTTCCTCTTCACCCTGTTCTCATCTCAGCGCAGTCCTTTGCCACACACCAACCCTTGTGCGAGAGGGAGAAGCAGGCAGCCATTTTCCTCAGGCTTAGAGCCCCTATTCCTCGCCATGTAACGTTGCTGTGGGGCTTCAGAGCGGTTCTCTGTTTTCCGCTGAAGGAGAGACAAGAGCCTTTTAGGAAACAGCTCTCTAGTCCCTTTGGCAAACGGCTGAGGCCCAGAGCCTTTCCTTTACAGTGGATTTCAGCGGCCATCTTCAGCCCCACAGCAAAAGGGCCGCTTCCGCTTCCCACAGAGGCAAAAGGCTCTTCCCATGACTATGGGACTCTCTGTGCCTTCTTCAATGCATCTCTTACGCCCATATCTTATAGCTCATTTCGGGGAACTAAAAGAACAAGGGAACCATTTCCTCTCTCCTATGTGCCTCCTCCAAAGGACTGAGGGTGTAGCCTTATGAGGCTTTGCCCTCGGGTGGGAAAAATTTTGCTCCCGGGAAAGGGAAGTGGGAGTCAACAGACACTCAAGGAATAGTTTCGGAGAAAAGGCTTTTATTTCTACCATCCATGAACTGGTAGAAGGAGCAAGTGTGATAAGTCACAAAAAGCATGCACGAGTTCACAATCATGTGCACAAGCATATATACCCCTTTCCAGTTCCCTCCTCCTTTCTCCTCCCTCAGGAGTCCTGCCCACGAGTTCCTCTGAGCATGAACAGAAAGCTGTATTTCCTTGACATCTGATAGGAGGGCGTTCCACAGGGCGGGAATATAATAATAATAATAATTTCTTAATTAATATCCCACCCATCTTGCTGGGTTTCCCCAGCCACTCTGGGCGGCTTACAATATATATAAAAACACAACAAAGCCTGAACTTTATATAAAAAGCACCCTTAACAGACTAGAATGTGGGGGGAGAGCACCCATTTCTGATTCACGAGGTGCCAAAATCTCTGGGGCTGGCCCGAGGGGCTCACCATGTGCAGATTTTCTGCCAGTACCTTCTGGCATCTACTTCAGTTCTTTTGCTAACTTATCTTTCACTTACTCTCTTCTTAGGGCAGGGAATGAAGGAATCACTTGGTTCCGAAGCAGATATTTATTTGAGATTTTATTCAGCATGATTTGATGTCTATCGACAGATAAAATTCAGATTGGTGGAATAGACGTTCAAATCTCCATGCGCAACTGGGCGCGCCACTGGAATTGTTTAGGGCTCAAATGACATTTCACACAAATGGGAACTTAGACTTCCAGTTAGACTCTTAGAGATGCGAAGGTGGCCACCCTCGTGGGTTATTTTCCATTTTTGTTTTCCAATTGATTTTGTTAAAGTTTGAAAGAAAATACATGTGTACTACCTTGAGCTTCTTGGAGGAGGAGGTGTGATATAAACCTGGTTTATAAACCGCGCTAGGTGGGAGCTATTTTGCCTGACTTGAGCTGTGAAATTACTAACCATGGTATTATCCAGGGTCCTGAAAGAGATGACATAAAAATACAGTCTTTACTTCAGTCTACATTAATTTCTTCTTTATTGAGAGTCTGTCATTGTTGGCTGGTTGAAGGAATGGATGACATTAGAGAATTCGCATATTCTAGACCTGCGGTTCTCAACCTGTGGGTCCCCACGTGTGCAAAAGAGAGAGAACCTCAAACAAAGAAAAAAGCTCACATTTATACTTTTTCCCATTATACAGAGTGGTTAAAAAATGTCACGAAGAGGGATGGTACGATTGCCAGCTAAGTGTTTGACAAAGGGTTGATATTTCAGTGATTGAGGAACTGTAGGGGGCATCCTGCTTATTTGTCGAATACAAACATGTTGACAATAGGGTGAGAGAGGCTGATGGGTTTTACCAGGGGTCAGCAAACTTTTTCAGCCGGGGGCCAGTCCACTGTCCCTCAAACCTTGTGGGGGGCTGGACTATATTGTGAGAAAAAAGAACCCCTATGCCCCACAAATAACCCAGAGATGCATTTTAAATAGAAGACACATTCTACTCATGTAAAAACACGCTGATTCCCGGACTGTCCACGGGCCGGACTTTGCCTACCCATGGTTTTACCTATCGGTGCGCCCATCCTGTTTCCTCCTCTCACTAAACTGCGGAACTCCCTCCCACAGGAGACAGCGATGGCCACCAATTTGGATGGCTTTGAAAGGCGATGAGGCAGTTTCGTGGAGGATAATAAGGCTACCAATGGCTCCTGGCCATGGAGCCTTCCTTCTCCCTCCTCCGCATTCTGCCTCTGGGTACCCACTGCTGGGAAATGCAGGCAAGCCTTTGTTTGGATGGAGGGGAGGTTGTAGCCTCTGCCTGCCCCTCCTCATTAAGGATATCCTCTTTATGGGATCCGGGGTGTGTGGATCCTGTCCAATGCCCATCCCCCCCTCACAGTGCTACAATTCCCAGATTATTCAATGTTCCTTTATGTTTTTTAGGTGGGGTCTAGATGGTTATGTCTGGTGCTTACAGGAAGGAAGACAGGATTTATCGCTTTGGGCGTTGCGTTGACTCTACATCAGCATATTAACGAGGGTATGAATGGGAGTTTGGCCATGAATGAACTATTGTGAAATAAAGTCTTTGTTTTTTATGTTTGTGTGAGTGATTAGTTTAGCACTGTAGACTCAGTAGGTGGCACTGTGGTGTTGCCAAATATGAAGTACAGATACATTCGCATATGTAGTGGCAGGAAGATACACTTTGACACTTTACAAGATTAGGAGCAGTTTCCTACTTATAGAAAAAAGATATACTAATATATAGAAACAGCGATGCACTGAATACATTGTGATATATACATTGTGATACATTCATAAAGGACGATTACATAGACGCAGTAATGAGATATGACATTGGAAGTAATACAAATAGCACAAGACAAATAACACAAGAATGCTTTCTACCATTTAAGGAAAAAGGTGTGATAATTTTACTTCTCATGTAACATACAGTTTTAAGGACAAAGAGCAACCGATCACGTGAGAAAGTAGATTTGGGCTGAGAGTCATATTGGGAGTGGAAAGGGTTACCAAAACAAAAACCTCTTGAGGTTTTATGACAATCAAGCAGTTTCTAAATGATGTGAAAGAAAATAAATATAATATTATGAACGGTGGCGAGTTTTAGCTTTAGGGAACAAAATTTCAAATCACTCCCATTTCCTAAGCTTTAAGGAGGAGTCTGTGATTCTGCCATGTGCACAAACTTCCTCCCTCTGGTGTACATCCACTTGGAAGATGCACCTGCCATGCTAAAGCGTCCACATGAATACAAATAGAAATATAAATACAAATAATATCACTGAACATCACACGCAGAGGAAAATTGCTTTGCAAAAATGTCACCACCTGCTGTGTGTCTCCCCCCCCCCAGCCCTTTGGAGGAGGCGCATAGGAGAGAGAAAATGGTTCCCCTTGTTCTTTTACTTTCCTGAAATGAGCCATAAGATATGGGCGTAAGAGATGCATTGAAGAAGGCACAGAGAGTCCCAAAGTCATGGGAAGAGCCTTTTGCCCTTGTGGGAAGCGGAAGCGGCCCTTTTGCTGTGGGGCTGAAGATGGCCGCTGCAATCCACTGTAAAGGAAAGGCTCTGGGCCTCAGCCGTTTGCCAAAGGGACTAGAGAGCTGTTTCCTAAAAGGCTCTTGTCTCTCCTTCAGTGGAAAACAGAGAACCGCTCTGAAGCCCCACAGCAATGTTACATGGTGAGGACTAGTGGCTCCAAGCCGTTGCTCTCCCAAGGAAAATGGCCGCCTGCTTCTCCCTCTCGCACAAGGGATGGTGTGTGGCAAAAGACTGCGCTGAGATGAGAACAGGGTGAAGAGGAAGGGCAGCGCTCTGCTCCTCATACCCAGGAGTTGCTGTTTACCATTATGGAAATTGGCGTGGGGCGAAACGGCCTTTTCTCATCCCACTGGAATGCCGCCCCAGTTCTTAATCAAGAAAACCACCACCCTGTCTTACTGGAATTCCCCTCCAGAGAAAAGAGAAAACAATTTTCACAATACGTAATTAAACTGCGGAACTCCCTCCCACAGGAGACAGCTTAAAGATCTAGAGTGCCTAATAATAATAATAATAATAATCAGCTTCCAACAATAGATTATACTTAGCCAAATAGATTATACTTAGCCAAATTAGTGATGCCATGCCAAATTAGTGACGCCATTCCAAACTGTTGCCCAAAAAGTCCAGAGAGAAACTGTATAAAAGGCTTTTCCACCAGACCCTTGAAACATCTCCTCTCTCCTGTCACTTGGCTTCTCTATCACTTGGTAAGTTGTCTTTAACTGAATTTCTTCTTAGAGGAGAGAAGGAAGGAAGTGTTTGATTATGGAACAAAATAATTTTGAAATTTGGTTTGACTCAATTAGCTGTCAATTGAGAGACAAGAAGCAGTTTTGGGAAGAAGAACTCAAATCTCTACATCCTAGGAGTTGTGCTACTGGGATTGTTCAGGGCTCAACAGAAAATTTTAACCTAGAGTTGTATTGGGGCTTTTAGAAATGTGAAACTGGGTACTTTCATGGTTGGAGCCAGCTAGGAAAAGCAGATAGCAGCCGTGGTCCTGAGTGGTTTTGCAAAACCTTGCCTAGTGTCCCTGTTCCCTGTCTTTCTGGAGAAAGCTGCTCTGGCCATGGTCACACCTGCGGCTCATGTAGCATCTGAACTGGATTTTTGAGGCTCACTCTATGCAGGGCTGCCTTATTCCAGCCACACTGACCCTTTCTGGCATGAGGCAGGTCTGGCAGAGCCAGGTGCTCCCCTGAAACCCTGGAAAGGGAATCCTTCTTTCTGGTGAACAGAGGTGGGGAACCTCTGGCGCTCCAGACATTGCCAAACTACAACCATCATCTTCTCCGCTTCCTGCAGCTGCTGAGATTTGTAGTTCAGATTCAAAGCGTTCCCCATTCCTGCTCGAGGGACGACGCTCTGCTAGATGGTCAGATGCATTAAAAGGAGCTCCGTGTCTTCTGAATGTAATGCTGAATGTGGGAAGGAGGCTTGGAACATCCAGTAAAATCTAGAGTAAATGGAGGTGCGGCATACTTAGCCAAATTAGTGGCACCACGCCAAATTGCTTGCTTGAAATCTCATGAGAAACCGTATAAAAGGGCCCACAATGTATGGCTTTTCCACCAGCTTTCCACCAGTTTCAGCACTTTCTGGAGAAAGCTGCTCTGGCCATGGTCACCTTTGCCCATTTTGCATTTCAACTGGACTGCTGATGCTCATTCTGGGTGGGGATGCCTTGTTCCAGCCACACTGAACCTTTCTTGGATGAAAGCAGTGGCGTAGCGTGGGGGGTGCAGGGGGGGCCGGCCGCACCGGGCGGAACATCTGGGGTTAGGGCAAATCCACGGATTAGGGGGCACAAATCCACGGGTTAGGGGGCGCAAATCCACGGGTTAGGGGCCGCAAATTACTTGCCTTGCCCCGGGTGCTGACAACCCACGCTACGCCACTGGATGAAAGGGCAAGTCCCACATGAAGAAAGGGTGCAGCGTTTGGAACTGTTCAGTTTAGAAAAAAGGTGAGTACGAGGCACATGATGGAAGTTTATAAAACTAGGCAGGGCAGGAAAATGGCCGCCTGCTTCTCCCTCTCGCACAAGGGTTGTTGTTGAGTTGTTTAGCCGTGTCCGCCTCTTCGTGACCCCCTGGACCAGAGCACGCCAGGCACTCCTGTCTTCCATTGCCTCCCACAGTTTGGTCAAACTCATGCTGGTAGCTTTGAGAACACTGTCCAACCATCTCATCCTCTGTCATCCCCTTCTCCTTGCACCCTCCATCTTTCCCAACATCAGAGTCTTTTCCAGGGAGTCTTCTCTTCTCATGAGGTGGCCAAAGTGTCTCCTAAATGTTGCACAGTTCCTTATCTTCCTGGCTCAGGGGTTGCATAACTCCCTACCCATGAGCTATAAGATATGGGCGTAAGAGATGCATTGAAGAAGGCACAGAGAGTCCCATAGTCATGGGAAGAGCCTTCTTCCCTTGTGGGAAGCGGCCCTTTTGCTGCGGGGCTCAAGATGGCCGCTGGAATCCACTGTAAAGGAAAGGCTCTGGGCCTCAGCCGTTTGCCATAGGGACTAGAGAGCTATTTCCTTGCCACCTCCCTAAGAGGCCCTTGTCTCTCCTTCAGTGGAAAACAAACTGCTCTGAAGCCCCACAGCAATGTTGCATGGAGAGGACTAATGTCTCCAAGCCGTTGCTCTCCCAAGGAAAATGGCCGCCTGCTTCTCCCTCTCGCACAAGGGTTGTTGTTGATTTGTTTAGCCGTGTTCGCCTCTTCGTGACCCCCTGGACCAGAGCACGCCAGGCACTCCTGTCTTCCATTGCCTCCCACAGTTTGGTCAAACAGTTTTTCCCACCATCTCATCCTCTGTCATCCCCTTCTCCTTGCACCCTCCATCTTTCCCAACATCAGGGTCTTTTCCAGGGAGTCTTCTCTTCTCATGAGGTGGCCAAAGTATTGGAGCCTCAGCTTCAGGATCTGTCCTTCCACTCAGGGCTGATTTCCTTAAGAATTGACAGGTTTGATCTACTTGCAGTCCATGGGACTCTCAAGAGTCTCCTCCAGCACCAGAATTCAAAAGCATCGATTCTTCGGCGATCAGCCTTCTTGGTCCAGCTCTCACTTCCATACATCACTACTGGGAAAACCATACCTTTAACTATATGGACCTTTGTTGGCAAGGTGGTTTCTCTGCTTTTTAAGTGTGTGGCAAAGGACTGCGCTGAGATGAGAACAGGGTGCAAAGGAAGGGCAGCGCTCTGCTCCTCATACCGTGAAGAGCCGGCCCTACCATTGGGCAGAGTGAAACAGAGGACAATGGGGGAAACTTGTGGTGGCCCCACAGGACCATTTCTTCTTTATTTGATAATAATTTTTATTAGTTTTCAATTACAATAACCCACTGCTTTTTTTCCCTGCGGGGATGCAGTGGTACGCATACCCCTAAACATTTTGTGAATCTAAGTTTGCCTCATTGAGGAGCAGTCTTTCAATATGAGTAGGAAAATGAGAGTGCCCCTAAACATAATCCAATAATAGCCTCATTATAAAAATGCCAAATTAGAATACAATTACTAATACCAATCCTTCAGATACCAAATTATATAATGTAAATGGCCCCCCGGCTTGTTAGAATTGATGATTTACTTTATTTCTGCGTTCTGTAAAGGAAAGGCTCTGGGCCTCAGCCATTTGCCAAAGGGACTAGAGAGCTGTTTCCTAAAAGGCTCTTGTCTCTCCTTCAGTGGAAAACAGAGAACCGCTCTGAAGCCCCACAGCAATGTTACATGGTGAGGACTAGTGGCTCCAAGCCGTTGCTCTCCCAAGGAAAATGGCCGCCTGCTTCTCCCTCTCGCACAAGGGATGGTGTGTGGCAAAGGACTGCGCTGAGATGAGAACAGGGTGAAGAGGAAGGGCAGCGCTCTGCTCCTCATACCCAGGAGTTGCTGTTTACCATTATGGAAATCGGCGTGGGGCGAAACGGCCTTTTCTCATCCCACTGGAATGCCGCCCCAGTTCTTAATCAAGACAACCACCACCCTGTCTTGCTGGAATTCCCCTCCAGAGAAAAGAGAAAACAATTTTCACAATACGTAATTAAACTGCGGAACTCCCTCCCACAGGAGACAGCTTAAAGATCTAGAGTGCCTAATAATAATAATAATAATAATAAATATAATAATCAGCTTCCAACAATAGATTATACTTAGCCAAATAGATTATACTTAGCCAAATTAGTGATGCCATGCCAAATTAGTGACGCCATGCCAAACTGTTGCCCAAAAAATCCAGAGAGAAACTGTATAAAAGGCTTTTCCACCAGACCCTTGAAACATCTCCTCTCTCCTGTCACTTGGCTTCTCTATCACTTGGTAAGTTGTCTTTAACTGAATTTCTTCTTAGAGGAGAGAAGGAAGGAAGTGTTTGATTATGGAACAAAATAATTTTGAAATTTGGTTTGACTCAATTAGCTGTCAATTGAGAGACAAGAAGCAGTTTTGGGAAGAAGAACTCAAATCTCTACATCCTAGGAGTTGTGCTACTGGGATTGTTCAGGGCTCAACAGAAAATTTTAACCTAGAGTTGTATTGGGGCTTTTAGAAATGTGAAACTGGGTACTTTCATGGTTGGAGCCAGCTAGGAAAAGCAGATAGCAGCCGTGGTCCTGAGTGGTTTTGCAAAACCTTGCCTAGTGTCCCTGTTCCCTGTCTTTCTGGAGAAAGCTGCTCTGGCCATGGTCACACCTGCGGCTCATGTAGCATCTGAACTGGATTTTTGAGGCTCACTCTATGCAGGGCTGCCTTATTCCAGCCACACTGACCCTTTCTGGCATGAGGCAGGTCTGGCAGAGCCAGGTGCTCACCTGAAACCCTGGAAAGGGAATCCTTCTTTCTGGTGAACAGAGGTGGGGAACCTCTGGCGCTCCAGACATTGCCAAACTACAACCATCATCTTCTCCGCTTCCTGCAGCTGCTGAGATTTGTAGTTCAGATTCAAAGCGTTCCCCATTCCTGCTCGAGGGACGACGCTCTGCTAGATGGTCAGATGCATTAAAAGGAGCTCCGTGTCTTCTGAATGTAATGCTGAATGTGGGAAGGAGGCTTGGAACATCCAGTAAAATCTAGAGTAAATGGAGGTGTGGCATACTTAGCCAAATCAGTGGCACCACGCCAAATTGTTTGCTTGAACTCTCATGAGAAACCGTATAAAAGGGCCCACAATGTATGGCTTTTCCACCAGCTTTCCACCAGTTTCAGCACTTTCTGGAGAAAGCTGCTCTGGCCATGGTCACCTTTGCCCATTTTGCATTTCAACTGGACTGCTGATGCTCATTCTGGGTGGGGATGCCTTGTTCCAGCCACACTGAACCTTTCTTGGATGAAAGCAGTGGCGTAGCGTGGGGGTTGCAGGGGGGGCCGGCTGCACCGGGCGCAACATCTGGGGTTAGGGCAAATCCACGGGTTAGGGGGCGCAAATCCATGGGTTAGGGGGCGCAAATTACTTGCCTTGCCCCGGGTGCTGACAACCCACGCTACGCCACTGGATGAAAGGGCAAGTCCCACATGAAGAAAGGGTGCAGCGTTTGGAACTGTTCAGTTTAGAAAAAAGGTGAGTACGAGGCACATGATGGAAGTTTATAAAACTAGGCAGGGCAGGGAGAAGCTGAATAGATGGACTAGAATTCCTGGACGTTGGAAGATTTGGAAAATGAAAGTAGTACCTCTTCACGCACTGTGAAACTCCTTCCCACATGAGGTGGCGAGGGCAAGCCATTTGGGTGGCTTTCAAAGAGGTTTGGACAAATTCATGCAAGAGAGGGGTATTGCTGGCTACCAGCCACCATGGTTATGCTTTCCCCTCCACGATTGGAGGCACCAATGTTTCTGAACAACAGTTCTGGAAATCACAAGAGAGGAGAGGTCTCTTGTGTCTGATCCAGCCAGCTCTTCTTAGGTTCTTTTTAAAATTGTTGTTTAACCTGTCACCCATCCCTTTCCCTTGCGTCCCAGGGCAGGCTACAACATTAAACACTTAATGTTTCATTGGGAATCCACATCTTTCTGAAAGTATCCTTGAAAATGTTCTCATTTCAGGTTCTCCAAGACTCCTCCAAGATGTCCACGGTCAGCATGGGATTCAGCCCTATGGTGCTGATGATGTCAGTCATGGAACCAATTGCCATTCCTTTTCGTTTTATAATATTGGCTGATGACGTCATGATGTTTTGAGGATTTGCTTCTGCTGCTTAATTGGATATCTCAGATGCTCTCATGTTTAGAAGAGAATGCAGTTTTAATGTCACTCAGAATATGGACCCTAGAATAGCCCACGTTCCCCACCCTAAAGGAAAGCCCCCAGCTGGAAACTGAAATAACAAACCTGGAGATGGTTCGTAATCTCGGAGGCCAGCCAGGTCTCTGCGATGACAGGGATGCCATCTTTTCTGACATCCGTAGCCGCCCACGCCTCATCTTTGCTCTGTCCCACCTTACTCTTTCCTTACACATTTTCCTTCTAGCTCTGCTGACTGTGTATCTTTCCTCCATTTGCGCCAAGCAACCCTCAAGAGCTGCACATCTTCCTCTGAGGATTCCCCTCTGGGGCCCTTTTTAGCCGGCAGGGCCAGGGCAAAGGGAAGGATGAGATGCATATCCTGGAATCTGGACTTCTGAGCTTGCGCTAATAGCCTGAATAAAGATGCTTTTCTTCCTTCCTTCCTTCCTTCCTCTTTTTTAAAAAAGCGTTTATTAATTTTCCAATAAGAACATCCAATTAACATAGCAAATCCAATCCAATAAAGATAAAAAACTAAAATAAAAAGGTCCAATTGTCTTCCAAATCTTATTTTTTTTGACTTCCCACGGTCTGAATTCCAAAGCATTTCCCACATCCTCATAGTCCTGCCTCTTGTCGTCAGTGTTTTCACAATTCCATATCACGATTTTATCCGCCTTTCTTCCTTTCAAGCAAGAGTCGGGGCGTCTTTGGGGATGGGAGCCCAACGCCAGCCTTGTCTCCAGTCCTCCCAGTCCTCCCTGGAGACGCTGCTGGGGGTTGATCTTCTCTTTGCAAGACATGTGCTCTGCCAACGGAGTTTGATGCTCCTACTCATCGGGGGTGGTTTCCCTTGTTAATTAGTCGGTGCACTCATTAGCGCTTCTGAGGCATGAGATACACCTTTAAAAGCAATAGTAATGATAGATAACAGCTCAGTCTCGTGCAGGCAGCTCGGCACCTTTCATTACAGAGGGTGCCTTGCCAAGGAAGCATTTCCTCAGCTGTTCATTTCTGAGGGGAAATTATGTTGTTCTCTAAAATTTGGGTCGGTATGGAAAGTGTCTCCTGAAAGCAGACAGTTCCAAAAAAAAAGGGAAACCCCAAGTCCTGGGAAATACTGCTGGCCTCACACTCTGAGGCTGATCAGTTGCTTCTAAATTATCAACTCATGGTTTGGGGATTAATTAGGGTTGCCGTATTCCCCAAAGTGAAAATCTGGACAGAGCTGTTGAGCTGCATTTTTTCATGAGGCGTTTCACAGTTGTTGAGGTGTTTCTTGTTTGTTTTGTTTGAACATCTGGAAAAGCTCTGGGGGCTTTATTATTATTATTATTAAACTTGCCATACGTCTAGATTTTCCCGGACATTCAGCAAGAATCTGCCCAGACGACATTTTGCTTAGCGTTTCCCGGACGTATGGCAGCCCTAGAATAAGAAGGCAGCAAAAATGGATTTTGCAAGTCCTTGTGGTCATGAAAACACATATGCTTTGAGCCTGGGAGGATAAATAGCTACTTACTCAATATTAATTTATTCATTTCATGAGATTACTCTACTGCTGGATTGTAATAAAAAAAGTTAATAAAGCCAGAGGGGACAAGGGTTATCAAGCGAATGGTTGCTACTTGAAATCTTCCATTTTCCCTCCTTTTTTTTTTTACCTCAGGAAGGCCGCCCCCAGCGGCAACATGGCTGCCCCAGCCTCCTTTTTACCCCCTCAGTGCCTCAGAGCAGACACGTGGCAGAAGGCTGACTCCTCTATTCTTCTAGCAGATTAGAATCCAAGTGATCAAATAAAACACATATAGTTTGTGGTTGTGGTTGTTTTCTGAGGCGTGGAGAACAACAGCAGCAAAAATTAAACAAGGGTCCATAGTGGTGGTGGCATTTATCAAACAAATGGCTCCTACTTCAAATCCTTCTGCAAAAAAACCGAGCCTCTTCTGTTTTTCCTCTTCCCCCCATTTTTTTTACCTCAGGAATGTCAGCCCACAAAAGTGTGGCTGCTCCAGTCTACATTTCCCCCTCAGTCCTTCAGAGGAGCCATAAGAGAGAGGGGAAATGATGGCTCCCCTCAGCCTTTAGGTCCCTGAAATGAGCCACTTCCCCTCACAAGTGCTGAAATGGCCTCAGATGTGCAGTGAAGAAGTCACAAAGAGTCCTATCGTGGTGGTAAGGACCCTCTGCCTCCCTGTGGGAAGCGGAAGCGGCCCTTTGGCTCTGGGGCTCAAGATGGCGGCTGGAATCCATTACTGTATGAAGGAAAGGCTCTGGGCCTCAGTCGTTTGCCACGGGGAACAGAGAGATGTTCCCTAAGAGGCTGGTGTCTCTCCTTCTGGGGAAGTCAGAGAACTCCTCTAAAGGCCCATACATACCCTCCAACATTTCTCCAATGAAAATAGAGACATCCTATTCCATGATGATGATGATGATGCCTCTCCCATCTGACTGGGTTGCCCCAGCAGTTCTCGGTGGCTTCCAACATATATAAACATTCGACATTAAAAAACTTCCCTATACAGTGCTGCCTTTAGGTGTCTCCTAAATGTTGCACAGTTCCTTATCTTCCTGGCTCAGGGGTTGCATAACTCCCTACCCATGAGCTATAAGATATGGGCGTAAGAGATGCATTGAAGAAGGCACAGAGAGTCCCATAGTCATGAGAAGAGCCTTCTGCCCTTGTGGGAAGCGGCCCTTTTGCTGCGGGGCTCAAGATGGCCGCTGGAATCCACTGTAAAGGAAAGGCTCTGGGCCTCAGCCGTTTGCCACAAATGTCTTTACTGCAGAGTGGTCTTAAATTACGTATGGCCACAAGCTTTCTAATTTCTATGCCCCTAAACCAGGCATAGGCAAACTCGGCCCTACAGATGTTTAGGGAAGAAGTTTAAGGATTACTTAAAGAAATACTATAAAATTAATGACAGTTAGAATGATGTTGGGCTTAAAATAAATGGTTACTATTAGTAATGGTTAAGACAAAGAGAATAAGGATGATTAACATAAATTTATAGTAAAATAAGGGAAGATTCGCTGAATAATTGTAAGAACTTGGAATACAGAAACGGGAAGCAAGAGGAAGTCGAGGAAGTAAGGTTTAAGAAATTAGGACATGAAATGGTACTTGTTTTTTGTTCTGTTATTGTTTGTTGCTTGTTTATGTATGTTTTGTTTGTGTTAATATAAAAATTGTTTAATAAAAAATATTATAAA